>NW_027287205.1:22980691-23360691 GCF_022747635.1 Hetaerina americana
GAATTTTTCTTAATTTATGATATGCGACGAGCACTACTAGGGAAATGGACGATTTAATGTGATTTCGGACATCTGTGCAACAATTTCTTTAACAAAATGATCATTGGGTGGCACAAACAGGGTTAAGTGAGCGCATCACCTTCATTTCTTTGAATTTCTCCATTAACTCTTCAATTTTATTGCACGTGAAGAGACAAGCAAGGGTTCAAAGGGAACTTGAGAGGATTAAAATATCGTAGGAGGGGAGATGTAGCAGGGTGAATGGGAATGCAATTACAAAAATATTTGGTACTAATGCGCGAAACTTTTATTTAGAGGCAAGTTTTATCCCTTCTCCCATTTTCAAGGCACTCATTCTAGCACGGATAGAAGCGAAACCCTTTTAACTAATAAAAACGTCGACGCAGCTCCCTATCATTCCAAAAAATCAAGATAAAGAGGGTCGTGGAAATTTGATCAGGAATTCATTTAAAAAATAGAACAGCGGATACCGCGGAAAAATAAAGCGGATACGCTATCCCTTTATAGCTCAAGGTCTTTGATGCAATACATTTCTGCATTTGGCTTACTATAATTCAATTTATGTCTTTATAAGAGCTTTCCAGTGCATATTTTATTAATGAAACCAAAAAGACTGAAAACTACATGAAAGTTCGCATCAGTATACGAAAATCCTGTATGTCATTGCCTTCGTAAGTCTTACATCGGATTTTATTAAAAGAAAATTGAAGGGTTGTGTTGGATAAAGAGTTCAGGAAATCCAGTCAGTGATTATTACCCATGAGGGTTGATGGTATCTTCCGATTGAGAGAAAATATAATGACATTTTAATACAATCGTAACTAGTTACGTCACGATGCTCTCAATATCCTCGTGATATATTCATTGTCTTTGCGTGGATCAAACATTTGATAAATGAATTAATAAGAGAATCGAGTGAAACAGTGTCACTGCTCCTTCTCTCGTACCCTTACCTCTTGTGGGAAACCACTTCACCACAATAAGTAATTTATGACCGCAAAAGTGTAATACTGCAAGTTGATATTCCAAACTTTTGCTTTACGCGTTAAATTGAAATCATTTACGCGTGTTTGATGCAAGCACTTCTACTTAAAAATAACATCGCTTTTTCTAGGAAAAAAGCAGCCTCATATTCACACTTAAATTTTAAACGTGAAAAATGTATTGTTTGACATCAGATTTGCATGCAAGTGCATTGTTTGTTGAGTCGTTTATTAAATGTATTCGTTATACATGTAATGTGTAATAAACACATTTAATAGGCAAAATACATATACCAGTAATTACAACTGCATCGAAGAAAGAGCGATTAACTCTTTGCTTAGAGCAGTTTCTCCCCTTTTACCATGCCATATTTACGATCACGAAAAGTTTTCTGATTTACAAAACATGGTGGTTATTTTAAACATTTGAGGATTTTTCACGAATATTGAATTCACCAAAGTCATAACCTATTGTATTCAAATAAAGTACAAATAGCATCCAGGAGATTTAGAAATTATTTTTTCCTAAAGTTTTTCCTTGGTCTCTTGCAGACCCTGATTCTTGCATCACCACCTTTAATCTTATATCTTCTTAGCGGTCTCGTTTAAGAGTAGAATTATTAAATGCCAAAAGCGTATTAGAGTACCTTAGACTGACTTCAAATGCCTTTTATGGTGGATTTTATCGAAGACGTTGAAAAAAACTATGTTCTGCGTGTATATAAGTTATAACATTGAAAAGCGAATGAATAAATCCAGGGATTAGAGGAGATGAAACGGGTCAGAAAGGGAATTTACTGACAGGGGTGAGTGGAAAGCTTGGGATCACTTCAGGAGGGAACACAAATACCAACCTTCAAGGGTCATGGACCCTTGCACACTAAATGTGGGTACAATTCCATACATTCAAGTGTGAGGTTATAAATAGATTGCAAACATTTCCAATATTTGTCATCAAGTATTTTTATTTAAGTTTGACCGCTCCTAAGATAATTGGAAAATATTCAGAACGGCAATTGGTGATGTTGAGGGCCATTGCTTCCTTCGCACTCATTTCTCCTCTCCCATTCCTCCACCCTCCTACCCTCCCCCAACGGCTATACTCTGGGTGAGTGGAAGGTTTCGATGCAACAGATAACTTTGGCGCTCTCATGTTGTGGTTGGGAGAGAGGGTGGGGAGAGTGGGTTGGAAGGTGGTCAAGAGGTCACTGTATTACGTCACAGATCGTATCTCGGCCGCCGGAATAGCCGATACGAGCTTTTATCCTCCTCCTCCCTCTCCGCCCTCAAAATTCCCCACCTGCCCAACCCTCCACCTTCCGCTAACTCGCCGCTTTTTGGGAGCCAGCCTCATGAATTTATTCTCTTTCCGGGCGCACCAGTTACTTTCATCTGTTTATCTCGGCAGCCTTGTATGAATTACATGCATGAGGGATTTTTATGGTGTGACGCTTACCCCTCCTCCGCTTGGGCGCCTCACCCTCCCATTTTTACTTCCATATTATCATTGGTCAACGCCGTGTTCTGACGCTTGATTAGATGCGTCCCCGTCGATGTGAGAGATCGCTGGGAAATTATTCATTTAATTAAACAAATTCTCATGGTAAAAAAAAAATTATTACCATTTCTCATGACAAAAAAATATCATGTTCATTTTCGCTTGGATTGAACCTCGCCGAGTGGAAGATATATTCATTTCAGCGACATGTCCATCGGGGAAAAAAAGCCGTAGACACATGTACCAAAAAATGGCGAAAGATAGTGAACTACAGTAGGTATTTTTTTATCCGATAATAACTTTTGGTTTGCACTCTCCGGCATAGTGAGCTTTTCGAATAAACCCCGCCCGGAATGGTCAAATTCATGTGGGAATCAGTAAGGCTGTAACTTGTTGTAAAAGGGCTCGGAAGCAGACAAAATTGTTTAACTCTTTGGAAGAAGATAAAAAATGTTGTTTTCCGCTGGAAATTGTCTGTTGTAAGTATTGTCTGTTTTTCGTTTCTACTCCTTGAGATTCAAATAAGAATGGAAGGACAGAGGTAGGATTTAATGTGTGGCAACTATAAATACCACTCCTATGCGTTAGAACATCATTAGTTAAGGTTATCCAGGAAAGACTTGTGGCCGGATGTAAACGGAATGATCTTCTGGAAGACGCTAAGTTTAGTAAGTTCCGCGAACGGAGTATTGCGTCGCAGTTTACAACGTGAAAACTCATTCTTTAGAAAAGAAAATAAAGAGAAGAGATTCCGGGAAAATGGAAGTACAGCTATTCTTGCTAACTTGAACAAGCTAAGGTAAAAGCATTGCTAAAGGATTGATCCCCGTTACATAATGGTAATGTTCAATTTAACCACCAATTTTTTGACTAGCTCTTTATTCACTAATGGAGATAATTGTTTCAACTCTTACATTTAACAGCATATAGCATAATTATTATTTGAATTGCATTCATAATGATTCTAAATAGTCAAAATATTTCCTCGTGAGGATTAAAAATGTTTTTAGGGTTAAAATCTTAAGGTTTCTTCTGACAATATCTATTTACTTTAGATTTAATTTTTGTTTTTCGAAGTAATTTTCCTACAAGGATATGTGATATCTCCGTATGGTTGTTCAATTGCATCTTGTCATGTCCTGTACACTTTTGCAATGTTTTAATGCATAACTACACACTTCATCTTTTTGGCCATCTTTAATTGAAGACAAACTAAATGTTCCCGATATTCATTTGATTTTGTTGATGTCAAAAATGTGCTTTTTTTATTCCATTTCAAAGGTTCCTTTTTGAGGCATAGTTAAATTATTGCGAACTCTTTACAGTCACGCGAGTCAACTTTTGTTTAATTATCAGGGTTATGATTCTTTGGTTAATCCACCCTTTTGTTTTTTATTTTAATTTTAACCTGAAATAGTACTTAGGAGTCTACTATATTATTAACAGAAGAATGTACCCGTACGAAATGCATTCGGTTCAGGACTCTTATGCGTACAAATGACTCACCCTTTGAAAGTTAAATTACCCATAGGTTTCTTTGATCCTTTGGCATAAGGAGTGAAAAGGCTGTAGAAAATGAACTTTGTCTGTACACACACATTTGTTGAGGTATTCCTCATTTCTAAATTAGTTATCTGGAATACCCGAGATGACGCAGCAGGTCAAATGTGTTAATTTTAGTACATATTTTCTCCCCAATATTGATGAAATTGAAGTAGTGCAATGAAAAAAAATCGAAATCATTCAACTTTACTGGCAAAAAACCAGTTATTTTCAATTTTATTTGGATTAAATCAGGATGACATCTTAATTGTTTTACAAAATGGAATCGTCTAACCAAAATTCGTTTTCATTAATTACCGGAAGATGATATTGAGTCACAGAGAAATTTCCTCACGCTTATTCATTAGACATTCTGGCATCCACAATGTGATAAAACATTTATTTAAGCGATATAAGTAGTCTGTGGAGTAGTTTAATAAGAGATTCAGTGGAAATTTAATAAATGCAATATATGTCATGTGATTTTGAAACATCTTACAGCATGCGAAAAAACTAAGAAGAAATAATTAAGAAGAAGTCATTTATTTAAGAATAATCTGATGTTTCTGGAAAATTATTTCTAATTCTTAGTAGTCATTTATAAAGCTACGGGGCAAACTTAAGCCGTAGTCGAAGTTGGTTGAAACTTAGGAGATTAAGTAAAAGTCCCGAGTCATGCTTGAATAACGCCTCAGTAGTTCCCCGGCAGGTGGCGTACGTCGTCTAGTTGTTGTGAATAGAGGGGGTTGATGTCCTATAACTTACAGACCTTTCTAGCGCGTATGCGACGCATGGAAAGGAATCTTCCAAATGAGGATGTCTGTGCATTCCAGAGAAAGTGAAAGCTCGTGTTTACGTTAAGTTTGTTAAGAGGTGCTTTCGCCCGCTTAACAAGTTATTAATTCATGCACAGCAACATTCGGCCCTAGGAAAGAGGAAATAGTGGCAGGGGGTGCACAAGGTCGAGGGAATTCCACACGAGGAAGGGACGATGAAGCGTGAAAGGAATGATTTATGCATTTGGTTTACTCAAGATGAAAGGGAATGGCGGGAAATCCGCCGGAGACGATCCTTCGCGGAAATTTTCTGTGCCGACAACTTTCTTAAAATAAATGCTCAGGTTTCATGGACGAAGTCAGCTAAATTGTTGAAATATAAATTGACATGGTTGCACTTTCATTCACCTGCATGATAGTAAGTAGGAATAAAGGGAAATTACTGTTTAATAATATCTCAATAAAGTTTAATAATTCTTTGTCATACCTTTCTCTGTTTTGATACATAGATAGAAGGTATGACATACATTCTACAAATATACATTCTATATTTTGATGCATAGCACTAAAAGCTTCAATAGGCATTTATGTTTGCCTGTTAGGGCAAACATTTACGATATTATTTACAACATATGGATGTAAATGTAATTATATTCTTGTATTTTTAGATAACAGAACCGGTTAAGAACCCAATTTCTGTTTTTCTCCTTTATTGCTATTTGTTTGTAAATTTCAGGCTTATCATCTACCTAGTTTAAGCCTCTAGGTAATGTTGGCAAGTTAATCTTATGGGCTTCGCGTTTAGATAATGAAATATACAAATGCTTTTTCATAGTTTGCGTTTGGCTGCATGGAAATCAAATGTTTAGAACGTTTTGATATTGATCCCGGGGTCCTGGAGCCTTTCGCCACTGGATAATCAAATCGTCATATTTTAGATGAAACTAGCTGAATACCCGGCTTTGCACGGGTTAGGGAGAAACAATAATATAAATATACTACATAAATAAAAACAACAAATTATAAAGTACAATAATACACTACTTCATACAAATTTAAGAATCTTTTTTATTTAACACCTGTTTATAAACTACATTTTTTGTTTCATATCCAGGAGAAAGAATATATACATTTTTAGGCGAACCTACTCTGGAGCAAGCAACATAAAGTTGCCCGTGGCTAAAGCATGGCGATCTTAGATCAACACCACAAAACTTTAAAGACTGCCCCTGTGATTTATTAATGGTAATTGATAAAGCTAGCCGGACTGGAAACTGTAATCTTTTAAAGCTGAAGGGAAGATCAGTTGGGATTAGAGGTATCCGTGGAATAAAAATTATTTCACCTTTTCCTTTTCCAGTTAAAATGACTGCCTGGATTATATTTTTCATTAATTTTGTCATACACAATCGTGTCCCATTGCAGAGTTTTGGTGGATCTAAATTTCGCAATAAAATGATTGGAGATCCTACTTTAAGTATAAGGCGATGTTGTGGCAATCCAGCTGGATCAAGTGAATTTAAGAATTCCGTTGGATAATTGACGGCTTCGTCAGCATCCACTACGGTATCAACCGATTTATATTCAATCACGTCTCCTGGCAGCATGGCTAGTATCTCCTTGTTAATTTCATTAACATCATCGTTCTTAGGAGCAAGAATGGCTCTTACTCGCAACCATTCTAAATTTTTATAATTTTGATTAACGTTGGGATAGACTGCTTGTATCATATCGCGGACAGTTTTCACCGATACACATAAATCTGATGACAATTTTATCATACCAGATGCTTCAATAAATAATCTATCTTCTCCAATCTCCAAAAGTTTATTTGCAAAATTTTGAACATTCCCATCTCTTAAGACGATTCGCATGTTTTGTTTAAGGCTAATTTCTTGGATATGATTCCATAGAACAGAATGTTTTAAACAGGCATAAATTTCATCGGCTGGAGTCGATTTTGGAATGACAGGCAGAGTTTGATGGAAGTCTCCACACAGGAGTACCAGAGCTCCTCCCATTAAACTGCAGTTTCCTCTAAGATCTTGAAGTGTTGCGTTAAGGGCCTCAAGAGATTTTTTATGAGCCATCGTACACTCATCGCATACTATCAATTTACATTCTATAAGAACTTGTGCCTGGCCGCTTGTTTTATTTATATGACATGTGGGATTTTCTTGTCGGGAAATATTAAGTGGCAACTTAAGGGCAGAGTGGGCTGTTCTTCCTCCTTCCATTAATGTCGCTGCAATACCTGAAGATGCAACGGCTAGAGCAATTTCTCAATGAACCCTGATTTCAGCGAGAACTAAATTAATTAAAAATGTTTTTCCCGTGCCACCAGCAGCATCAAGAAAAATGATACCTCCTTGTTTATCTACTTGATCCATTATTGTTTCGTACGCGAATTTCTGATCTTCATTAAGAAGTGGCTTTTTATCCGCGATGTATGCTTCTAAGTCTAAGACATTGTAGCTAGTTTCACGTATATAATCTGGATAAAATACACCCTGTTGATCTTGTACAGGTGCAAAAAGACGGAGTTCCACTAAAGTCTTGTTAACCATGGTGATACACTTTTCCTCCAAAATAATCAAAGTTTTATTAAAAATGTCGGAGTTAAACGTAATATCCAATGTAGGATTTTCACTTCGAACTTTAGCCAGTATATCCTCACTCATTGATTCTTTATATTTTTCCCATATTGTTTTTGGGTTAGATGGATTACAGGAGGTTATTATGATGGCAAACAAAATTCGGATTTGTCCTGGAAGAGAAATCAAACTGGCCTCTCGCAATGAGTCATCCCAGTGTTGATCTCCTTCTAGCAACCCTAAATTCTGGCAAGCTTCTCCGAATGTCTCACATATTTCTCCGTTTACCGTTCTTAATTCTGCAAATGAGCGAGGTCCTCTAATGGTATGTAGAAGCATTCTTAAAAAATAACATTCGGCGTTGTTAGGATGGACTGTGTAGACTCGGCACAATGCGTCACATGAATAAATATTATTCTCAGGATCAAAGTTGCCCATTTTTCTTCTACAAAAGACTTTCCTTGATGTATTCCACGAATAATATCTCGGCAATTCTGAATACCATAGTGTTCTTGCAAAATTATCCTGCTGGCATAGTTGGAAAAATGCTGTTTCTATGACAGCAAAAAAGTAAACAAATTACATACATACAAACAAACACTCTCCTTTATATATATAGATAAGTAAGAGCAAAATTGGTAAACAGGAAATAACTCCGCTCCTTATCCTGAACTTATGGACTTCATCCACCGCGGAGCCTAGTATCACGTGCGCTCTGCCATAGTTTATGTCAGTGGTTCCCAAAGTGGGCGCTACCACCCCCCGTGAGGCGGTGCTTAGTCTATGTGAACAAGAAGAAGCAAGGAAGCGACAGGGGGGCGCCGGAGG
Organism: Hetaerina americana; assembly: GCF_022747635.1. Lineage (NCBI taxonomy): Eukaryota > Metazoa > Arthropoda > Insecta > Odonata > Calopterygidae > Hetaerina > Hetaerina americana. The sequence continues at coordinate 22,988,934 of NW_027287205.1, forward strand.
GTCCTGGCAATGTAACATTTGCGAAGGCTCGGTAACCTTCCTTTTGTCTACGTTTCAAAGCTTGGTTTTTACATGTGTTTCCTTGCATTTGATGCATTTATATATAACCTGCAAGCCACCGCTAGGATGTGTGGCAAAGGGTGAATACACACCAAAATAATTTTACCCGAACATGAACCTACCACGGTCAGACAATGTTATTATGATCCCATTTACTTTGTAGAAAAAATGACATCTAATAAATAAACTCTCTAGTTTTACTAGTATGATCTCTCATACCGTAGTACGATGGGGGTAATGATGCATTTTCAACATCACTGTTAAAGAGACTCCCTGCCAATTTATGCAAGAGCTTCAATCTGTATTTTAACCTTCGCTCCGTGAGTGATTCCCAGCCTAGCTACTCTGATATTTTGGATACGCTACTAAGTTTATCAAAACAACGTTTTACAAATCTAGCTCTACGCTGCACGCGATACGAGTCGCTAATTAATCCAACATCGTGAGGATCCCATATACTTGCAGCATATTTTAATGAGGCCTAACCAACGACATATAACATTTCTCTTTGACCTTTTCATCACATTTACCTTGAACTCTACTAATAAATCTTAATTTTTTTGTCAGCGTGTCCACATATTCCCCGTATATCACTCTGTTCTTGGCTGTTAATGTGAGCGGGCGTGTCTGAGCGAGCTCTGGCTTGAATCTTCCCCACCCACTTGTCCTTTACCAACGATCCAGTTGTGGAGTGGCTGGTACTGGCTGTTCTTTAGCTGTAGCGATAACTGTTTTATATTTTATTGTATTAATACATTATTCTTTTACAGAGTAAAGCGTGCAACACAGTCGTTTATTATAACGTGTATACGAAATATTAGCTAGTTAACGGCGTTCACTCTCTGTGTTACTTAGTATTCAAGTGTATCGATCGGGTGAGTTTCGCCGCGTCGAGCGTCGCCTGCGCTTCACTGTAATCGCTCTCAATCGCGTGCCGTTAACATAAATTTTAATTGATCTCACATTTTATGTTTAAATAAATTATCCTAAATAGATAGCAGATATTTAGTTAAGCCTTTTTAAGAATTTTTAGTTTAGTGGTTTATTAGTTAAGCAGGTCAGTATCATCAATTTGCACGATAAAGTAACCTTAGTTGAGCCCCAGTATTTTTTTATTTATTAAATTTGTAACTTTTATTGTTTTAACTTAGCCCTTTTTGTAAATTTGGCCTTTTCTATAGAATTAAGATGGCTTCCATCGGGTCTTCTGTCACGATGCACGCCTGCGCCAACGAGTGCGTGGCCCTAAGGGCCCGTATCGCTGCATTGGAAGGTATTATGGCTGACCCTCTGTCTAAGGTTGACAGGAATGTTGCTCTTCCGCGGGAGGGTCTGACTCGGGGTCGAGTTGCGAAATCTCGCCGCGCCAATGGGACCGCACGGATTCGTCCGAATGCAATATGGGTCGGAGTAATCGAGAGGCCGCCCGGAGACCGATCCTTTGATGGGGAGAGTTACCGTTCCGGAAGCCGGAGGATTGGCAGGTTGTCTCGCGCAGTTGCGAGGGAAAGTTAACGCTGTGGTAAGGAATGGGAGATACGAAGGCAAACCTCATACCCGTCTCCAACAGGTATCAGGTGCTATTGGAGGATAGCACAGCGATATCTGCAGCCCCTACCTACGCACCCGTGAGAGAACCACCCAGAAGGAACGGTCAGAGTGGAAAGGGGGGGATTCTAGTGACAGGCAGCAGTAATGTCAGACGTGTGATGGTCCCAATGCGGGACAGGGTAGACCATGAGGGTGCGAGCCAGCGCCTGACAGCATGGTGCATTCCTAGTGGCGGCGTTCCGCAGGTGACAACGGCGGTTGGAGCGGCGGCTACGGGGACGAAGTGTTCCATGCTGCGGGTGGTGACCTATGTTGGCGTCAAAAATGCCGTCAACCGTGGATCGGAAGCGATTCTGGATTTCTTATGGGAATTGTATTCGGAAGTGAAGCGGGTGGGTGGTGTCGAGGGGGTAGATGTCCCCTCTTCCCCCCGTTCTCGTCTCTGCAGCCTTGTCCGGAGGATTGATTATGGACCTCTGGTTTGAAGCCGAGTGGAAGGTATCAATCAGAGGTTGGGCGCTTTCTGCAGGGATATCGCAGCGTCCTTCGTCGACCTTTATCTGGCGATCCAATCATGTACGAACCCCCTGAACCGCTCTGGTGGTCACTACATGTCTAAGGCCGTCAGGTGTGTAGCGGGCCGGATATTCGAGCACTCAAGGGATTTTTTTAGATTAAAGTGTAGGCCAGCGTGTAGGCCGATTTGTGAGTCTCTAAAGTCTTCTTTGCCAAATTATGTAGCTTTCAATTAAGTGAGATACAGTGTTAGAAGCAGTTCATTTAACACCAACCTTATATTATCGGACAGAAAATTTTATAGGGCATTCAATATAAATAAGAAAGCGATCCTCGTTAACAATTTAATTAACCGTAATATCAAGGGAACATTATCTGTATTGGTGGTAAATTGCCTAAGTTTACAAAACTAAGTCACAGAATATCATCCCTTCATTCAAAGCACAGGTGCAGATATAATTATTGGGACAGAAATCTGGTTATCTACTGATATTGTCGGCGGTGAAATTTTCCCACAATTCTTTTCCATTTACAGAAATGACGGAACATATAGAATCAGTGGTGGTGTCTATATTGCTGTTAAAATTCTTGCATCAGCAGAGCCGAGGTAATTCCGGGTAATAGTTTAGAAAGCGTTTGGTGCTCAATTAAAAGTCTTCAATCCAAAAGAATTTATGTATGCGCATTTTACAGATTACCAGTCGACAGAGACGATTGCGAATTCAGCAATATAAAAATTCAAAAGAAAAACACGCTCACTCATTAGTAACACGTTTAATGTTTTCTCAAAGTCTTTATTTGTTTTTGTTTATTACTGCCATAAGAAACGAAATGGTATTTAAATTTCCCTGGTTCTTAAGGGCCAGATTAATTGAAGAAAAGCGTATATTTACTATGAAATTCCTCATCAATAGAAAACACTGATCACCTGGGATCAGTATTTATTTTTTGTCCGGTATATACTGTTTGATTATATTTCCTCTTTCAATCTAAATTTCATTAAATAAATGCTTTTAAAAGTTATTGATGGCTCATATTTTAGGGTTACGCAAGCATTGCACACTCCGTCATGCTATGATGTTTCAACATTTGAACAGCTTTTACCCGAAAAAATTTAAGCTAAGTGAAAAACGATATGGTGTTTGCTTTAAAATTTAGCTTCGATCTTTGCGCTGTTTGAATACAGTTCATTACATTGGATTCAATATTTGGAAACCGCATACATCTGTGACTCCATTTGCCAAAATTATCCCAGTTTTAGCGTGAGATCGTTCAGATATACACTGACAACTATAACACCAAGAGGGAACCAAATATTCACTAAAAGCTAATATGCATACCGTATGGACCATTCTGAATTCATACGATGCGATCTTTGGACATAATTACTAATTAAATAATTTTTGACCCCTAGCAAAACACAACATCCTACTTTACAGCAGGTCCCTCTTCAGTTCTGAGTACTTTCTTCCTCCCTTCATCCCGTCCAACATCCCTATCCTATTTCTTCCCTTTCCTCGTTTGCCTAACATTCTCTCTCAATTACAGTCTTCAACATCACGCTGCTGGTCATCCCCCTTCATCCACTTTTCCTGCCTCCATAGGATTGCTCCCAACAAACCCCTCTCTTCGCCCACCATACCAAGCACTTTTTTGTTTGTTTTCCTCTCTGTCCATCTCACCTTCTCCATTCTTCCCCACTCTCATATTTCAAAAGCCTCCAGTCTACGTCTATCGTCCTGCTTCAATTACCACGTTTCCGCGTCGCACATAGCTACGCTCCATATCAAAGTTTTTACGAGTCTTTTCTTAATATCCTTACTCAACGTCCCCGTCATTAACTCCCTCCTCCTTGTGAAATCCTCTTTGCCTAGCGCAATTCTTCTCCTTACGTCCTTACTACTTTGACCGTGTTGGTCCAAAACACTACCGAGATACGTAAACTGTTCTACCTGCTCTAATTTTTGCCCTCCTATATTAATGTTTAGCTTAGCCTTTTTCTTTCTAGAAAATCGGATACCTTTGTTTTTTTAATATAGATTCTCATCCCATACCTGTCGCACTGAGTTTCCAATTTACTCAGCCATGCTTGCAGCCCCTTGGCTGATTGACACACTAAAGCTTGGTTATCAGCAAACCTAACTGATTTTACGAATTCCCCGCCCACTTTCATTCCTACCTCCAGTTCTTCCCATGCCTCTTTAATCATTTCCTCTGCATACAGGTTGAACAGCCACGGTGATAATGGGCAACCCTGCCTTACACCTCGTCCTAACACTGCCCATCCGGACTCTCCGTTCCCCACTCGCAACTGAGCAGTGTGAGACATGTACAGGTTTCGGATTAACCTCCTTTCACTCCAATCTATTATTATTTTCTGCAATACACTCATTAGTTTTTCCAAATTCACTCTATCTAACGATTTTTAGAAATCTACGAAACAGGCAAATACCTCCTGGTTGTGTTCTATATTCCTTTCGATTAATAATCTCATTATTGCAATGGCATCACGCGTACCTCTCCCCTTCCTAAACCCAAACTGATCACCCCTAAGTAATCATTCGCCCTACTCTCTATCCTTTTGCTTATGATCCTGAGAACAACTTTAGCTGCGTGGGATATCAAACTAATTGCCCTGTAGTCCTCACATGACGTAGCATTTACCTTTTTCGGAATATGAACTAAAACTGATCTCACAAAGTCTTCCGGCCAGATTCCTTCCGCATAAATACTACGGATCAGCCCATATAGCCTCTTCCTCCCACATTTTCCTAAGCATTTTAAAAGTTCCGCGGGAATGTTATCCACCCCCACGACCTTATTTAGTTTCATGTCTCTTAATGCCCTAATATATATATATATATATATATATATATATATATATATATATATATATATATATATATATATAATTATATATATACATATATATATATACATATATATATATATATTCATATTGATATATATATATATATATATATATATATATATATATATATATATATATATACATATATATATATACATATGCATATATATATATATATATAATTATATATATATATATATATACATATATATATATATACATATGCATATATATATATATATAATTATATATATATATATATATATATATATATATATAACCTGCAAATATATATGTATATTCACTCGCACACACACGAGAGAATGGAAAATGGAAAAATGTAAACACGGTATTAGGCAGAAGGAAGGAGAAAAAGTTGAACAATAAATGGAGACGGGCAACAAAGAAGCATAGTTGAAGACGCAGTGCGACGATGTGGAAAGTTTGCAGAAGAAGGGTGACATTGGTGCGCTATACAGCAAGGTTAAATCACTATCGGGAAGTGAGGAGGGAAGATCCATGCTAACAGTTAGAGATAAGACGGACAAGATAATACTGGAATCAGTAAAGATCCAAGAGAGATGGAAGGAAAAATAGAAAAACTGTACAGTAAAGAACTTAGGCCAACAAGGTTAGACATAGGAAGAGAACATGACTTAGATGAAGATAGCTTAGGTCCAATCAAACTGGAATATGAGATAGACAGGACATTAAGGAGACAAAATCTAATAATTCCTATGGGATAGACAACATTCCTGCAAAAATATAAAAGATTTAGGAAAATTTGGGAGTTAGAGTCTATATGGACTGACTCGTAGCATCTCTGAAAAGGGAATCTGGCCGGAAGACATTATGGGTTCGGTGTTAGTTCCTTTTCCGAAAAATGTAAAGGCTACACCATGTGGGGACTACAAAACAATACGTTTGTCATCCCATGCAGCTAAAGTGTTTCTCAGGATTATCAACAAAAGGATGGAGAGCAAGGTAAATTATTACTTAGGGGATGATCAGGTTGGGCTTACTGAAGGGAGAGGCACGCGCGTTTGCGTTAAAGTAATGAGATCATTAATCGAGAAGAATATAAAATACAACCAGGACGTATTTGCCTAGTAGTAGTAGTTTTGAGGGGAGGCGACCGACAGCTAAGGTCATTTGCGCCATAGGGGATGGATAGGAAAGGATGAAGGGTGGAGAGAAACCCGGCGTCGGCATTAGCCTGCTCTTTACGAAAGGCGCCAAGGGGTCCGCAGTTTAACGTCCCATCCGACGGACGGCGTACTCACTCAAAGTGCCCTCCACAAAGCACCTCAAGTAGGGATCGAGATACCTCTGAAAAATATTCAACACCGCCGGGATTTGAACCCGCGCCCTCATGGTGGGAGGCCAGTACGTTAGCCCCGGCACCATCTCGATCCCCTTGTAATTAATTCTATTCTTTTTTATACGAGTGTTCCTACCGACCGAACAAAGGGTATGCGATTTTCCAGAAAGAATATGGCTAAGCTAAATAGTAAAATAAGAAAGCAAAAACTAGAGCAGGTAGAATAGTTTACGTGTCTCGGAAGCTTTTGGACCAACACGGTTAATGTAGCAGGGACGTAAGGAGAAGAATTGCGCTAGGCAAAGAGGCTTTCACAAGGAGGAGGGAGTTGATCACAGGGACTTTGAGTAAGGATATTAAGTAAAGCCTATTCAAAATTTTGATGCAGAGCTTAGTTATGAAAGTAGAAAACAACCCCTCCAAACTCTTTCCTGGGTCCGCAACATGTGCGACATTTTTATTCTCTGGACACACGGCTCTGAGTCCCTCAATAATTTTTTATCGGTCTTAACGTCTTCTTTCACAGTTAAATTCATTTCTACAAATTCCGATTCCACAATCACCTTTCTTGACACAGTCGTCTAACTTCACAAAACAAATTCACCACTTCAGTACATATTAAAGCCAATAACCATCAGCAATACCTAAACTTCACCAGCTTCCACCCTTTTTACACCAAACGCTCGATTCCTAACTCTCCCTCTATCCGCGGGCACTGGACTTGAAACACCACAGACTTCCCCAAATTCAACAAATACCACCTCAATCCCCACTCTACAAACGCGGTTATCCAGAAAAGCTCCTTCAGAATAAAATCCACCGCTCCACCTGACCTCACACATTACATTAAAACAACCCCACATTTGACGTAGGTCACTACCTATGCACCACCTATTTTCCCGGATCCTAAAGACTGATAACCTTTCTTAAAGAACTGTCTCCTATTTTCCACGACAATGACGCTACCTCATCCTTACTGCCCCAATGCCCCTCTCTTGCATGCAGACGACCCACCAGTCTCAAAAACGTGAGATCCATTAATCCTCTGGCACCCCCCATAGCAAATTTCCTCATATTTCCCCTACTTACAACCGCCCTCGGTGCAAAATGTGTCTGCTTATCAGATGTACTCCCTTCTCCCCACATGTTCTAATTGCCCCCTCACGTTCCCATAGTAATTTTCTCCCGAAAAACATTATCTATCTTTTTTCATGCACTTCATTTTACATAGGCGAATGCATAACCCCATTCGAATGAACAATCTATTATCCATTCTTATGAACAAACATCCCTAATCGTGTAATTCTGCCTAACTCTCTTGTCTTCTAATGCCTTCACACGCAAATGTACACAACCCTTCCTTCGGCCAGTGTTTCTCCCTAACCATCCTAGAATCCCTACCCAATTCATACAGCCACCAATATAGTGAGAACTCGCGAATCCACATATATTCTAGCTTTCTATTTTTAACCTATCAGTTATTGGGTCCGCAATATGGACGACATTTTTATTCTCTGGACACATGGCTCTGGGTCCCTCAATAATTTCTTATCGGCCATAAATTCTTCTTTCACAGTTAAGTTCACTTCTTTTTTTTCACACCCCACCATCGTCTTTCTTGTTTCTTCTTTCTTAATTCACAAGCATTTAATCACAAGTATCTTAGTATCTTCGTATAATGTGTCTTAAAGTCTACTGTATTCGATAAAATGCCTTTAATTATGTTGGCATCAATAGTTTTTTTCTCTATATTAATTTAGCTAGGAAGAGATAATAATGATGACGTTTGTTATTAATGGTGGAATTGGGCGAGAGAAAGGGGTTACACGGATCAAATGCTTTATGTTAATGCGTCACGGATTTAAAAGGGGAAACTCATTTAAGGGCTAAATACTTGTTTAACGGTGGTTAGAATTTCCCACCAATGACAAATATTCACAAGATATTGACCAGGACATTTTGATTTGATCTTCGTGTAGAGTAAAAACCGCTGGATGAGAAAAACAAAAAATGGGTAAAAATGCTGAAATCTTCATGGAATTGCTTATATCCGTGAAAACATAAGGAACTTTTAATGGAGTCTGCAATTTATAAATTATAATTATCCCAGTATGCAACGTCATCTACTTCATAATGTAAGGTTCTAAAAATATATAAAACAAGTTGTCTATATGGATGGGGAAAACTGAATTTTATGATTAAAAAAATCTACCTCAGGCCCGCACGATTCACAATGAAAACATCTGATGGAAGTTATAACACATCTGGGTTCACAGAGAAGATGATAATTTTATGAACTCACCGTTAAGCACGTGGACGGCGACAGTGGCGAACTCTGTCGGAGAGATGGAACACGTATAGTTTCCACTGTCCGGTTTGTCCGCCCTGGCCACCGAAAGGGTGCTGTTGGCGCCTTCGTCCATTAGATCCGTCTTCACGCTGTGGACAGAAAGAAAGATGAAAATGATGTTGGTGGGAATCAAAACATGTAATCGAGATTCTGACTATTTTTCACATATCATGGCAAGACGTTGTGTCTAAAGTTAATAAGAGTAGCAAGGAGAATTATGCAAGGAGAAAAATATTTTTCAGAACCATATATTTATGGACTTACCAGATATACAAAATAATTTGCCCTTAGCATATTTCATTTTAGCCTGGTTTACATATTGATTAATAAATTTATGCATCCTTGTATTAATTCGCATATTTTCATGACCTAAATGTCCTCTGTTCATCGGTCGTAATTTTGGAAATACATTTTAGTAGATACTTATATCCTTAGTTTATTCACCAATAGATTTTAAGTGTAGATTATGCCACCTTCTAGACGCCGGAGAACATATTCTCTGGCGAAAATATTTTTCAGATCCATTTCCATTTGTAAAAATATATTAACGTCTTGTCTTACAAATTTAATGAAAACAATGGCATTTATAAACACAGGGTTATTTCGATCTTAACGTAAAATAGGTACAGAAATCAAATATGTTATGTTTTTCATGCCAGATAGTGCTCTTCCCTGTACGTATGGTCAATGAAACTCAGTCCATTCTAGTATAACCACCCGCTTTTTTAGCTATCGAATTGAATAATGATGGAGCTCATTGTATATATTAGTTTTAGAAGTAGAAGCATCGAATAGGGGTGACGGACATAATGGCGAAATTTGGTCATTTTTTATTATGCTTGATAAGTTTTATTCTAATGTGTATGAAATTCAATGAAAAAGAGTTATATAATTATGCGGATAATGAAAATTTTCCCTGAGCTAAAAGTTAAAATAGCAATTTGAGAGCAAAAACTAGAAAATGTGAAAATTTTAACAAAGGAAACCCCTTTTCCATAGATTTTTCCTAACTGATGGTAATCATGCAAATATCGAATTTTATCGGCATATGCTTTAAGGTATCATTATATAACATCCGTATAATCAATTTTAATGTCATTTGATAGAGATTTTAGGAAATTAAAACTTAAATAAACATCTGCTGTGAACAGATTATTTTGAATCAGCACACAATGATATTTATTTTCAGTCAAAAGGTGTCCATTATATTATTAATTTCACAGGTTTGAATAAACCAAAAGAGTTGATGAACATTTTCCTGAAATCCATTTGAAACTATTTATAATCGCATATATTCTATATTTTTCAGATGTATAATAAATAACACTGTATTTGAGAGCTTTCAATATTCTGAATACGAGTGTCATCTTTATTTGAGTAGTTGACGCTTCACCTGTACACCTAATGTGCATTGACATTCCATGAATCTAGTCAAAGTTATTAAAATTTGGTTATCTAACTTTTACGGTAGATTTTGGATAAGCACCGACTGAGCTAAGACACATCTATTTCCCTTCTAAAGAAACACGTTCTCACACCCAATTAATTCAAATACGCCTCCATTCAATTCTGCATACTTCCTTCCTTTCTATTTTTTCACCTTCCAAGCTCGCCCAATGTCGTCCCCGCTAACGCAATATTCCATAACATAACGCCAATTGAAACGCTTCTCAACCACTCTTCCGGTATCCTTTGGAGTACATCAACCCTCTCTCCATCCCTATACAATGCCTAGCATTTCTTCGCCTGTTTCCCTTTCTGTCCCAACCTTTCACAGTCTTCTCCTCACACGCATTTCAAAGGTCTCCATCGTCTTGCTATAGCAATCATGTTTCCAAGCTGTAAAAATCTTGATTCAAATCAAATCTTTATCATATCTTTCTTTAACGTCTTTATTCGATGTCTCTGTCATCAATTACCTCCTTCTCGTGAACGTTCCTGAAATTTCTCTTCTCATATATCCCAATACTTTGAAAGTTTTGATCCAAAACATTCCGGGATAGGTAAACTGCTCTACTTTCTCAATTTTAACTTTTAACTTTCAATTACCCTTTTTCATTATCGTAAACATCATAGCATTACTTTTGTTTACACTAATTCTATAATTAGCTCAGCAATGGGGGATTGGGATTGTTGCGGTGGCTATCGTACTGGCTTCCCACCCAGAGGGCTCTGGTTCAAATCCCAGCGTTGTTGAATATTTTTCAGAGGTATCTCGATCTCTACTTGTGGTGTTTTGTGGAGGGCACTTTGAGTGCGTACGCCGTCCGTCGGATGGGACTTTAAGCTGCGGACCCCTTGGCGCCTTTCGTAAAGAGCAGGCTAATGCCGACGCCGGGTTTCTCTCCACCCTTCATCCTTTCCTGTCCATCCCTTATGGCGCAAATGACCTCAGCAGTCGTTCGCCTCCCCTAAATACTACTACGACTACTCAGCAATGATTTTAACTACTTTTATGACTGGATTAAAAAATTTTGGCCATTCGCAAACCAGTTTTGATGAATTCCTCGCTGCTTTCGTTTTTACTTGCATTTATTCCCATGACATTTCCTTTGTACTTTGAAATAAACGGATGATGATGGTCACCACGGTCTCACTATCCCACCCCCTCTGGCCACCTTGCATCTCAATTTGATCAACGCACCCGAGCAGTCTGAGCCGTGAATATGTCACTGAAAATTCATTTGTCATTCCAATTTACCCTTATATATGTATCATATTTATTCAATCTATCTATAAAATAAGAAAACATATCATGTAACAAAAGAAAACAAATAATCAAAACATCAAATAATAAAAAAAACAGATAATCCTAAAATATAATAAAGTTAACCTATAAATAATTCAACTAATATAATAAGATATCTTTTCTTTATAAAGTTCACCTTTAACCTCATCACGCCCGAAACTACTCCATCTCTTACATATATAAAGTCTATCTATCGGATGTCTTCTCAAAATCTGCTAAATAATCAAAGGAAAACATAGTAGCTGCACGCTAAATCAAACTTATTTTTCTCTTGTTATCACAAACTGTGGAAGGCTGGCAAGATTATATATCTCTAAATTATATCGAATGGAAAATAAACGAAAAATTAAAAACAACAGTGATGTTTGTAGTAATGCTTTGGAAATCAGGCCTTCTTGTCTTGCAGTAAAACAATGCTGCATAAAGATTTACCATCACCTAACGTCGTAATTTATGTTCCAGTTATATACTCATCCTCAATGCACCATTGGTCTTGTTCAAATTACAAAACGTGATGGATACGTGCAAATGTTTGAAGTGGCATTTGCATAGAATTACCTGGTCATTGGCTACATCTAGATATTAAGCGTCAAACGAAATATAGTATTGTAGTACTCACAAAAATAATCGATACTAATAAAATCCAGCTGAATTGAAAAAGCGGCAAAATTAAAAAAAATACTTTTTGTAAACCCATTGGGGGAACCCAAGTAAGTAAAAGTAATCCTAAGTATGAAAAAGGGAAATAACAAATTCAATTCTCTTAAACTCGAGCTTTAATGCGTTATGGTGGCTACCATGAATGCTGCTCGAGTCTCCTATTAATTTGCCTTGATTCCAAACTATTAATCCCTAATAAGGGATGATTGTGTGCATAAGGCATTTAAAACCTAAAATGTTATTTTCTAAATGGTTTTCTTAGGTTAATAGCTTCTATTTGTTTCTGAATTACCGAAAAGAAACTCCCTGATATTTTCTATTGAATACTACTTATCATCATTAACGGTTTCAACTTATAACTATTCTTCTAAAAGGGGGTTGCACATTAGAATACGCATTCATATTAAATGTACAAATGACATCAAAATAATATATGAGTCCCTTATTTCTCTTTAATTTTATCCTCTCTAACTCTCTTTTTTATCCTTCGCTCATTTATCAGTTTAAAAAAGATTTGCCTCGCTTGGTGATGACACTAATGTTTTGATACCTTGGTTGCTCGTCATTTGAACATTTTTTTGTAAAATATTCCCATCAATAAGTTGCAATATTATACTTTCTAGATCATGGTTACATTTGAATTGAACTAACATGATACTCCTCCCTTCGGAGCGCAACATAATAGGTGTCACATCTCCATGCAAAGCGGTGCAAAAAATATACGTATGTAAAGATATCGTATAATCCCACACGTACCTAAATGCGTGTAGACTAAACAGATGTATTTTAAATTTTCGTCCCTTGCGGATTGCAACAAAACAGATTAAGGTAGATATCATTTCATTATTTTACATTATTTTTTTGTATAGATGGATGATTGGTTATTTAGCACAAATAATTTTCTAATGCCTCTTTTAAGGATTAATATTTTTCGTTCAATTAGGTCACAATATTTTTCGATCAATGGCTGGATTACTCATGACGCTCACACAAAATCTTCAGGACGAAGTGGAACTTTCAAAGTTGTCCACTTTCCGATCAGCTTTTTCCAAACCTTTTTCATATATTCTTTCATAAGATCAGGAAACGTATTAAGTATAGCATCGCCCTAGAAAGATAGAAATCTTTCGTACAATTGGATGATTGGCGTGTTTGCACAAAGGTAAATATTTCTATTCCGTTTTACAATACATCACTGCCCGTCTCCCCCTCTCTTAACTCCGACTTTTCAACATCTCCCAACACCCACCACAGATTTCCCTCTTTGCTTTTAATTCCAGTTCCGTCAAATCACAGATTCTACTCTCCTCCTTCATTGCACTCCCTCTCACGAGTAAAAGCCAAATTAAACGAAAGGAAAAAACTAATAAAAACCTCTTAAATGGATGGCTTGCAAAGATTTATTTCCTTTTTCCCACCATTTCCGTTTACGAAGGACTCCTCAAATGGACCCGAAACCCTTTTAAGAGTTCTCTCCCTCTTACCCCACACGTCCGCTCCCATCTTCTCCCCTTCCACACTTCCTCCACCACCTACGTGCGCAATTGGTTCACTCCCTGTCCGAAGAGTGATTTTCAGAGCTCGTGTATTTGCATGCGGCGTAGGAGGGTAGCAGGGCGCCTTCTTTGCTTATTTTTATTCCTGATATCCTCGGGGACAAGCTAGGGAGGACGAGATGAGACTAAAATAGTTGATTACGGTCCAAATTTGGACACTTGGGGATTATCAGCGCAATTAAATGAGTTTAGAATATAAGAAATTCCATTACTGATATATTTGCGTCAAAGCGCATGTTGTTTCTTTTTCAATATCCTTAAGAACCAGCTTTTGGTGATTCGTGAAATGCTCTCCATCCAGTTTATGCTAGTAATACAAAAGATAAATAAACCATAGAAAATTATATTTTTAATGCAGTAGAACTACCAAAATCCATATTCTATATTAACCGTTGAATTTTTTTGCATGGGGTAAACGGAGTTTATGTAAGATGTAAGTGTCAAAATGTTTATAACGTCCTTTTTGCAACAGTAATATAATTTACTTCGAGAAATTTTACGTGAAGTTCCCAATGGTTGAATATCTTCGAAGTGGACGAATTTCTCTTTCGGTAATAACACGATAATGATGAACGATCTTAGATATATCTAATCTAATGTAATCTCCATTTGGAAGGGTCAGATTGAAACAGGTCTCGTTATGACAGGAATGTAGCGTTTAATCGTAGGGATATACGGCTAAAAGTGTAAGGTAAGATGTACAGACTTTTTAGAACGTAGTATATTCCACTATTTATACGGTGTTTTAAGCATGAATGGCCAGTTGTGTTTAACATTTTTTTCACTACTTTGCCGTTAATGATTCATTTAAATTCCGTTAAGGACATATCTATGCTTCTAGTGCTACGCGTTTTTAAATACTGCAGTTAGTGCATCAAATATTTGTTAATATTGGTCATTAGAGCAGGTTATCTATTTGAAGTGTGGCATGTAAGAGCTCTCCATGGTATCTATTCCATCATGTCCTCATAGTTCCTGGTACCGACATTATTTTCCATTATCTTGCCTCATTTCATACTTTTTCTTCCTCTTCGCCCTTTCACGTATATTATAGTTAGTAATGGTCTTCAGTAGGCTATCTTGCTACAGGATTTGTCAAGTTAGCTTTTCCTCTTCTTATTGCGAGCCTTAATGAGCTTCTCTCATCGCCTACACTTCTATAAATCTCCATTAGGGACTTCTTCATTAGTTACTTAATCATTTTATTTTTATCATTCTTCAATAACATCACATATACGTCACGTCCAAATTTCATTTTTTTCCGCTCCTTTCGCCCCCATGTCTATTATCCTTAGAAAAGTAGACTCCATTCATAATATAGTTAATGAATTTCTTCCTTATGATAGTAACATTTTCCAGATAAGATACGTTAAAAAATCAATTACTAACTGTATTTCTGTAGATGCCAACCAAGGATACAGAATTTTGTCCTTGCACGGTTGATTAATTGATATTTGTTTTTGCATTGATGCTTGCATTAATTGATAATTGTTTGAGAATCTTTGTGTCTGTGTAGTTAGTAAACCAAAAAACATTTTGAGTTTTATTAAGAACAGAAAATATTTCATAGGCTGGCAATGGGGATGAAGGAAAAATTTGAATATAAAATATTTGAGCAGATATGCACATTCATTCCAGGTTAAAATGATACCTGTTACCAAGCCGATTCCCCTTTTCCCGTAGTTATCATATGTTGATATTCACTCTTAAATAAGTTAAGGGACGCGTAATATTATGTACACTGGTTCCTATTTAATTTCTAGAAATATGTTTTTGCACAGATAGTGAACCTAAGCTATCGCCTACAAGTTATAGAAAATAAAGATATGTGTATCTCATACAATATTCTACTCAAATATTGGTTAAATCTGTGCCTACGCTGTGGGAACCGAGCTCATTTAAGGTTGGGACAGCACTTCTGTTTCATACCTATAGCGGTTTTTCTGGATGACTCGATTCGTAAAATATAGTAGTTTACAAGGGAATCCGAAAATGACTTCTGAATTGGGACTCGACGCACTCCTGTCAGCAAAGGAACACTGCACACTCTTTGATGATCTTCCTGGACTTTTTCTGAAACGTTGATGAACAGGTAACGGTTAAACATATTGGTCGAGTGAGATACCGACCCACGTGTCATATTGAATAGAAATGGAAATTGATGGCAGTAGTGAAATTTAATATTTTTTTCCTAGCTAGTCCTTAGTTTTGTATCCGGACCATATGCCATAGTTTCCTAGCGATGCAATGTCCATGATCGGGACGTAATTCGTACCCAGAGCCATTGATGTTAAACACAGTTACCTTTTTAACCAGAGGATGAACTGAGTCAGGGGAAAGAAAGCGTGCTTTCGCTGTTTTAACAAAACATCTCTCGACAAATGATACCGAACTAATGATTGACACAAAAATTCCAAACTAATGATTGATTTTTCAAGGAGTGCTCATAAAGCTAATATCCCTGCCAATTTAATTTTAATGAAATATCTCTTTAGCCTTTCACCCACCCTTCGATAACAGTTCAAGCAAATGCGACCTTGTTTATTAATATTGTCAAATATATTTTGAAAGTAAATTCAGGTGATGCCTTTGATATGAATATAAATTTATTTTTGGCAAAGGTGAAATTATTTATCATGACGTCCACTTGTCAGCAAATAATTAACCCGATCAATTTTTTATAATACAAATTTCCTCCTTTTTAAGAAAAAATTATTTTCACCATCATTTGAGGATCATGACGCTCTAAAGGACTTATGAAAATAAAAATCTTGAATTCAGTTGTTATTCAATTCCCTGTGTTTTGAATCCCGTAGCCGGATTTTAAATCAAATTAAAGATAAATATATTGAAAGATGAAAATTTAAGTGAAAAAATATATAAATAATATTTAAAATAAATTTTCTTAATTTGACAATTTGATGACATTATGTTTCTTATTTCAATGCCTAATATATTTTTGAAATTATTAAGTTGAGTTGCATTGGATAGTGCAATAACAATATTAAAGAAGGTAAGATTATGGCCATCGTTGTTCCATAATAGATAACCCACTTAAGGGCATTAGAGACATCAAAGGATATTTCCATTCAGGAATTTGTAACTAAATACCTACTCTGATATTTATCTCAGTTTTAGCTCTAATGATACTACATCAATATAAAAATGGCGAAAAAAGTCATCGCAAAAGTCTAGAGTGTGCTATAATTTATTCACATTGTACTACTGGGCCTTATTCACTAAATAAAAATATCTCTAGAACTTTTGAACAATAAGCCAGGGTACTATTAGGTCAATTTAAGAAAGAAAATTCTGTTACACCAATATTTCAGTAACAAGGTGACCAAAAATACCAATTAACGTATTAGGCGTAAGGAATATACCTCGTTCATTTATATTTAAGCAATATTGTTAGCTTACTGTCATTTTAACTATTTAATGTTGTTGAAAATGCTGTTGCTTCTTCTTGAATGAAGGATTGATCGAAGGCTCATGACCTAGCTGGGCGGGTCTTGATGATACTCATAAATTTGTTCAAGATGGCAGTAAAGTGAATATAGGACCCGGTAGACCGGTAAGGCGAGGTGCCTCTGCACCTTACATCTTCTCAGTTCACGTTGCCATCGCTTACCTCATGAGGGTGTGAGCTCAGGGTATCAAGGGGGGTGAAGGAAGTCGCATGGGAAGTCGCAAACTTAACCTTATGTTGCTTTTTCATTTTCTACTACCTCTCTCAGTATTCTGGTGATTTAACTTCCTGGCTCATGTAAATATCTCCGTTACAACTTCAGTGATCCTCTTACCGCGGCGTTGCCAGTTGATTTTTCTCCAGATCATCGTTGATTTCGATTCAATTACCATTCCCCTTGCGCTTATTCATTCTAATTTAAACTCAACACCTCATTCTTTTATGTTTATCACTGTATTCCGCCTTCTTGGAAGAGGAAACTCGAAAAACACTAGAATTTCGACCCGGATTATGACATTCAACGTCGTTTCCGGGTCTGATCAACCCGGGTCGTATTTGAATTTTAATTTTCTGTGGAATCAAAAATTTACTATTTTTTTATTCCTAATATGACTCCGGTTCATAAAGTTACGCCTGGAACCATCAATTTTGCTAGCATTCTTTCATTACTATGATGTCCAAATTCTCTCCTCAAAATTATCTCTCGTCCCAGGAAATAAATAATCGTTGACCGTTGGAAATGGAAAAGAAAATCTTGTCATAAATAGCAACAGTATCGAATTATTTATTCTCTTTAGTTATACTCGGAGGTCTCGGGCTCTCATGGGATAATTATCAGCTATTATTTGCTAGTTATAAGTTACTAAGACGAAATTATTTTTAATTCCTCATCAAAATTACTACCTATTTGATTGTCGTTATTGGCGCAGTACTTTAGCTAAGAAGGAAAATTTGAGCTTTCTTGAAGCATGTGTCCTCTATTCAAGCAATGGTTTATAGGAGAAAGGACAGCTTTATTCTTTCTCAAGACAAAATTGGATTGGAGGGCATCCACTCAAGAAACTAGTTCCGCTAGAAATGACACGAAGTGCTACGAAAAGAGACCATTAGAAAGTTTTGGCTGAGATCCTCTTCAGTCGCGAGCGTATCAAGTCGAGGTTACATTGAGCTTTGTGCTCCATTCCCATTCCTATCCTCATTAGCAACTCTCATTGCTCTTCAATATGCTCGGTCTAATATACATATAGTATGGCATAACGAAAATGCTTTCCAAAGTAAAACCGAGATTGAAAAGAGCAATGTAAACCGTGAATTAGACATGATCTGTGATATTTCCAACAAAATATTCTATCGAGTGGAGAGAGATTTAAGCTTGTAGAGCTCGTGGAGATAGATTTAAGCACATTAGATATACTTTCAAGGTTGAGAAGCACAGAACACTGGCTTTGATGACAATTTATTTACCTCCCTCTTTATATTATCATAATACACTATTCATTTGAATTATTACACTAAAGATAGAGAAAATTATGAAATGTTAGATTTGTAGACTCATCTCCCCGCCGCAAAGGTCATATGCAGGACAAAATCCAGTCCAATATCCCAAAAATTAATATTTCTGAGAGCTGAAACCATCCATTCGCCTTTACCTTTTCCATCAGGTTATAAGATAATTTCTAGTTTCTATATTTACATAATCATAGTTTTACTGCAACAATGTTTTGCGCCAAGCGTACGGGTAGCCCTACCGTGGGATACTACAGATATTAGAGGAGCAATTTTTCCCGAAATAATCTTTCTCTGACGCATGTGGGAGGAAGGTTATGCAGCCGGCGTCGCTTGGGAGTGGGCCGGGAGCCCGGCGGGTTGTGGCAAGGCCCTTGAATTAACCGCCTCGCCACAAAATCCCCCAGAGAGGTCAATGATGCCCTGAGGCCGGCAATGAGGTCGGAATGAGCTTCCGGTGCCCCGAGTGGTATTGATTAGACGAAAGATGAAGGAGTGGAAGTTGTAGGCTTTGAGGAGGAGATGGTTGAGGGTTAGGGGGAGGGATAACCTATTCTATTTGTGCTCACCCAACCAAAAACGAATTTTTCCCAATTAATATCCCAGGGTGCCACCTTCTCCACTTCCTATATATCCACACACTCCTCGTTTCCCTTCGGGTCTTCGGTCCCCAATGATGATGATGGAAACCTGGGGAAAACATTCGGAATACACCAACTGTGATAACACTAGCCCTTGGTCCCTGCCGGAAATGTGTACTTGTATCTGCCTGTTTTTGTATGTAAGTATGTATTCGCATATTCCCATTGCCCTCACAAAGCTTCCCTCCCTCAGGTTTACCTCCCGAAATGGAGGTTACCAAGCTGTTTATTAGAGCGCTTTATATTCATATCCTAAGGGGTTTGGGTTGATGAAACATCCCATAAGGTTTCGTTTCGTGAATATTTTTTCTCAAAAAAGAAGATGAAGGGTAACCGAAGCAGATTAGAATTCCTTCGGAGCGGGGAACAGGATAATTTCCTTTTTTTTATCTTCTGAGAAATTCCTTCGACTAGTCTCGAGTGGCCAATCTTTAGTGGAATTAATTCCTTGAGCCACAAGGGAAATGGCTATACGAAGTACATTTTTGTAAGTTTTCTTTTTCTGAAATAGGAGATCCTTTGAGTTATTAAAAATGTTTTGCTTGGGGATAACTTGAAATGACGTGAACTTAAAAAGATGAAGTATTTATAACAATTGAGGAAACGCAAGAAGAAGCACTGGCAACATTCATGCATGATTCTTTCAGATAATATTTTTTAGAATGTCCTAGCTTCGATGTGAAAATGAATTCTTTTATTATTTCTTTGACATCCAGTAATTTTGATTGATGAAACATTTAAATACATTCACTAGAAGTAAAATAAGAGAACTTTTATAGATTTTGTCTCAGCTAAATGCGACAAAAATGGACCAAAATAAATTTTTACGATTATTTACAAACAATATATGGAAGATCAGGATCTCTGCATAGAAAATATTTACAAACTTCAACATGAGTCCCAGAACGGATTATGTAACGTAAAAATCATTAAAAATTCAAAAAAAACATTCTTCATTTCGAAAATTTAAATCTTCGGTCAACAGACTTAATAATTGTAGTGAAATTAAAAAATCCTGACATAATTATTTGATTAAATATCTCTGAAAATTATATGCTGATAACTTTCTTTATTGATCCTGGGCTAAACGTTTAATTTTTTGACCCGTGGAAAAAGGAACAGTTAAAGTTTTGTTATCAATAAGCAATAACATCCATTTTGTTCTCAGAAGTCAGGTATTATGCTAATGGACAAGACCATAGGACTCTGCTTGGGAGCTAGCTGAAATTATATTCAATTGTTGCAAGCAGAGGAGAAGTATTCGTGTTTCTTCCTTTTGAAAGCACTCTAGTAAAAATAAAATTTAATCTTAAAGATCATAATACGAAAAGTGGTTTAAGATAGGCTGGTTTAAATCTTAGCACGTTTCCTATCTTTTAATATGTTGAGTGTAATTAAATGTAGCAAATCTTCATTAGGGAAGGGAAAAGAAAATTTGTGAATTAATCAGCACGGGTACTGTTCCACGACCTTAATATTAGTTTAATCAAGGGAATTCCAAATTGTTGTTCATTAAATGCAATTAGCCATCAAGCATTTACACTACACCTGTTTTGAAACGGGTGATTACTATGCGAATAAACTTTATATATGCTAATCCAACGTGTACGTAGCTCTCAAGGTAGAGAAATCTACGGGTATAAAAAAAGAAACTGCCGAGGCTAATTTTTGGGATATTTCCTTCTTGCGCTTTGGTTAGCTATCCCATCTACTGCCTGTTATATTATTTCTAATTTTTTAAATGAATTCAGATTTAAGGTCAAGGTTTAAAAATCAGTGCAATAACTCACTTTCCTTTTTATACTCGTATTAACTTGGCACAAACTGTAAATTTGCTATTTTATAGGTAATGCTTTTGAAATCCATTCATTCAACCACTTTAAGTTCTACGATTTAATATAAGCCAAAACTTGCCAAGATAGGCCTTGCTACTTTTTTGAGGATTTTCAAACTGTGAGTTTTAATTTATTGTTTGCGTCCTTCCTTTATTTAATGGCAATAATGGACTTTTGTTATGAGCAGAATTACATAGGCTATGGCACCTTTTGGGAAATAAGTGCAGCAGTAAAATTGCTATAGTTTTTTGTTCAAATATCCTGCTGCTCTATTACTTTTATTGATCCATTCCATCAAAATGACTCTGGAAACTCAACATTATTGCATGAAAAAAACGACGATTGAGAATGTTAATAAAGTTAACCTCATACGGTGTACTCAACGGAAATCTTTTAAGTTCATAGAAAAGCATTACTCTCTTCTCATCGCAAGTTTTTTTTAGCAAAGTTCGACCTTTGGCATTAGGAAGATCTGAAGATGCAGATCAGCTGGTAAACATGGCCATGTTTTCCTAAATAAATTCTATGTGAAAAAGTTACTATTTTCTTTTAAACAGAACATAAAAACAGTATTGATTGTCAAAGGACTTGTATTAATCCTGATGAGAAAGTTAAAATAACTAATGAGTAATGGTTGATCGTTATCTAGTATTATTCTGAGTGCCGTAACATCCAAAGGCACAAGAAATCGTTTCTGGCATTACTACAGCCAATATATGTATATATATATATTTATATGTATGCATATATATATATATATATATATATATATGATTATGTATGTATGTATGTATATATATATATATATATATATATATATATATATATATATATATATATGATTATGTATGTATGTATGTATATATATATATGATTATGTATGTATGTATGTATATATATATATATATATATATATATGTGTATATATATATATATAATTATGTATGTATGTATGTATGTATATATATATATATATATATATATGTATATTTATATATACATCCATGAAATACCTATATGACTGTGGTTTCTATGTCTGATGATGCTCCACCGCAGTAAAACCTGGGTCACATTACATTTTATTTTGCATGGGCATTACAACATTTATTTTGTCGTTGTTCTAATGTTACGTTTTAAAAGTTAGTATGAATGAAATCCATACTTATATATGTAAGATTTGTTGTAAGATCCTTTGAAAACTATTTGAGCAAGGGGAATAAAACCTTTAACAGTGTTCTTAAACCGATGGGATTATCAGATAAATTTTAGTCAGCTAAACAATGGGTTATTATCTTAAGGGTACGTATGTAATGACCGCCATCAAAAAGGAACCTGGAAAGGTTCAAGTGCAAGGTTTGGGAACTATTTTGGCTTGTATGTGAAGTCCATACGTTGGGACAGATATGTATTTTGTCAGTGGTAAGCTCCAAAACCATGCAACAATTTGGCTGGCTGAAGCCTTCTGAGGATTCCTACCGATCGTGGTAGAAGTATAATAGGCGCAATCGACTGATACCGCTGATATGACATCAAAGGAACTCCATTATAAGGCCTTTGCAGGCGAATCGATCTAATGGAACCGTGACGCATTGGAAAAATTTAAAAAATTAAAAAAAATCCAACAAAATTGCAATAATATAAATTAATTTATTTTTCATGACATCTCGTCTTTATTCAATTAATAAATCGTAAATATTTATGGGCAATATTTCCATACAAAAAGCAGATACATTTGCAGGTACGATCAGTGCAGCTATTCAATAGGGTGTTATATCACCATATAACTAACAAAATACAGAATAAAACTAGTAACTATCTCTCGGAATGCAGAAAATAAATTGTTTTAGTTCTCACAGACACAAGAGAATTTGACTGAAAAGTATTTTGAAAAACTTTTTGGGAAACATTCTAAGGCACGAGATTATTAATATTACCTTAAATGTTTTTATTGGTAGCCCCAAATTTATCGTAAATCTTGGTTTCAATGGTTTCGTGAGTTAAAAGTTAAAATCCGTAATAGTACTTCATTCTGGGATATTTTGTAATCAACTGTCCATCAATGTAACGTTTAGTTAAGATTACTCTGGTAAATGGCGTTAAAATATACAGTTAATTGAAAAACATCGTTTGTTAAAAATGTACTTGCAAAAGCTTACGAATATCATTTCTATTTCTCATGTTACCACCTAACTGACGAAGAAAGTTACAGTTATTCGATCAAAATTGTTCATAGAAATAAATCCTGAAGTTTTTGCAAAATTGTTTCATAATCCTTTTATCTCATATTTCAATGTAGTGGGAATTATAATGGTTAGCTCTCAAACTATATATATATATATATATATATATATATATATATATATATATATATATATATATATATAATTTCAATACTTTGACCGATTTAAAATTTAACTTTTAAAATTTAACGGAGAGATTAATTCTATGTTGTTCCATTTCAAACGCCCTTGCCGAGAAACCTTCTAGAGAGACCTAACTGTGAGGGCAATGGTGTCAGGGTCAAGTAGGTGAAATAATGTGGAAGTGAGACAGAATTAGAGGGAGAAAAGGATGTCTATCGAGCGAATGCGATGCAATGTTGTCGCTTGCGATTGAAAGGTGGGGGAAATTACTGGCGAATTTTAGGCTTCACCCCTCTTCCGTGTTCTTGTGGATGTTTTAGACCTGGCGAGGTTTTAGAAAGCTGGGAGGAGGTAATTAATCCTTAAGAGGGTTAGCATTTCTTAGGTGGCGAGGTCGGCTGTGGAGGAAGTTTGTTTGGCGAAAGAGAGTAAAAAGAGAGACGCCTTGATTGGAGAGAGGGTTTGAATGGGGAAGGTCGCTGAATGAACCTTTGTGAGAGCCCTTTGTGTGTCAAAGATACGGAAGAGAGGAAAGGAACAGCATCTTCATTCAACTGTACTGTTTCAACCGCTTATGTGAAGGCACTCGCTATTAGTATTCTATCGTGGAGCGGTATCCTTTGGGTATTTTCTATTTAAACAAAATGAATTGTAAGATTACAAATGTAAAATGAAATATTTTATTCCTCTACTACACTCGATGATGCTTCCTACCACCCCGAGTATGATCGAAACTCCTCATTCATTCCAACCCACCCACAATCTCCAAACATTTTCTTACATTCTAAGCACTGCTAATAATTGCTATCTATACGATAAATAGCTGGTGGTATGAGATTATCCACTATAAACCCTATACGAATATATCCCATAGTGATAAAATTCTTGTTAATATTTTGATTTAATATTTCTTGAAACCTAGACGTTTAGCTTAGTAGCTAAAATATTCGAAAGTTGTTTTTTATGTAGATATGGGTGCCTAATATTTCTCCATCTATTATTCTGGATTCGCCAATTGACCCTAGGTACATATGAGCATACAGATACTCATACATACTGGTGGTATAGCCAAAAGAATTGGATATACTTTCCCTAAATTAGTGAATTTAATTAATATCGAGGCTAAGGAAGAGGTGAACTCTAGCCTCACATAATGAGGAACGTAGATTAGTAATTTTCCTCCGAATAGGGGAAATTTTTATTCAGTTGAAAATTGCAACTATCAGCTATTTATTATGTTCGAATACGAAAATCCCGCTTAAAACCGCTCAATGCGTCCAGAGCGCAAGAATGGCAATACAGGCTAAGTTATATTTGAAATTGTTCATCAAGTGTCGCATGGAGCCTTTCAATATCTATTTCACCAGCAAGTGTTTGAAATTTTGTGTAAAATTTTCTATATCTAGTGAAAAATTGCTACTATCCGTTTTTATTATGCTCAAATTCCACCACATCATGCCACAAACAACCGCGAATGTCAAATTTTTGGATAGGTTTATGACTGAATGCATGCATATCATCACTTAAACAAATAGTGTATTTAGAATTTTTGCTACGTTGTTTTAACAACTATCAAAATAAAATAAGGTGAAAAATTATAATAACATATAACAGCCGATTCCCTTCATTTTTAAATACTAAAATTCTCCTCCTAAATTCTTATTCACTGATTTCCCTTTTAATGTTAAACATCTTAAAAATATGACAGAGGTAGCAAGTGAATATGTTGAAAATAATGATTTCCTAATCACTTTATAATTAAATATTATTATTTTCATGTTTTATTGTAGTTTTTGTCATGACGAACATACGTTTTATTGGTGTGGATTTGGAAAAAAATGTTTTAAATGGAGAATTTATGAAATCGTGTTTGATTAGAACACTTCCCCTTTAGGTTGTTACGAGCAGCAACATGTAATGAATTACACAGAGTTGATTCAATGCCTCCCTTTTATTTTAATGCTTCAGTGCTGATATGTGAAGAACTTTTTACATTAAAAAATGGCAAATGGATGGGATATTCTTAAAATATGGAACTGAATCTCTTTGAAAACTGCGGTTATGGAATTCCTCCTTGTTTTCGTTCATGAATATTTACGTGCCTGCACCTAAAAAGTTAGCGTCAAATGTTTGTGTTCCCTTTGATCTTTTTATGAAAGGGCGTCGACGCATATAATTTTTTTCTCAAGAGCATAACTTTCCTTCAAATAGATGAAAATTGGACTGAAGCAGTCGTCTCTTCATATCCTCATGGCGGAAAAAGGATAAATTAAAACACTTCCTTAAAACAGTGTTTCACGACTTCATGAGGAGAAAATGATGGAAATAGAGCTCAGTTTTGGTTTTGATATTTTTTCATCTCTTCAAGTTGAAATTCATTAATATAATTTTACGTAATTGGGAGAGATTTTTAATAAGACTCTTAGTCTTTGAGTCATCTCTTTTTTAAAAGAGGTCACTAACATAAATTATAAAATATCTGTGCTTAAAATTTTGATAATGTTGTAAGCGTATTTGATTATACATTTAGATTAATTGCCTTTTTTAGACCTTTGCTTAATTTAATCAATCACCCGATTTAAAATAATAATATATTTTTAAGAATACCTTTATTGCGTATCTTTGGTATGGCTGGGAAGATTGAACACATACAAAGCACGGCATGAAAAGGCCGGAAGTTTTTGAAGTGTTATGTATAAGAAGGTTGAGAGTGAGATACTGGAAAGGAAGACATAAAGAACTTTTGTATTCGCTAGAAATGGCAAGGTGGCAGGTGGTTGAAATAGGTGACTGCAGAGAAAGTGGATTCTTGGGATATTGAAAGGAGATGAAATGATGAAGGGAGAAAGAATGTTACGTAAACAGAGACGAGGAAGGGAAAAAGGTATTTCTTGCATCTGGAGGAGAATATCTAGGAGCGTTTGAGACTGAAGTTCATATTCTTATGGAAAACTTCAGGAGAAGAAGAAGATGAATATAAAATTGGAACAAAAATCGCGTACCATGTAGTAAAACCTAACTTGTATTGTTTTCAATAGGATTTTGATCAGGAATTAATTCTGTGGAGTACGATATACCAGTTCTATGTTAGTCGTAGATTATCTCAAACTGTAAGCTGCTTCAAAGAACTATAAACGCACGTATTAGCATGATTTCAGTTGGGAGATTCGCTAAAACAATTGATTCGAGTAATACGTACACAACTAGTACATGATAGAGTCTGTGGTGAAATATCTTACCTGAAGTTATTAATTTTATTCTACAAACACGTTTTTTACATAAACCATAAACTGTCAACGGATATATATTTAAATGTTGGAAGTGGATTCATTTCAAAGCTAAGTAAACCATGACGAAAGGTAATAATTAATACAATCTTGTAATTTAATTTAATTATGGTATCAGTTGATTGGCTAGTTAACTCCTACTATCGTCAACATATGTGCAATTCTTGGACTATTCAGAGACTAATTATTGAAAACATAACTCTTCTCTCCAAGAGCGTCCAAAGTCTAGGACTAAATGCCAATTATTTTTCTCATTATTAAATTATTGGGGGAGGTAATAGTCCAATGGGCTAACCCTGGGACTACTGCTCGGGGTTCGATTAACGGAGACGCCTTCGGGCACCCTCAACTTCACACAGCTTCGTGAATTTTGTGTATGGGCTGCACAGGGTATGAAACTGGCTCACCAACCCTTAGTTTCACACGACGTTGGGCTTAGTTGATAACTGTGGTGAAACCTGCTTTCGATTGTATTAAAAAATAATTATTTCCTATGGAAAGTACTCGATAAAAATGGAGCAAACCCAGCAGTTGAAGTACAATAAGATCTGATAGTCTTTGGGATGTGTTGCAATTGAGGCTGAAAATTAGTTGAACTCCTGAGTGGGAGTGGAAAACCAGAACGGGAAAATTACCGTGATGTGAGTCAGAGTGGATTTTATTTCTTCTCGGCTTTTCAATTAGAAAAACCGCATTCATCCCTGCCGTCTCTACATCTCGAACTACGTAACTTGGACTTACGAAAGTCAATTCTCTCCCCTGCTGCGCAATATTGTTAAGCAATGAGGTTAAGGAGCACCACGATTTTGCCCTGCCATTCAATTCCGGACTCATTTCAAGGTTCGGCGAATTATGCTTGTGGACAATTAATCCCTGAGTTGTCTCGGCGACATTACAATTGCTCAGGACGATGCATAAGTCATTTGTGGCCGGAATACTCGGCCCTTCTCTCCCTGCTAGGCGTCAGGGTTCCATTCCTCCCCTTCCCTTCCTCCCCTCGTCTCTCTTAAGCCTCAGGCTCGATCTTCCAGGTGGACTACATTGGCTCAATTAGTATGTTTAGTGATTTGATTTTCATTTATCAAGTAAATCAGCGGGTGGATCAAACTCTTCAAATAAGTGGTTCGCTGAATTGGCATTTCGAGCGGTTGTGGATGACAACGAAATTTGTTAGTTATAAACTTATGAGAGAGGTTTTCAGATGCAAAATACTTTTCCCGCAAAATTAGATTCTACAAAATTGGATCCATCAGAACGTTAAATTTGAAGTCCAAAACGGTGGAAGTACAACATCCATCCCAAGCCTAGGGAGATTAGATTGATACTTTGACGAAGAACTCACCTTTCAGGTGGGATGAAATTAATGAGTTTTATACTTAGATTAAGTAAATGTAGTTTGAAAAAAAACTCTTCACTTCAAATCCTGGGTTTTTTTATATAAATAGTGTAGGCTCGCGTAGTGAAATATTTAAATTTTCATTTAAAAGAACACTATGTTATTTTTATTTCAAAGTGCATATAGTGTGCTGAAATTGGCAACTAACGTAAGTCATCCAATTAATCATGCTATGGGTTGTGAGTGAGTGACAAATATTTTTCCCCTCTGATTTATCTAACCAATGTTAATGTTGTGAGGGGAGTAGTTTAAAAAAACTGATGTAACGTGGAGTACAGCAAAACATTTCTCTAACCTCTCGATCTCATGCACCGAGCACGTTCGAGTAGTAGTAGTATTTAGAGGAGGCGAGCGACAGCTGAGGTCATTTGCGCCATAGGGGATGGATAGGAAAGGATGAAGGGTGGAGAGAAACCCGGCGTCGGCATTATCCTACTGTTAACGAAAGGCGCCAAGGGGTCCGCAGCTTAACGTCCCATCCGACAGACGGCGTACTGACTCAAAGTGCCCTCCACAAATCAACTCAAGTAGGGATCGAGATACCTCTGAAAATATTCAAAATCGCCGGGATTTGAATCCGGGCCCTCTGGGTGGGAAGCCAGTACGATAGTCACCTCACCATCTCGATCCCTCGCACGTACAATAAAACAAAATTTGGAAACTATGCTAGAAAGTGTTTCACAGGATTAAGGGCCACAAATCTAAGGATAGGTATTCACTATTGTGCCATGAATTATTTTGGAATAAGAAGAAAGATAGAATTCTGGGTTAAATAGGTACATCAAATAAAATTACGTATATGAGCCAGCTTTTTACTCACATATGTTTCGAGAATACTTAAAACTTTCTGCTTGGGAATATATTGTAGATAAATATTTAAATTACTCTTTTCAATTTAAAAATATAGTTTACTCAATATCGAGGTAGATGAGTTTCAAGCATTTACTTGAAATTTTATCTTCGTAAGATTGAATGAAAAGTAAAAATAATAGGTTTTAGAATCTATACTGACAAACATTTTTTTTTTGATGATGTCGATTGATTAAAATTATTTGACCTAGCTTCAACCAAAACTTGTCATTCAATAGGTCTTCATTAAATTGTAAAATCTAAAATTCTGAGGTTATTTCACCCAACTTACTATTTTTACAATTTTACAGCAACCCACATGTATTACAAAGTTATCTGCAATAAAATGTTTCATCTTTAACGTATTCAAGGATAATTGCATGAAAGTAACCATTATCGAAACCACTGCTTCTTCTCCTGATAAATAATAATTTGAATATTAGATAGCACAGTTAGGACCAAAAAGATGGATAGTGAATTTACGTACAAATCACTCGGAGTAGGGGCCGATGACTTAAACAAAATATACGATCATGGGAAAACTATCGAGAGCTATCGAAATAATACTTTTACGATATAATAAAAACTTCGTTGCAATTTTCCAAAGTTAAAACTTTATTTCGACCATGGTTTCGATACACTGTATCATCATCAGGTGAGGAAAAGTACAAGGGGAAGGAATATATATGCCAAGCTACAAGAAGGGGTGGCAGGGGAGGAAAGAGCGGGGGGAAGGGGGGGGGGTTTGTCATGAAGAGAAAGGCAGGAAAAACCAATGGAACCCCCGAAGTGCGGGCAGCTCACTCTTCGTGGGGAGGGGAAAGTTGTCGTCATAAAGGGCACTAAGGGAAGTTAATGGACAAAAGTGGGGAGGGGCAAGAGAGGAACTGAATGTCATTAAGGAGCTCTGTCTTCTGGTTTTTCCGTTGGATAATTTCTAAACTCTCGAGAGCGTCCAATCTCTTGCTTTTATGGAATTTGTGCAACGGCTTAAATTCAAAATCAGGGGAATGGATCTTCTCCAATAGGTGGGTCGCAAAGATGGATGTGGTGTTGCCTAACGTATAACATTTTCTTCCCCTTGTACTTTTTCTCACCTGATGATTATACAGTGTATCGAAACCATGGTTGAAATAAAGTTTTAATTGTGGAAAAATGCAACGAAGTTTTTATTATGTCTCGATTCCACAACATCACGCCTGACTCTTAACTTTTCGTACTTTTACGATATTCACGTTTTAGACAGTTGAGACTGAAAGAGGAACAAACCATATACATCTTATGCCAAAGAGTTCAGTCAATTGTGTGATCCACCCAAATCTCCTTTCACCTCTTACTTTACTGACGGTTAAGCATGCATGGAAAATTATCAATTGAGTTTTGGGCATTTGTATTTCCAAATAATAAATTTTATGAGAACTTTCAGCGTTTATAGATTCTATTCCCTCTTCTCCCGAAGCGAGTGCAATTCAGGAAATTGATTAAGGAAGAGCAAAGGAAATTATTAATTATGACCTAGTGACCTAATTATGACTTATTAATTATGACCTAATGACCTATGACCTAATTATGACCCTAATGTTTTCAAGCGTCGTGTCAGGATTCCTCACACCTGCCCGCAACAGATGTATAATTGAAATTACTGCATTCTATGCTAAACATGTTTTCAATGGGACTAGAAGTACACTTTTAACCGAAAAACACAACGAAAAGTTATAACGGAGTGCGTATCGCCATTTTCAAAGGTTATTTTTTTACAAATATTCAGTGTAACTAAGTGTACTTTTAAGTTTAAAACAAATGTTGTGAAAATAATTATATCGGTCGGTAGGAACACTCGTATAAAAAAAAGAATAGAACTAATTACAAGGGGTTCGAGATGGTGCGGGGGCTAACGTACTGGCTTCCCACCCAGAGGGCGCGGGTTCAAATCCCGGCGGTTTTGAATATTTTTCAGAGGTATCTCGATCCTTACCTGAGGTGCTTTGTGGAGGGCACTTTGAGTGAGTACGCCGTCCGTCGGATGGGACGTTAAGCTGTGGATCTCTTGGCGCCTTTCGTAAAGAGTAGGCTAATACCGACGCCGGGTTACTCTCCACCCTTCATCCTTACCTATCTACCCCTATGGCGCAAATGACCTCAGCTCTCGGTCGCCTCCCCTAAAAACTACTACTACTAATAGTTACAAACTTGAAATCTTTATCTTCGTCTTTCCTTTTACTACTTTAGACCAAAAAATCAAGACTAAATATCGCGGAGACGCATGATGTTGTTGCATGGGTTGTGTTGCTATTGACAATTCCTCTTTTGAGCTCTACATATCCATCTCTATAGTCCTATTATTGAATACTGGTATCCTAACACCCTCATTCGGCTTATATGGTATGGTTTATTTTCATATCGTTGGAGAATTATAGTAGATCAATTTTCAGGCTTTGAAATTTTAAAATAATATCCATTCGTACCCAAAAAACGTTTTAATTTAAAATATGGAATAAAATTAAGGGGCGGTAGAGTTTGCAAATGTCCACTAATACTATTCAAAACTCAATGCGTTTAGGGGTTTTGTTTGGGGTCTTCAGTGAGGTAACGGAGACTAATTAGCATGTGAGTGGGATGCAAAAATATAAATGCTCATGATTAAAAATCACAATAAGGACATGATAAATCTATAAATTAATCAAGTCTACGTATTCTCTGGCAACCTCAATGGTACGATCGTTATCATTTTTCTGTTAACATATGCATTAAAAGAAATTAAAATTTATGCATATATATATATATACACACACACACACACACACACACACGAGGGTCATCCGGAAAGTAGTACCCGTTCGTGCCGCATGAAGTGCTGACGACGCGAGTAGCCGCTGGACGAGTTCAGATAGCTTCAGTGGCTTGTCTGCCTTCTCTGAGCCAAGTTGCGTGACGCTAGCATTGCCTGTGTTGTTTCTGTGATTGTTTACAATGTTTAAAAAAATTGAGAACGCCGCCAGTTGTGAAGTGAGAGCAGTGATTAAATTCCTCAATGCAAGAAACGTTCGCCCATGTGATATTCATCGCCAATTAAAGGAGGTGTATGGAGACAATGTAATGGACGAGTCGTCTGTTCGGCGGTGGTGTCGCAACTTCAACATGGGGAGGGGGAACACACACGACGATGAGCGTTCGGGGAGACCGTCTGTCATTACAGACCAACTGGTGAGCTCAGTTGACGAATTCGTGAGGAACGATCGGCGCGTCACAATTGATGACATCTGTGAGCATATTCCCAATGTTTCTCGAACAATTGTTCATGAAATTGTTGTTAAACACCATCTGCATTATGCAAAAATTTGTGCAAGATGGGTCCCTCGCGTATCTCAATGAGCTGGCGGCGAAGGACTATGCAGCAGGAATACAGAAACTTGTCACACGTTATGACAAATGCCTTAATTTGCTTGGAGATTATGTTGAGAAGTAGTTTAAAGTATCCTCTTTCAAATAAATTTTTTTATGTTTGTTAATATTTACTTTTGTGTCTTTATTTCACGAACGGGTACTACTTTCCGGATGACCCTCGTGTGTGTGTGTGTGTGTGTGTGTGTGTGTGTGTGTGTATATATATATATATATTATAACATAGTAATTAACCCGAAGGTCGGTTTCGTAGGTGATGGTAGAGTTCACCCAGTACTAAGCCCTATACGGCGTGTGAAATTCACACATCAGGGAAGGGGGGCCAGTTCCTTTCCCTGTGCCGGTTATGGTTTCCCAGGAAGATCTGGTGCCCGAAAAATCTCTTTAGCTTATGTGTGTGTGTGTGTGTATTAGAGAAAAAACAACCATTTTCAATTGAACTTTTGAAAACTATTTTAGTTGACTGAGATCTTTATATAGTTTTATAAAAGAAAAACATTATTTTTACGGTGATGCACCAAATGAATTGTTTAACTTCAGATTTGACTAAAAAAAGAAGAATATTCATCCTGGTAACTGCTCTGCCGATGAGTACAGAAAATTGCCTGATATCAATTGAGCTACTGGTCTGCACCATTTTTTCTGCAACCATGCTACTCTTAGCCGATACTCCTCTATTCAATTGCCTAATCTTTGGGGTATGATAAAAAGAGCGAGGCTTATTTAAAAACTAAATTTTGATCATAGACTCAATACAATGAGTGGTAGTTCCCTTTAAAATAGATTACGTTTGAATTCACGCATGCATACTAATGTCCCTTACATTACTTTGAACATTGCCGAAGGTCGTTTTATCAACTCGCATACTCCCACCACCCGCTTCTGTCCGACGCTATATTACCCTGTAAAATGTTACTCTTCGCAGCTGATGGTGTCTCGACGCGATGAAATGCGGGTATCACTCCGACAATAAGAAATAAATGTGGAAAACTAAACTAAACTTTGCAACTGAAGTTTATTTATTTGGAGCTGAATGATGAGATTATGTCGTCGCCTACATCCGGGTGATTTGAATTGTGGAAATATTTTACTCTTAACATATCTGCCATTTTATTCACCCGCACATTTTTTAAAACACAAAAGGGTTAGAATTGAGCAGACTCTCTTCGAAGAAGAGCCACGGCGATATCGCCTAGGATTTGACGCCACCGGAGGCCAAATAATGCGGCCGCGCTCAAGCTAGTTGAAATTCCATCCAAAGACGGCGCTGGAGAGGAGTATATAGCGTCCGGAGGAGAATAGGAAGGGAGGGCGGAATTGATTTCACCCTTCGATAAGTAGGACAATGGGGGCGGAGCCGCAAGGGAGCCTGTCGATGGACGGGGGTTTTTGGTTTCATCCCGACCGATGCACGTCAATTACTTTTTCCGTAAACATCAAAGGGAACAAAAAGCTCGATCGATTGAAAGTCTATAGCACTCCAACCGATCCAGTAATTATAAAAAAATGAGAATATGTTCTCTGTCCCTATACTTTTGACCTGCTTCTACTATTTTAATTGCCTAGTTAATTAATTTCATGCGGTCTGGTCCATTTCCCCTCAACAAGAGCCTAGAATCCCTTTATCGAGCGCGTTGTTCGCCTAGAGTGGGGCCTAGGTAGCATCTGAATGGACTCATTGAGCCTGGAATGTGAGGAACTGGAGGCGATGCGATTATTTTGTGACCAAAAGGTTGATTTATCCTAAGAGTCGAGCGAAGGGTATCTCCAGAAATCGACTCGGGAAGAGGGAATGTCGCACTCGTTTTCCGGAGGAGGAGGAAAAAAATGTTTTTCAGGGTATTTGCCTTGCAGATCTCGCGCGTGAATTCGGCACGGCTTCGTTTCGCTTCGATGGATGCTGTCCTGGAAAT
This sequence comes from Hetaerina americana, assembly GCF_022747635.1. Taxonomy (NCBI): domain Eukaryota; kingdom Metazoa; phylum Arthropoda; class Insecta; order Odonata; family Calopterygidae; genus Hetaerina; species Hetaerina americana. Next base: position 23,023,230 of record NW_027287205.1, read on the forward strand.
TTGGAAGCGGCGAATTCAATGTTGCGAGCTGTATGACGCATGGAGATGAAGGAATGGAGAGGACTTCAAATATGAATTTTTCGCTATTAATTCAGTGAGGCATGAGGGCACCGTTGATCCGAATCCTTTTATTCTATGCCATAAAAAATGAAAACGGAGGCATAGGAAAAAATATAAAGGTATATACCGGTTCCAAATAAGATCTATCTCCGAGAGCGTTAAAAAGAATGACCATCATTTTAAGTACCTATGTATAGATTTTTGAGGTTATTTCTAGATTCCCACAAAAGATATTCCCATGCAGGATAGCATGTATTAAACGCATAAATGAATGCTTATTAACAAACAGACCGAATAAATAATTGGAAAAATGACTAATTACACTACATTTGATTAAAAATTTGTCTTTGTGAATAATTTCTGCCATGAATCAATTTCTTCAATACACTGATTACACTGTTATAGTTAGTCGAGCAAGTCAAAAGCCTGACTACGGATATGAGTACATTTGACCACCAGAGCAGGAAAAATCCTATTGACATTATTTTTGACACCGAGAGAAATAAAAAAAATCCCTAATTATGAAGAAAAATTTAGAATTATAATGGTTTAAAAAATTATAAAGTGAATTCTTATTGCCAAATTTATTCATTCTCTCTCATTTTTTCGCTTATAATGAAGTAATATTAGTGTGCATTATAAGATAGGGGAAGATTGATGATGTATCTCCAAATATTTTCAGTTTCCAATAAGAAGTGATATAAAATATATTTTATGAGATGGTGAATTAGTATTAATAGTTCAAGGGATTCATCCTTGATAATATCGCTACAATGTTTAGGTCAGTTTCAGTCTCCAGGTAATGGGTCGCACAGCTTTTTCCAACAAAAAAAATAAGGCTACTATGTAAGAAATTTATTCGCTTGCCTTCACGTCACTCCTCCTTTGCCATTAAAGCAGTCTGGCAGGATTAACGGCCCATCAGGCAATCCTTTTAAGGACGGCATGGTTACACTTCACCCCTGACCCACTTCTCCGAGGAGAGGAAGGTTCCTTAGGAGAAGAGGCATTTGACCATTCTGGTGTTGGTGGTTAACGTGTGGTTTAATGGCACTTGAAATTTCCACCTTCTTTGAAGGTAAAGAGTCCGGAAGGTTGTGATTGGTTTACCGATACGTGGGACTAAGTGAGTCGAGAGCCACTTTTATTTGGGATGCGAGGACGAGAGGTTGTCGGATGGCGCCCCAATTAACGGCGGTTTGAGCACGTGAACTATTGGCCGATGGGGAGTAAACTTAGCAACCTAAGGGCGTGCAGGTAATAGGGAAAAGGAAGAGGGAATAATTTTGGCGGTAATAAAGTCAAGTGGGATACATTTGTATATGTATATATATCATACATTACATAAATACATATCATACATTTGTATAAGTATACATTTGTATAAGATACATATAGGTATCTGATTTTATACCTTCATTATCAAGTTTATTTTAAAATATAACTGAAGTGTAATATGGCTCTGTTAGTTGCTCTTTTGGCAGTATCAATTAGTTTAGAGACCCCAACGTAGTTTTGTGGAAGAATGGCAAATTAAAAATAAAATTAAATGGAAGTAAAACGTGTTTAATTTGACAGTTAGTATCAAATAGCATTCCCTTTTCCATTGGTCCCGTCCGCTTTCGTCACAAATAACAAAATAACTCCGTGTAAAACTTTTTATCAAACGCCATCATTCATAAAGCGAATATAATAAAATAAATAAAGATGAATTTAATACTATCAAAGAAATAAATTAGGCGTCTTAGGTACTCCATTTCATCGATTCTCTTTAATGGTTGAATAAATAACTAGTTAATTCTTTGCGCTAACACTGGAGTTACCCCATCTCTGATTTCACGGTATGACATCGATAGAAAATTTTGCTGTCAGAAAATATGATTAATTAAAAAAAAAGTGCCGTTTCCCTTCAAGTCACAATTTTTTTATCCTTGCTGACTCGAAGGAAACTATTGTTTTGATAGGGCTAATTCAAGTGCCTAAAATAGATTCAATTGAAAATGGCAAATTCATCGCCCATAACTATACATAATTATTTCGATTCCAATTATTATGAGTTATTGAGAATTATAGAACTTTCAGGACCATTAGTTTGAATCATTACAGGATTGGTATAGTTCAAAAGAGAAGGGCATAAACAGATTTCGCCACCTATTATATAGATTTCTCCAGGGTTCATTTCTTCATGATTCAATTGTGTTTAAATTATTTAGGGTAACTATCTATCATGTTTAGAAAAGGAGGTTTAAGTGAACTAAGATATGGAAGTGAAATAAGTGAGTTTTTTCAATATTAAAAAATGACGTTTCATTTAAAATGTGGCTCTTTATTGTGCATGGTTCAAATTAGGTAAAAATTGACACTTTCATGGACTCCATATTTAATTGTTCATTTGATGTTCACTAATCACATCAGACGATAATTATACACTTTATTCTTAGGTATAGTGATGATTGCTCAAACCAATGTAAAGACGGTAAAATCTTGAAATCAAAGCTGCGTTTCTATTAAAGGAACAGTTAAATAATTTGATTAAGTGATATGATAAGTTTTCTTTTGATTTTTTCAGTGATTTCTATGTTTAAGGAGATATAGAATCGCATATATAATGGAGAACTTTATCATTACTCTGAGGAGAACTGAAATTAATCAATCTAATGCTATTTCTCCTTTGATTTGCTCTATATATTCAGCGCTGAGTTAAATTTCAACATTATAAAGATTATCTCAGTGGTATCGACGAAGGCGATTTCCCGTGCACGTTGTAAAAAATGGCTTGATATGAAGATACGGTAAGATATGAAACGAAGGGAAGAGCAAAGAAGCAGGGGAATATAATAAGAGTTACGGACGATAACAATAGAACTACACTTAAATAAGGTAGCTATATTCCTTACTCCTTGATCCTTAAGCTAGCGTCAGCTTTAGAGGCAGGCGCCTACTAACTTGGAGTTTTGGAGGAAAAAAAATACTGCAAAATTCACGTCGACAGAAGAAAATTTACCTCTTTCCTCTAATAGGTTAGAACAAAGTTAGATCAAATAGGTTAGATCCGAAATATCAGGACAGAAAGCATTATATTATACTTCATCACTTGACAGAAAAATGTCCGTTGCCTAGAGTTCTCTCTCACTGATTTTGAATTAAATGGTCCCGAGCTAAGTCTTCAGTGCAATTCGCTTATTTGACCAACGAAATATATCATTATCTTGACACAATCAAATCAGATGCACTCCTTTTCGATTTCCTACGCACTAGATCACAATTCGACGCGCACATAAGTGAAAATCTTTCAACCATCCTAGTTCCGTCCCAGTAACACCTTTTCTTCACCCACCTAATGTTAAAAACTCGGCATTTGTCGTCCAGTCTGTCCAAAGAATTTCCTCGAAATCGTATTCGTATTTCATATTGTCACTAATGTTATCTCCATTGCCCTAATTTAAAACTCCATCACTGGCACTGAAAAAACTCATAAGTTCACCTTCAAAATTCACCACGTTTACGTATTTCACTTATTTTTCTGATAGATTTATATCCGCTATTTTCAGGAGACATAGCATATCAAAAGGGAAAACGTGTAACTTAATAATATTTCGACCCTTCTCGGTGAGTTTCACCCTTTAAAACAGAAGATGCATTCAATATTATACCTGTATATTTGCTTCAGTAGGGGTGAAAACGACTGTGCGGTAAGATAGACAAACGATGCCATTAAGTTCCCAACTTCCACGCAAAGGGGAAGCAGCCTCAGCTCCGCCTCTTGGGTATATCACCTTGAGAATAGGTTTCTCAGAGTTTTATAGGAGAATTCTCACATTCACGTCCAGAAAAATCTTCCTGATGCTGAAATACGCGTGCGTTACATACGCATTTCCCCATCCCATTCCCTCGCATGTGTTATGAATATCTCCCCATCTTACGCTGCAACTCGCTAACGGATACCAATCTCTCACTCCCTTGCATCTCATTATAACGGACTTCTATTTTCCTCGGGGATTTTCTCTACCTTTTGCTACGTGCGGGTCACAGTGCACAGCGCACCGCGCTTTGTCCGCTCCAGTGAGTGGGCACGTGATCGCGTCACACGTCCACCCCACATGATAAATTGACACACGCAGGCTAGACTTCCAAGTTGCTCGAGAGCTCCATCGAATTTCTCCCTCCATTCCATTAAGCCGACCAAATCATCGATTCCTCATTTGAGCCCAATTTAAGGGAGGCAGTATATTAAAGTTAGATGTCCGATTTACTTTAATCGACTCAATATTTTTTTGCTTACCCGAATCGCGTTAGGGTTGATCCGAATTACCGAAGTTGCTTTATAACGGTCGAAAGAAAAAAATAAGTGAACCGATGATTTTGAATCTGCTCGCAACCTATCAACTCATGCGTGTATTATGAAGTATGCTAAGGGACCTATTCTGAAAAAATTATTGGAAATTAGTTTAATACAGCTTTGATAGAGGGACGATAGCGCCAGCTCATAAAATAAAATTACAATCGATATAAAGTAGACTTTCTGCAGAAGAATGATGAAGAAAATAATCGATTTTTGCGCCACGTCTCCGGGTAGGGGACCGCGAATGTGTGAGATAGTATGCCATTGAGTGTTGTCATATAAAATCATAATTAAACAAAAATAGAATTAGGTTCCATTGGAAATTACATAAACCAAATATTTATTGGAGTACCAGCGGCATTAGGATCCAATATTTTACATCCAGGGTATAGTACCGATTTGAAGGTAGGTTTCCTCAGCGAATATTTTCTTCAACTCTTACTATTTCCTTGCCCTGCATTACTTAATGGTGTCTTCAAATACCACTCACTAATTTTTATCATATTTTATCGCGCGTTCCCAATGTTTCTCCTGTTTCCCCCTTTTAATATAACGATATGTTTTTCAATATTTCCATCACAAACAGTTTTACCTTTTTCAGACTTAGTCCACTAGCTCCCCCTCTTTGCTTCGCCCTCCCTATTTATAAACCCCAGCGTTTGCCTTCTTCTCCGTCAAAATTATTTTCTTTATATTTCGCCACGCCCACGTGAAAAAGCCTCCAATCTACACTCATTTGCTTGCTTTTTTGAAAAACCCTTTTTTGAAGTATTAGATTGAAGTGAGAAAGATAGTACTACGGGTATTGATTTTTTTTGAAAATTATTGGAAATATTAAAAAAAAGGTGGAAATACTTTGAAAATCGTTTGAAGAGAGAAATCAAGAGAAAAAAAAGAGTCTAAGGTACCCTTCGGCACAATAGCTTGAATTAACGACCGGAATAAAGGGAATAAAAAAGATTTAATTTCGAAACCCAACGGTTTATTACAAAAAGTAGGTGACGCAAAACGTAAGCACGTCAGCATATGAAAGAATGCATAGATTGGCGTGTAAAGAATTTGCAATGAGATTTGCTGAAAGCTAATGACGGCATAAAAAATCTTATTGTTGATCGAAAATTTTTGTTTTGACGGGCAACATAGGTGAACTCGTTTGCATTAATTACTCGATACGGAATAGGGTTAAAAGACATGGAAGTCTTGGTAATATTGGTATTTACAAACGTAGATATTAATATGTAACAAATACTAATGACTGACCGCTATCATAATAATATGGATGATGAACAATTAAGATCTCGTAAGTATTGAATTTACAGTCGTTTTTTAGGGTAGGTGACCGATAGCTGCGGTTATTTGCGCCATTAGGGATGGATGGAAAAGGTGGCAGGGTTGAGAGGAACCCGGTGTCGGCATTAGCCTACTTTTATCGAAAGGCACTAAGGTGTCCGCAGGACGTATCCGGCAAACTGCGAACTCTATCAAAGTGCTCAAGAAAGCACCTCAAGTAATGATCGGGATACCACTGAAAAATATCTGTCGTCTCCAGGAATCGAACCCGGGCCTTTTATGTGGGAAGATCCGCGTTTGATTATCGGATTCTTGGAAACAGAATAAGAGTGTCAAATAAGCAATGATCTCCATTTAACTGCCTAGGATTATTAAAGAAAACTCAAAATTGCACATATTTTAGCCTTCAGTATTTTATTACAGTGGTTGATTAACCTGAGGATAATTTCTTTGTGAACAATTGTGCAGCGTAAGCATCACTTCACTAAGTTTTATTTTTCCAAACTTATAGTTTGGTAAGTTATACGTTAGCCGAAAAATATTTAGTCACCGCAACATCCCGATCCCTGTCGGATTCTCTTGCTTAGAATAAAAGAATCAAATGAATCATGGTCTCCTTTAATTGCCTAGGTTATTAAAGAAAAGGTAAGTTCCACATGTTTTGCCAACAGTTTTTCATTACAGTTGTTTAATAACCTGAGGATACATTATTTTTAAGCAGCTGTCGAAAGTAAGTTTCACTGCACTACGGTTGATTCTTCCAAACTCTAATTGCCTCGTTGAAGGTGCACGTGAACGGAGAATTTTACCGGTAAACTTTGAACAATACAATCCTATGAACAACGTGGTGTTTCTCATCCATTCCCCGTTGGATACTCCGAGGCTAGAAACAACACTTTGCGTATTGTTTTGCATAATTCCGCCCTGCCAGATTGAGTTGTCACTGAGCTACACCAACTCGAATCTCCTTGTGAGTTCCCGTCTTTGGAAATGAGCCCCGAGTGGGAAGGAGATGTCACCTTGTTGCAGGGGTTCCAAGGAGGACTATGGGATGGAGGGGAATGTACCAGGCCGGGAATGGGGCCAAGGGTATTGGCTCGGGTGGTAAGGAGTCGAGGGGGAGTTTCATAGTTACGTGCATCGCAAATGAAGGGCCGAGTCCTTACGAGGAACGCCCACTCCACTCTCACACGGATGATCCGAGAAATGAATGCAGACGGCACCCTAGTGCCGCGAATGAAATCATCAGGTATTCCAGACACAATATATGGTCCGTGCTCCGACTTCCCCGCGCTTCTCCGTCGAAGCTTCCGTCCCATCTCCCTTCCTTCCACTACCCTCAGTCCCGTTTAAAGATTGCCTTCTCCTCGAAAAGAAAGAGGAGACGGAAGAATCGGCACGGCTTGGCAATAAGGAGACGGCGGAGCCAGGTCTCACACGTGGTGGTATGCGGCAAGCTGTTGATATGACCCCCTTCTTCTCTTCCTTATTCTCATCTCTCCTCCAGAAAATATATATTTTTTCCTTTCTTATTTTTACCTCTTTTCCCCCCTCATCTTATTCTTCCGCTTCGCTCCGAATACAACCGCCATCTTCGACGTTCACATTTGCGTTCTCGAATCGCGTCGTGCTCACTTCGTGTCCCAAGTATTATCAGGTGCCCCCACCCTGTCCTCCAACTCTCTCTGGAGACCCTGGGTGCCGGCCTACTATTTCCCAAGGCCCGGATGCCACTGGAGATCCGTTTCCTATGCAACCCTAACGAAGGCGCGTACCTATTTTCATCCTTCCCAAAGCTGACGGGATTTTTACCGTGAAATCCTACGCGTTCGATCTTTTCCATTGGATCAAGACATAGGGGAGGAGGTGGGAAGTAAGGCAAGAAATACAGAATGTGCCGGCAAATATAAACAGAAGGCTGTATTCAATTCCCTTTTAAATTCCATATTGCGTGCATAAAAACTGGGTATATCCTTATTAAAGTTCTGAGACTTTATATTGATATATTTTTATCGGTTCTGATTTCATATTGATAGATAAAAAGTAGTGAGCAAAAATTTAATCGGTCTACTTTTGAGGTAGGAATTAAAAACCTTTGCTATTCTCAGGAGATTAAAACATAGTCACACCGGAAAACTAGAAAAGGATACACTTGTGCAAAAAAAGCGGATATTTCAATAGAATTTTCACAATTTTTAGTGTCTGCGTCGGTAATTTTCTTTACATATATTTTTCTAAAAGACATATAAAATTATTTCTATTTTTTGATGTTTTTATTGTTTAGCATACATATAATAAATACTCTCTCTTGGAATATAGCATATTTTATGAGTTTTCCATTTTCATAATTCCAAATTCCTTAGAGCATGGCTATTTTTCCTGAAACGGTATTTCTGGGTGTACCATGAAAAAGTTTCACCTTTTAAATTCTTGATCCAGAACAGATAGTAAACAAATTTTTTAAGTAGTTAAGCTAAAATAATGATTCGTCGTCAAATATTTTGCATACATGTATTCATTCACCAGGCTAAATTGAAAATGTTTTCCCGTAGCAACTGATTGAGAGTGGAGAACGAATAAATATATAAAATTGTAGAAATTAAGTAGTTATCCAATTTTCTAATTTAAAAAATCGTTTACTTTACTTCAGTTTTATTCTAGACTCAGAGCCAATTAAAAAATAACAGTTCACATATTTCTAACCCAGCGACGTGTTAACGTACTGTTTTAGGTTCTGCAAATCTTGCTGTCTATAAAATTTTTTTTATATTCTCCAATCAACATTATAACACAATATTCATTATAACTGTAAGCTGAAAGATTCTTCTAAGAATTGATTTGGTCATTTATATGAATCCAGAAACCTATAATATTTCGTTATGCCAAAGTCAAAGGGAATACACTCTTTTTCGATCTCTTTTAGACTCACATAAAATCTCAGTCTTTTTTTAAGTATAACCTCTTAATTTTAGATTTGTAGATTTATAAATATTTGGTAAGGTATTATTTGCATTTTTATTTCATTTACTAGTTGATACCTTCTCCGGCACAAATGAGGTGAAGATGTGAGTTAAAAATGTCTTCAAAGAAAAATTAGATATGTAATCTTCTTGAAACACTATATACAGGTTGAAGTACTGTATATCTATATTTCCATATCAATATTGAGGCAAAATTTAGACAAGGTATAACACGGGGTCTGTTTAAAAAGTTCCCAAAACTTTTTATGAAAAAAATGCTACAATAACAAATACTTGGTCAGATACCTTTCAAAGCAGTCTCCTAACCAAAGTATATGTACGCTTATCCCAACGGTGTTTCCTTTTTTTGAAACAGTCCTGGAACGCTTCTTCCGGAATGCTTATGAGCTCCTCCGTAGAATGCTTCTCTATCGCTGGAATGGTGACATCTCTTTCCTTTGACCGGGGTTTTTAGTTTGGAAAATAGGAAAACGTAACATGGGTTAGTCTGGTGAGTAGCGTGGTTGGGTAAGGATAGCGGTCTTGTTTCTGGCTAAACACTCACGAGTTTTGAGAGACAAATGAGCCGGTGCGTTGTCTTGGAGAAAAACTCCTCGCCGCTCCTCATAAGTTCGGGCTGTTTTCGCCTGGTTCTCTCTCTTGGGCGTTTCATAACCCCCAGATGTACTCCGTGTTGACGGTCTGGCTTTAAGGTAAGTATTTTTAATGCACAACCCCCTTTGCATCGAAAAGAGCAGTCAGCATCACCTTAACATTCGAGCGAACTTGTCGAGCTTTTATGGGGCAGTTGGGGGGGATGTTTCACCGAATCTATTGTGAATGTGGGACTTTGGTTTCGATGTGATACCCATGAATTCATGACTCATCATCTGTTATGATCGTGGACAAAAAGGTTTCGACCTCTTCCGCTCGAAGCACCACTTTTTATCACCGCAAATTAACTCTACACTAACTTAGCCTCGCTGCCTCTTGAAAATCTCATCACTTTTATTTTAATTGGATTTATAATCAAAACGTATCTATGAACTCGATTCTGTCATTTGTTCAGTAATGGCTGATATCCCTTAAACGATAGGAAATACAAACCCTTATCATCAGCAAATCTTAAGTGATCAATTGCCATCTTAACCTTGTTCCGCCAACGCTTCTAATTTCTCTTAGAATAATTAAGGAAGGAAAAAATACTTTGAAGAGTTAGTAACTAGAAGTATAATAAATCCTCCAGCTCAAGTACGAATATTCAATTAAACCCATCTGAAAAAAAATATTTTAAGGAAGACCATAAGGAAAGAATCATGTAGTAGAAACATTACAGGAAAAAGCGGACGAACTTTAACGAACGAAATTTAAACAGCCAAAGGCGTCGGTGCTGGTAAGTATGGAAAAAATTATAGATTTAGAGGTAAAAGAAGACCTTGATTGGCAGCTATGAAGCAATTATTGGAATAATAGAACTTGATAATAATGATCAAGGCAACAGTTATGTTTGAAAGAAAATCAGCAGCGTATTGACTATATTCAGTTAGTGGTAGAGGTTGCAAATTACTCACGGGGATAGTGGGAGGTTAAGAAGAAACTTTGGTTATGACAGATTATACACTTCAGAGTTTCCTAAATATCCTTATTACCTCTTTCAACAACATTGCCTGAATAAGTTTTAGTAAAAGTAATAGAACATGTAAATTTCCTGGTATTTGCTTTAAAATAACTCGTAACATGTGTTTTAAAAATCTCGAAAAACTGTATCAACTTTTATTTTGTCAGTAGAAAAACGAAATTGTATATCATACAAGGAATATGGCGACCTGGAGAATTAAATTCAATTATTTTTGTAAATGAAATTGTTTAGTAAAGATTAAATTTGATAAAAATCCAAATTTAAGGTACTGAAACTATAACTGAAACGAGGAATATTATGTATGATTTCACTAAAAATTCATACGCACATATCTATTTTAATGAGAGAATAATAGTGCTCCTCGTTTTTATTAGTTTCCGCGCAGTTGAGCTTGAAACCATGGAATTTTTTTCAATTATATTTTCGCAAATTGCGTTGTATTGGACGTCGTTATTTTGAAAATTAATTGGTTAACAAATGGAACCTTTATCCATGTAATTTGTAACAAAATGTTTGGATTAATGTAGTCATTTAATTATATATGGCATCATTCAAATTTTAAGCCTACGGATAAAGAAAGGAATATAGATTCAAAAGTGGTACTTGGGTGATGGCTTAAATAGAAGTGGCGTAAATATCTCTATATCCACCTATTTTGCATCGCTACTATGAGCGAAACAACTTGTACAATGACAGTAATACAAATTGAAAGTAGATATAAAATTCTAATTCTCTTTTAATGACGAAATTTCACAATTTGTGTCCCCTTTGAGAGTCAATTAGCTATCGGAGTTAATTGAATAATTGAAAAAAATGCTTATTTTCTTCTCTAAATATCCGGCTGCGTATACCTGACCAGTTTTCGAGCGTGGAGCTATACTATTATGGTGTTTCCCTCCGCATTTTATTTGTAAATAGCATTGTTAGGTCAATGTTTTATACCAATTTACTTCGTAAAGCGAATTGACTTTTAAAAAATGCTACCTATTTTCTACCTATACAGATATTCATGATTCGGAAATATCAAAATTTCTGATGGAAAAGTATGAAAACACAAGGCTTGGTGGGCATATGAATTAAACAATGGAACACGTTCTGCCTGCGGACAATGCGTTTATACCTATATCTTCAAGTAGAACGATTCTATTTTACACGATAAAAGGATATTTTATTTATTTTCATCCTACTGGGCGGGTTTCATCATGTCAAAAAACATTTAATCCCCTAGAGGCGTATCTGTTGGCAAAAATGAGACTGGATTGTAATGTGAACTCTGGATATTGGAATTCACGAATTCTCTGTCATGACCAATGGTGAAATTTTGTTTGATTTGCCTTTTTTTTAAAAACAAAGTGTACAGCATTGTTTTACTATGGGAGAGTATTATTTTCTATTATTCCGCGGATGTGCATACATTGAAAAATCTAAATGTCTAATCGCGTAATTCATTTTTCACTTTGAAATAACTACAGGGTGACCAATAATATCAATAGATATAAGCGAAGCATTCATGTGACATGTCTCACGCCCCATCATTGTCTTCACAAATTCGGAAATTCATTTACTTCTAGCTGCTGCCTAGTCCAAAGCACTGAAAGCACCTAATAGCGGGATTTGCTGAATTAATCTGGATTAAATTTGAATTTAGTGTACTCGATAAGGACATTTTAACTTAAATTGATGCTGGGAACTTCGATTTACCATATTTTTTATTAGAAAAAACGAAAAATGAAACATTATTGATTTTGCATTAGAATAGAAACATTTCATTTCTTCAGTATAAAATGGAGATTTTCAATAGATTTTCTTGCTAAATAGGCTTACCTACATTTTCATGTGCCACAAAGTCCTATTCTCATCAAACATCGCTTGAATTTCTTTCAACGAAAGATGGTTTGATAATCAAACTGGTTTCATATCAGGTCAAAATTAAGAGATATCAAGAATCCTAGTGAGGCTATTAACAATTTTTTGGGTCATTTTCATTCATATGCATTCTCAAACTAAACTATTTGGTAAGTTAGGTATAAATATTATCACTAATTTGGACAATTTATTTCGTGGTTTGTTGGCAACACCGCTGTCTTCCATCATTCATTTTTCTTAATCCAATTCTCCGTCAGATGCGTACATAGATGATACTGACTTTTCCGACAGCGTTCGAGTCACGTCGGGGGTACCTCAGGGAAGTGTAATCGGGCCGTTGCTTTTCTTGATTTTTGTTAACGATTTGAACCGCGAAGCGAAAAGTAAAATTAGGATGTTCGCGGATGACACGGTGATCTATCGGGAGATATCTGGGGATGAGGATCGTTTTATTCTAGCGCAGGATTTAGATTGCATTACTAAATGGTCTTCTAGCTGGGGATTGACACTAAATTATAATAAATGTTCGGTGGTAAATTTCTTTAAAAGATCAACGGGATTTACTTATAAATTAGCTGGAGGTGACCTAGCAGTAGTTGATACAGTAAAATACCTAGGTGTAACATTCACAAAAGACTTAACTTGGTGGACTCACATACGTTAAGTCTGCGGTCAAGCATATAAAAAAATGGGATTCATTAGACGCATTGTCGGCAAAAGTGACTCGAAGGTCAAGGAACGTTGTTACCACGCTCTTGTAAGGCCTCATTTAGAATACGCATACAGCGTGTGGGATCCGAGTGAAAAAGGTCTCGTTCGCGAAATTGAGAAGGTTCAACGCCGGGCAGCCCGTTTTGTAAAAAATTCCTACGATAAAACGCAAAGCGTCACCGAAATGCTCATGGATTTGGGGTGGGAATCGTTGGCAGAGAGACGATTCAATGCAAGATTGAAATTATTAAATAAATTTAGATCCGCATATTTCAGCGCCGAGGTCTCGCAAATTATTCGTACTCCTACATACATTGGTCGCTTGGATCATTCATATAAAATTCGGGAAATACGATGCCAGAACTAGCCGACTAAAGGACTCCTTCTTCCCACGGACAATACGGGATAGCAACTGCAGGGTTATAGATAGCAAAAATTCCACTTGCCACCCTCAGCGTCTAAAAAATAATTAGTTCTACTTAAATGCATGCTCTTCCACTAACCTTATGTGTTTTGTTACAATAACCCATTCTTTCCGAATGACCTCATTCGTGTTCTGTTCATCTGTTTTTAAGTTTCCCTTCCAGTCCCTCGTGCCTCTCGGCGGGGGGAAATTCCTGCTACCTGCAACTTTGGGTCGCATTCCCTGCCTTTTACAGACTCTTTAGGGGGTAGAGTGTTTTTTGGTGCATTTTCATGTGGTAGTGATGTTTCAAATTTTTGCTTGTTGTGTCCTGGCTTCCGTGTTGTAGGATGGCTTTCGTGCTGCATCCTGGGGTGCAGTTTTTAGTTGTTTTGCGGTATATGTGTTTGCATGAGTATTGATGAAGGGATTTTTGCATGAGGGTGTGCGCTGCTGTGGGTGTAATTTTCCGTGTTGTTTTTTTGCATGTGGTATTTTTCCTTTTTACGGCTGGTGACCTAACACCCCCCGCCACGCGCCCTTGCGGCGGCTTGCGGGGTATTATGTAGATGTAGATGACTTTAGGAGAACAATTTTCTTATGAATAAGTCAGATTGAGCATAATTCCTGACTGTAATTGTTTTTTCTCTCAGTAGATGCAATTTTAACTTCCCACGGAATCGCACGGCAATTATCTTAAGATATTCTATCTTATCCAATTTTTAAAGATTACCTATAAACCAGCCACATACCTCACGTAATTCTCGTATTCTGGCCTCCAACTTTTATCTCACGCCTGAGCAGAATCGAAGTACGCAAAAAACCACGATAATCCATTTTTAGCTTCGAAATAGTAAATGCCGTATACTCGTAAAGCATACTCCTTGTTTGTAAAGATAGAAGTTGAGTAATATGCCTTTTTTCCTATTTCAATATGCATTTGTTTAAGTGAATTAGTTACGAAATACTCCTAATATACTGGTGTACATAAAAAACAAAGCTACAAACTGCTTGAAAACAGTTGTTTATTTCTAAGAAATTATTGACTAAATCAGGCATCAAATATATGATGGGGGTGAGTTTCCAGCAATTTTCTATACGGAGAAAATTAATAGTTCCTGAAAGTTTTATGTTTAAATGCTCATGCGAAGCTCCTTTCCTGATTCTTTCGTATTAACTGCGATATGTGTACCCTACTATTGCTAACAGTTTAAGTTCTTGTTGTCCTTTCAAATGGCTACCTGTGTTATAAACGGTTATCCATGATCATTTTCGTCAAATGTGAATGCCGAAACAGAGGATATGTTCGGAGTAAACGGGGGTAAAACACTAAAATGTCACTTCCCATCAAAGAACTCGTTTATTAGGTTGAAAAGTTTCATTAATAATAAAATATTTTTTGCCAATATTGACATTTTAAGGTGTGTGTCAATATATGTACAACTAAAAAAAATACTATAGCAGTAATTAAGCATTCCTATACTTTCAAATCCCAAAATACCGGTACTTTCTGCCTCTATGAGGACATCTTCGTATTTTTAAACTTTGGCGCTTCTTAAGTTTTACAGCATTGGAATTAGCGTTTTATGAAAACATATTGGTAAAAATATAATAGGACAATGCTATACTTAACATTTAGTGGTATTCAGGGATATTTTATTGATTTTGCTTTGCTTAGTCGTCATTTAATAGGTGTATGGTTCTACTGATAATTACGTGTCTTATTAAATTGATAACGTTTTATAGCTCATTTATTATTTTTCATCAAACATACAGTCGTTATTTAGTGCCATTTATGTTGATAAAACAAAATATCAAAATGAAAAAAATGCCCAAGTCTATAGGTGAATATTACTGGCCGTCTCACTGCACCAGCTAAAGTTTGGAATGTTAATTTGAGTTGAAATAACCCAGTACAGATGAGAACTGTTATGATGCAGAATTACTGCCATTCAATGATACATAAACCGCATCCTCTGTGGAATGAATTTGCTTTTGTCATGGAAATTCAGTGAAAGTCTTCATTAAATCAGATACCAGCTAATGTACCAGTAAGGTAGAATAGGAGATGAACACAGAAAGCGAGACTATAAATACAAATTGAAATCTGACGGCTTTGTTGTAATTAGCCCTGAACAGGTTGCTCATGGAGTATTCACCTTCAAACAATTACCAAGCTAATCAATTACTAGTGATTCGGAAATATTCTCGGTAAATAAGCATTTTGCTCACTGGGATAGATGGGTTAGCGTGTTAACTCCACAGCGATATCTGCGCTATATTGAGATGGCCTTTTGTTCTTGTTTGAATTCGGACAGCACTGAGCCGTATTGTTCGGTTATTGAAGGGAGGTGAGTTCGGGTGTCAATCCATGAGCGTTCTTGTCACAGTTTTTGGTCGACGATGTGGAAAGGAGGTGCGGTGATGAGGTAATGGCTGAGGGAGGCAGGAAACAGAAGCATCAGATGAAGTGCATACAGGGTTCGTCCGGAAAAGAAGTGTACTGAGCTCAGAAAAAAAATTTATTACACTTTTACATATCTTAAGCTAATATTCCTCAAAATAGAACCCTTGTGAGTCGATACACTTGTTCCAGCGGCGTTCCCATTCCTGGAACGCTCCCGCGAAGGCATCATCGGGAACCTCTCGAAGACTCGTCGTCGACCTCTTCTCTGCCCTCCACGAACATCTTGTGCCACCGAAAGATCATGTTTCTGGACATGGCTGACTCCCCGTAAGCCTGGTTAATCATACCGACAGTTTCGGTAGACGATTTCCCAAGATTTACCGCAAATTTGATGGAATAACGCTGCTCCAAAAACTTCGGCATCGCGTTCCGTGACGTGGGTCGAAGCGTGGAGGTTCGCGTTAACAGAGCTCCTCACTACACCACAGCTCAGAGCCGACTGCCTTTTTCAGCGTCGCTTGCCAACATACCCCCCTCAAATCGCAGCTCGTCAGAGCGGTGCTGGGCCCGCCTGGAGCGGCGCGCCCAGCCCAGGAGTCAGTACACTTATTTTCCGGACGAACCCTGTACAAGTAACTAGGAGAAAAGTCGACACAGCGAATAATTAGCGATCAAAATAATAGATTATTAAAACTTTTATTAGCTATTAAGAGAAAGGCAAAATATTTCTAATATTTCACTTTATTTTGGTCAAGTTAAATCCTCAATTGTTGGTAAACCAGACTAGGATCGGAAAGATGTAGCCAAGCTTTCGGCATATGCCTAGCCGAACAGAGGTTCGACACGTTGTATTTTTTTTTAAGTTTGGGAATACGTGTCCAGTGTAAAAATTCTGGGTCACCAAATTTGTTGTGAAAACAACATTCTGGGTCAAACATTTGTTTGTGTTTGGTTGGCTACGCGTTCTTTGGACTATAGTTTACGTTAATAATATTTCCAATGTTTATTTCTGCAATGCTTTTTCCACTTTTCTAATCAATCTATGCACTTGGGATGCCGAATGAACTTGTTTTATAGTTCCAAAGAAACTGCGGGAGATGCCGCAACAGTAACTTTTGACGGAGTCATCCGCTAATGTGCATTTCAATGCAACAATTTCAGAGTGTAAAAATCATTCGCCTTGACTGGGATTCGAACCCAGATCCCTCAATATCCCTCAATATTGGATATTGAGGGATCTGGGTTCGAATCCCAGTCAAGGCGAATGATTTTTACACTCTGAAATTGTTGCATTGAAATGCACATTAGCGGATGACTCCGTTAAAAGTTACTGTTGCGGCATCTCCCGCAGTTTCTTTGGAATTTGTCAAAGTGAAAACACCATAAGTGTTTAAAGTTGGCTTTAACCTCGTGGACTGTGGCGCCTCGCGCACGACTACGAATGCCTGTGCCATTGTATGTACGGTATTTCGTCACAACATCTTGTTCCTTTAAAAGCCCCAAAAATGTCAGAGTTTAAGAGGACGCCTCGGTAGCTTAAGTGGCTAAAGCACTCGACCGGATATTGAGGGATCTGGGTTCGAATCCCAGTCAAGGCGAATGATTTTTACACTCTGAAATTGTTGCATTGTTTTATAGTGATAAAAATAGACCGATAGACTAGAGTTTGCCAATACCCAGCGATAGACACTAATCAGTGGCTAATAGTTGTCAGCTACCAGATGGTCGCATTAACAAATGAAAAATACGGTCGACTTTTTGTAAGCGGAAGCTTTCATACTGAATAAAGAATGTCTGAGATAGTATAAAAACGTTAATGTAAACTCTCTAACTATCTCATATCTCAGTTGCTTAAACTTTATAAGAGATAAAATAGTAGAAATTAGAATGCTTTTTTTTGTTTTCCCTGACCAGTAAAAACATTTTTTCAGACGCAGTGACATTTTGCGACAAGTTTCCATATCACTCTAGGTAGCGTATTACTTTGACATCCATGATTATTTAATTTTTTTAAATAATGCAAATAATTAATAATAGATGGCGTATGATGAATACAAGTATTTATAATGTAATTGGCCATTGTCATTAGTCAAATGCATTACGTATACTCAAAGGTAAGGAACCTGGAAATATAGGTTTTGGACAATGAAAATAAAGATTGCTATATAATTGCGATCAAAAAACGTGTAATTATATTACTTTTCCATACGGTAGTTCCTTCTTCACGTCGTACTTCCTGCTTCCCTAAATACCGTTTAAATTGTCCAATCTCTTTTTCCTCCAGCCTGCAATCATTCTTTCTTCTATCACGGCCACCAGCAACTGCCTCTCAGGATTTCCTTCGTCCTATTTTACTTCCTACTTTAGATTTCGCCCAGGAACTTCTTCTCTTCATATCCGCTAGATTTAAAACTTCGTCGTTAGGCTTCCTCTTTGTCCAAATTAGTTTCTTAGAATTTTTATTCAATTTTATTTTCTCAGAGTGATCATCAACATGAGCCGAAAATAGAGAAAAGCAATTAATGTCCTCTAGAAACATGCTTTGGCGTACTTGTAGTAAACTTAAAGCACTGATTATCTTTCTAAGCCATATACTATCGACGGTCTAAAGTTATCCTTGTAAGCTAAGGAAGATACAAATACTATTAAATATTTTATACTAAAAAGTGTATTTTAATTTAACAATGATTACGGGGTGAAAGGCAGCATTTCTATGGCTAAATAATATTTGAAGAATAGAGTAAACGAATATCATTGATATTTAGCATTTTCCGGCCAAATTATTTTTTTGAGGGACTTGGATGGACTGGATGGAAATTTACTGCTGCACTTTTTAAGCTCCGACTGACACAATTCAAAATTCCCTTGAAACATTAACTAAAATATTAACCACATTCTCTAACTACACCAACTTTCTACCTCAATTCATTCAATCCACAGTCTTCATTCTACCACAATTATTCAACATTCTTTCCTAAATCATAGAACTTAGCGTTATATCATTGCCACTTTTGCCTTGTATGAAATTATTTTGCGTTATTTGAATTTTTTCGAATAATTTTCTCTTCCAGCAACTACCCCTTGTACTACTTTGTTGTCCTTTATGCTCATTGAAGTACAAACCCATATCTCAAAGGACTCCAAATGATGTTTATCCTTGTCCCTCAAAACGGAGCTGTAAAAACTTCAATCCATGGAAACGTTTTTCTGAATTATTTCGTATATATTTACTATCTAGCTTAATATGTCGGGCCCCTTATCAAGATCCTCAATGAATGAAAGTGCATCAATGCTGCACCATATTTTTGTATTTACTGGTGACCAAATTTTTGCTATTGGATCACACTTAACCTCCAATTTTCTATCCATACTAAAAAGAAAGACTCGTACATATCCACAGACTTTATTATACGGTACAACGCGTTTCACCGACTTGCGGCATCATCAGGTACAAATTTGCAAAACAGACAGAGCAAGAATATATACCCTCAGGACAGAGTGGGGGCCGGGAGGGTTGGTAGAGACTGAGAGGGGTGGGGGCTCGCAGGTGCGTTGTTGGATTGTTCAATCAACAATCAAAGGATCAACAAATCAAATGGATGGTTCAATCAAACAATCCATCAACGCACCTGCGAGCCTCCACCCCTCTCAGGTTCTTCCAACCCTCCCCGCCCCCACTCTGTCCTGAGGGTATATATTCTTGCTCTGTCTGTTTTGCAAATGTGTACCTGATGATGCCGCAAGTCGGTGAAACGCGTTGTACCGTATAATAAAATCTGTGGATAAGTACGAGTCTTTCTTTTTAGTATGGTTATTAAATACTTCCACGAAGTGAAGCCTAAAACAATAGAATATATCCAATTTTCTAATCTTAAACTGATCAATTTCTAATAAATTACGTAAGCTTCTCTCCGTCTTCTTATTGACGATCCTAAGTACCACTTTACCAGCGTATAAAAGTTAAACTAATCGCTCTATGGTACTGAAATATGGCTGTATTTCCCTTTTAACGAGATGGGAACTCTGATCTGACCAAATGTTTAAGAGCACGCACATTTCGCTTCGTCCTGATAAACTCTGCACCTTACCATGTTTTATTGATTTGTTCTCTGTATGTACTTTTTTTTCATTCTAATTTTATGTTCACCAATTATCTTAACTCATCCATCTATCTAAATATATTATTCATTGCTTTTTAACCCTGTTTCAACCTATCATTCCTACTGTTTCATTTGGCGCTTCTATTTAATGTGATGTGTGAGATATTCCATTTTTCTTCTACGGTACCCGTCTCCTTATGCGTGATCAGAATATAATGAAATACCCAGCTATGTATTCCGCATTCCAGTTTGTTATAGTCTTTCACTTGAATATTCTCTGAAATATAGCATTTCAATTCAGGAGTGAAATGTGATACGAGCCCGCATCTGCTACCGGGTAACGATGTAAGGTGATCAAACTATTCCTTACTCTATACTAATGAAAAAATATATCCCTGCACCTCCCGTAATTTTTCATGTAAAACTAAGTTTAAAAGAAAGTTAGGTTCTTTCTCCTAAAAAACTGTACTACTTTTCTCTATTAGTTTTCCTCCGCGGTCATTGCTTTTTCTTAACTCGCATTCTAATATCTCCTTTCCAAACTTTCATTCGCTGATCACTATATCCCCAATCACTCTCATGTGTTTTCTTCCTGGATAAATTATCTAACTGGGCGTAGGCACGATCTTCATTGACGTCCTTGGCTAGTGTGTGAGCATGTGCTAGGTTTGTAGTAGTAGTTTCGAGGGGAGGCGACCGACAGCTAAGGTCATTTGCGCCATAGGGGAAGGACAGGAAAGGATGAAGGGTGGAGAGAAACCCGGCGTCGGCATTAGCCTACTCTTTACGAAAGGCGCCAAGGGGTCCGTAGTTTAACGGCCCATCCGACGGACGGCGTACTCACTCAAAGTGCCCTCCACAAAGCACCTCAAGTAGGGATCGAGATACCTCTGAAAAATATTCAACACCGCCGGGATTTGAACCCGCGCCCTCAGGGTGGGAAGCCAGTACGTTAGCCCCCGCACCATCTCGATCCCCCGCTAGGTTTGTATGTATAAAAAGTATTGGTAACAATGTTTTTTGAGATGTGAGCGTGAAGTGCCGAATTCAGGCTGTCGGTTTAGTGTCCGCATGATCGTTGGTCGTATTGGGATTTATGAGATTACAGTGCGCACAATCATCACTGAAAATTTGCTGGCACGAAATATCTGCGCTAAACTCGTCCCGAAGGTCTAAACGGACCACCAAAAGCAGAGTCGAGTGTCTGCTTGCAAAACCCTTCTGCAGCGGCTTCACAACGATTCCCCAACCTCCTTACAGTCCCGGCTTGGCACCAGTAGACTATTTCCTCTTTCCAAAAGAGAAATCCTCCCTCAAAGGACATCAACATGGGGCCTTAAGGGTCGTCAAAGAAGCTAGCACGCATATCCTTAAGGACCTTCCGGAGTCCTCCTGCCAGGGAACCTTCGAATCTAAGAAAAGCCGCTGGAAAAAGTATGTTGACTCTCAAGGGATGTACTTTGAAGAATTTTGAAGCATTGTTCCAAGAAATGAAATAAATATATTTTTTCGAATTTTTTTCCCAATTTAATGCCAACCATATACACTGGATTATTACGAGATTGGTAGGATCCCCTCTAATTGCCACAAATAAAATTCTATCATCCTCATACTCTACTTGAACCACTCTTTTCCCGCGTTTCCCATTCATCATTATTGCTACCCCACGTTGATACTTCACCCCTTCACAGTGTAATACTCTCTTAATATCACTCCAATAATTCCTACTATATTTTTACCTCAACTTACACTGACCTAGCATTCTAATAATTCTTCTAATCATTTCGTAAATACTATTTTCCAAATTCTCTGTTCTCAGTATTGCTCCAGCATTCCAAGTTACGATTCCTATGACCGACCTTTTTTATTTCGTCTCTTCTACGGGTGTAGGCATGTGATATTTCTATCGGAGATAAGGAAAATCTAAAGTAGTCCTAACTTAAGGAAAAATGTACATTTATTTGCATTTAAATTTTAGCGACTAGTATATCTAACTCTTGAAAGAGAATTAAATTAAAAATAAGCTTTTGAATACGCTGGATAAGCCAAAACCATGAATTAGAATTCTGTGTCGTGTAGTCTGTAAAGTGAAGATAATATCTAATGAAAACATTTCAAGGCCTTAATTCCGAATTCTGAGTCACATGCATGAGAATGAAGAAAGATGCGGACTCAATATACACATCTTTCTTCATTCAGATGTATTTGTAAACCAGGAAATCGTCAATCTATCCTTTTAAAGTTTTTTATGTTACAGTACAATTTGATTATATGATTTAAAATATACGAATAATTTTCTTAGATTTATAGATATTCCAATAGAATGATTAAACCTGCATGTATTTGTAACAAGGAGGCTTGAGTTTTGCAATGCTCTAATAATTCCAAAGTAAAGAAACTCTAATTTCCACTCATTGACTATCCACTAATGGTTCCAACTTTTATAGATTAATGTGCCTACAGTTGACCAATATTGAATTAAATACGAGGATTACATGCTTAATTAAATGGTGGTAAATACATTGATTTACAATTTCCTTTGAGGTAGGGTCAACTATCCTTGTACGAGTAAAGTTGGTAAGGTAATAGTAATAGTATAATTTTATATTTCTTCTAAAATGTTATGTAAATAGCACTGCTTGATAAACGGACTTTAAACTTCTTTTTCGGAAGTTTAAATTTACCTCCTTAGTTCACAATGAATGATGATATGTGTGGGATTTTGTGGAGACTATTTCACTTGAATGGATATCGATTTCATTTGAAAACTAGTTAATTGATTTTGCAGCTCTCGAAGATTATAGCATCAGACGAAGATATCTTCTATTTCGATCGAATTTATGTTGCATTAAGTGAAACTTTTTGGAATAAATTCCCAAGAAACATTACATCTCTTTTGTTTCAACTCATTGCCTATTGAAACGCAACAAAATCTCTAGCCTGGCTGGATGCGTTCGTTTCGCTTGGAGATTAAATTATGCCATTTAATTACCACCATGCCTTATCTCATTATTTCCCATTCATATTTTGAGAAAGGATAGATTATTTAAATCTGCTTTCTTTAAATAAAGGAAATAAAGGATACATGCCAATGGCATGAAAGCACAAGAAGTGATATTGTGAATTGGATTAAAATTAAACTTTTTAAATCAGATATTTGAGTTTGATGATGATTTGTAATAATATTTAGCTCGAGTTTCTTGATTAAGAGATTGGCTTTGAGCTAATGAGACTATAGATATATTCCAAGTGTGATGGCACTTAATATCCAAGATCCACGATGGATAAAACGTGTTGAAATTTACATGATATTTGGAGAGCCTTTAAATATAACAGGATGATATTTTCATGCGTTATAATCTCGACTTCTGCCAAATAGATGAGGATGAGAATTTCAATATTAAGTTGAAAAGTGTTCATCAACCACAGTTACAATAAATGTAATGATAAAAATATTTTCGTCAAAGCCATTTATATCTCTTGGCTAAATGATAAGGCTAAATCATATGCAACAATACACGGGAAATTAATTGATGCTGAAACAAGTTTAGGATGTAATTCACTTTGAAAGTACACACTTTGGAATTCATTAAAAGATTACTCGCGATTCCCTTTCTGAGGAGGCAATGAGAAAACGATTCTTTTATATACTGACTTAAGACACTCTGCTCAAAAAATCTTTTCATGCTTTTATGCTCTCTATCCTCGCACATTTGTTTTCATTCTTATCAACAAAACTTTACAGTAAATATATTCAGAGCAGCAGACGACCACTGTAAACATAGCTAGTATGTGTATTCCAGTAGGCTTTTATGTAGAATGTCCAGTTATATGTCATATTTTAAAATTAATTTAAAGTTTTGATTCATTATAGTTGCATGTAATTATAAAGCTTATTGTAATTTTACCATAGTCAACTATATCATTTGCTAAAAATATTATAGAAATGGTAAAGTAATACTTGCTCATTATGTTGCATCTACATAAAATTAATAATGCACGTAATTATAAAAAAAAACTAGAAAATACATTTGCCTTTTATCGAAATGAATAGGATATATTTTATTTGAATTTCTCGAAAGAGAATATTTGAGATTGTTTTTCCGATATGAAGCCAACTACGGTAATACGTAAAGTTAAACGTTAAGATTTTAATTGCACCGTTAAGAAAATAGAAAATGTGCGGTGCTAAGTTTGCACCCTAAATTGTGACATGAGTAAAATTCAAGACATTGTGGCAGGACAAAGTTATGAGCAAAATGACGCTCCTCTTAAAGCTTCAGTTTCTTTGACAAAAATGAGTCACATAGAGTTAATTATTTTTCAACCATATGTGAAGTAAAATTATGCCATTAGTTTAATTTCCCTTATTCTAGAAAGCTTACGGAATAAAAAATAAAGACGTATTTAAATATCCTCTCCCAATCTGGTTGTATCCTAGGGGTATCCCGAGTCAAACATTGCCATTGGAGTCCTCACCATGAAATTGCTGGGTAGTTTCTCACCCTAAAAAGTTACCTTAAAGGACTGCCATATCTGAGAAGCGACTATTAATATGCTCTCAGGTCTTCTACACTTTTGCGGAACCTTGAACGATGGAGTCTCCTCGTAAACTGCCGCGTGTCTCAAATAGAAAGGCATTCCCTTGAACAAGCGAATGAACTTTGTTTGAAAAAGGGTTTGATGCAATACAGAGACGAATGGTGGAGAGGAGCATCAAAAGGAGAGAGCCTGGGTCGATGGAGGGATAGGAAAGACGCAACAATGTCTCTCGTCTCCTCCGTGACGCGAGACTGGTCGGTGCCTAGATACACGAAATCAACGCCCACTCTTCAAAGGGAGCTGCGTGATGTGTGGAGATGGCGTGCTTGAGGCGGGCTGAGATGGGGGAGAACTTCGGTTGATAGACGGAAGGGGTGAGTTGTTTGTGACGGGTCGGTTTGGTGTAGGGGGCGAATCGATTGGACAGGTGGAATAAATGGTCGAGGGAAAGAGGGGTAGGGGATGGAATAATGTGAGAGGGGCTCGTCTCGTCGTGCGCATCTCCCACACGCATCCTCTCTCATTGTGTAATCCACAACTCAACCCTATCCTTCCTTCTCATATTCCATCGAATCGCTTTCCATTATAAGTGACATATAATCCCTCAGCGCCGTCCCTCTTTCTCGTTTCCGAAACACCTTTCCAATAGCCACCACTTGGGGAGCATCACAATCAAGCGCCTTTATCGACTCCTACACGTATTATACACATACGTACATAAGTATGCAACCGCCTTTAGAAGCACTTCGAATTTCGGAATACCGATACCTGCAGCCCTACTCCGGATGTTGCGAACCATTTGTAGTGCCGAAGCTCCGTGGGAGATGCATATTAATTGATAGCGTTAACGCCGCGCATTCATCTCCGTCATTCACAGGCAAAGGCAGCTAAGTCAACTTCGGTCCAAGTTCGAGGTAATGAATATCTCTATCTCCGGGAATACATTTTTTTCTTTCTAAAGTATGAAATTTAAAGCTACTTGAGGGATCGTAGTTTGCCTTTTTGGTCTTGACATTTTGACGCGACTCATTCGTGGCATGAAAATTACTTCTGAGGTAATAGGACTCAAAGTTAGGTACTGTCTGAATACTAAAATCTTGTGAGGAGTATCGCCATGACTTGTACAGAATTCTACCAGTGTTCTAATCAGTGTCCTATTACCAATCAAGGGAGGTGACGAACAGCTAAATTCATTTGCGTTATTAGTGATAGGTTGGTAAGTTATTAGGAGGATGATAACCAGGGAATGGAGTAAGGGTGGAGAGAAACCTGGCGTTGATATTAATCTACTTTTAACGATAAGTGCCAAGGAATGTACAGCTCTACGTCTCATCCGACGGGTGGCGTATTCACCTGAAGGGCTGTCCACAAATCACCCGAAGTAGGGATCGGGATATCACTGAAATCTCATACGAAATAGTATTGCGTTTATGAATTTTCGTGTTCTTGATTTTTAAACTCAAGCTCATTTACATATAGTTTTATACTTTAAAATAAAATTTTCCTATAAATGTGTTAGTCATTAGTTTATTCACAAAACAGCCTCTGTTAAGCAGATACATATTTTTAGAGAGAATTTAATATTTAGAAAAACACCAAACAAAATTGAATTTGTATAATTTATGAAATCCAAAATTATCAGAGGTAATTTTACAAATAAGATGCAACCTCTTTTTTCATTAAATATTTACAATTAGAGATTAATCAAAATACATCATTCTCGTGCACATAGTCATTGGATGAAATTCCGTCGTCCTTCAAACGTTATACATTATGACATTTTCCTTTTATTCCTTAGTATTACGTAATATTGCGAGAAATTGGAGAAATACAGATTGATATTTGAAGAGAATATCCATTTAAATTCGTATATGTTCATATATATTTGATCAATACAAAGAAAATAATGAAAATATCTACGCATATTCATTCGGGTATTATAACAGGAATATTGCAGATAATTATTCGTTAGTATTTACAATTGTCTAGCAACACTTATCAGAATAACTATAGTTTAGAATAATATGAAAACCACCATGTATAAGATTGATTTTTAAACCATGAAACATCCATGAAATTCGTGACAGCCAACCAATTACTTTCAGAAAGTTTTGAATGCCTTGTACATTCTTTCTCTGCAGTTTTTACCTCTTCTGCCGCTGCAACTCATCTTCTTCCTCCCAAACCGGGTAAAGAATTTAATCAAAAGAGAATATATCTCTGTTTCGCAGATTCAACGGACTCAAAACCGTAAAGCTAAAATTCATTCCTATTTCATTTCTGAAAAGTGGTAAATATCGGTGTCAAATCTATCAATTTCTGTAGGAACTACTCCTATTAATTTCATCTTTGTTTCCTAGTGAAGATATTTAGCATGGAAAAATAATCACAGTTATTTGGGGGCTCAAAAATCAATCCATCTATCTCTTACATGCGATTGAATAAAAAAACACCTGACCATAATCACCAACAAAGCTGGGGTAAAATATTTCTATTAGGAAATGGGAAAAACTCTGGTCCCCATATGGTAAATATATTTTTTAAATATTTTAATTTCACTCTCGATCACTGTACTTCAAAATGATGAAAAGGGTTCTCGTAGAAGTGAGGACACTAACCTATATTTCGCATGACTGTACCTCCGGATAAGTACTGCTAAGTTTTTGGCGCCGCTAAAGAAAGATCACGATTAAAGCACTTAAGATGAAATGTCAAAAGTTCCGAGACCCCTGTTGCGGCGCGCTCTCTTTGAGAGTCACGGAAACTTAGCGTTTGTACCCGTCCGGTCATGGTCTCGAAGGGAACAGAAGGGGAAACCTATAACCCTCTTAAACACATGTAGGTGGTGAGCTAGTTCGCGGAATCTCGAAAAGCGTCATCAAACGCCTTTCGCGATATGGGACCGATGAACGAAAGAGGCTTTTCAAGGTGTGAGGAATTGGGTTGAAGGAGAGCAAAGAGGAAGGCTGTGGGCTGAATGTGGCGGGTTGGAATCTGAGGAATGAGAGGCGGTGAAAATGCGGTTCTGCGGCTGAAGGAAAAGGCGGCAAGGAAGAGCAAAAGGAATTGAATTACTACATGCCTCGCAGGGGTGACGGAAGCTTTGTGAGTGCAAGTGTTTGCGTGTGAGAGCAAAAGGAAGATTTTTTGGTGGGAAGGTGTCGGAGGAGTGTTGGTTGGCTGCTTTCTGTTATCCAGAAAAGCGCGCGATTAAGGGTAGGAGGGAAGAGGACGGCTTCTGGCGTTTGCACGCTGTCGACAGGCACTCCTTTACTTCCTCCCCTCTATCCTGTTACCTATTACCTTGCCGGGAACGGGGAAAGCATTTGTCGTCCAAGAGGTCATTCTCTCTCTCTCTCTCCCTTCACATATTTATGCATTAGGTTCTCTAGGGCCGAAATAAATTCTGGTGGTAAATGCGCGTATTTGGGAGTACAAAAGCGAGATTAATGTTCATGATGCCTAATTCCCTAAATACGGCATTTTACGTTCTTCTAATTGTTATTATTACACGCAAAGAGGTGGATGATATCCGCGTATAGTTGTAAAAAAATACTAATAATGGTAAGGATATGCGAGTCTCGTAAACAATATGGAGTGTATTTTAACTAATTCTTTAAAGCGTGTAAATTACATCTTACATTGTTATAAATCTATGCTTAACTTATTCAACAAAACTAATCTATGTTAATAAAAGCCTAACATAAAATTCTCACCATTCCATTTCAAACATAGATATCATTACAGATCCCACTTTTAGTTTTTACTTTCACTTTAATGTGAATATTTGTTCATTCCTCACTAGTTTGAGTTTTATAAGCGATAAATATTTCCAATAAAAGGAAGGTAAAATTTTTAATTTGGCCAATATTTTAGTACACCGATTTAATTTAAAAAATCATTTTAATCACTGGATTGATTTAAATTTAAATATCATTTCTCTTGTTAATTTATTTGCCTCGAATTGAAACTTTACGAGGAGTATGGAGGAGTTAACTTGGTGAACTAGCAAATAGAGCACATAATAATAACAAAGGCCTCCAAAATAAATATTAAATACATAGTTTATTAATTTAACATCTACTTATTTTTAAAGCTTTTGGTTTGTGAAAAGTAATGAAAACTCTTTGGGGTGATGAAAAATATCGGAGTGGCACAAACAATCTCCTTTGCCCAATATTTCGCCAAAAACTGTTTCACGCCCTCAAAATTTGTTTCTCACGAAATGGATTCCGTCCAAATAGCTCATTTTTTTCCTTCTTCGAGCATAGTTTCGCAATATTATCTCCTTTTTTCTCACATTGCCATCCTGCTACCCTCAAAACTGAATATACTCTTCTTGCAATTTTCTTATTTAATCCGTCTCTTTTACTACTTCTTGTAAAATGTAAAACTTTAGGAATGTAGTATTTTTTCATCTACAAGTACAAGAAATATTTTCAGTGTTCTTGCCCTTATCTTCATAGGTTTTCATATGCTCTCACCCTTTGCTGAAAGTGGAAGGCTACAAATCGCCAGCTTCACACTCTCCATTTCTTTATCTAATCGTCTCCCAGCTACCGTCAAGTTCATTCTTTTTATTTTTTCTTTATCCTACATCGCATAAAACAGGTATCTTAAGTCACTTATTTCAATTAAGGTTCATACTGCTGATAAAGTAGTTATAATTATTTGCCTTTTATTCACTAAAATTCTACTCCACTGCTTATCCAGTCAATAATTTCCAAGTTTTGTAGTATTTGAAGCATTATAATTGTAATCATTTGTATTAAAAAATAATAACTTAATTTTATTTTTTGCCTTTTCAATTGTAAAAAAATAATTTAAACCTTATAATATAGTGCAATATGTAGTTCAATTCGCATAGGTCTATATTTCACGGTATTGGAAAAAAAGCTTCCTTTGTTCAAAGTTACGTACTATTCACTAACTTCAACATTAGCCACGGATTATATGGATAAAACCATATTGTGAGAAAAAAGGAAAAAAATTGTCTTAGGTGTCACAAGAGCAAAGTCAAACAAAACACGTGAGTAGCTTTTTCTGGGTGTTTTCCCTCTTCCACCCTCTCGTGACAAAATAAATACTCCAACTCTGCGATTTTATGAGACTGGAAGAAGTCGGCTCTTGACTTACTTCCCTTTCCCGCATATACATATATATATATATATATATATATATATATATATATATATATATATATATATATATATATATATATATGGCCACATCGTTGGTGAAGGCACGATGGTGAACCACTCAAGTTTTCCCTAACCTTTCCTTCGCCACAAAAGTAAGAATTTATGACTCACCACTACTGCGTGGGATAGGGACTTACCGCAGGAGAACTAAAGAAAAATTAGAGAGCGTTGAAAGGGAGAAGTGGTGCAAATATCTTCCGTACAATAAGCAGAACATGTACAACACCTATTAATAATATCCATCATCCATACCAAGTGATTGATGATGGGCGTTTTCTCTAATGTGCACCAATCAAAATTATTCTAATCTAATATTCGATATTTATAACTGCTAAATATCGAATATAATATAACCATATATATAATACTAAACCATATATATATATATATATATATATATATATATATATATATATATATATGTGTGTGTGTGTGTGTGTGTGTGTGTGTGTGTGTGTGTGTGTGTGTGTGTGTGTGTGTGTGCGTGCGTGTATGTATGTATATTTTTGTATGTGTATACATTAATTGATTATCCTGTCCTTATACAGTATTATTTTGCTTGTCAAAGAGACAGTTATGGTAAATTCATCATAGATCAGCAATCTAAATTATTCCTGACTTAAACTTAAACTGTCATAATATTTGCCATAGCTAAATTTACAAGATGTTGTTCAAATCAGGATAATTGGTATTTCTGCTGTCGGGAAAATCAAATTAAAGCGTTATTCCAACTGCTTCGAGAAAATGTTGAAGGATATCATCAGCAATCCTGCTTACTGAATCTTCTTGTTTTGTGTTTGTTAATATAGTCCTTTCTCTTTTGTTTCTCGGGAATATTTACTTACTGAAGGAGAGCCCCTGAAAAATATTTTCCAGTGAAATACCGGCGACCCAGTCATAAGCTTTTAATGGAATGGCTTTCAAAACCTAGTCTTTATTATTTACTTAGGTAGGCATTCCTAACAAAATTATCACTGTAAAGACAATTGCATTTCGCTCACGTTTCTGGGGAATACATATACGAGAAATTTTCTACCTAATTATGAAAAGCGAGAGGCATTCACAGACTAAAACGTTTTGAAAAGAAAATACTAAAAAATATAACGCCAAATCTGTACGAAAGGATATTTATTACATTCTTTGGGCATTAATTACTTACAAAAAAAAATTCTCCGAACTAGTTGTTTCCAAAAAATTGTCCGAGTGATCTCATCACCAAAAATAGGGCATTTCTACCTTCCTTACCTTGTGCCACCTTAATTGAATCCCAAATCTTCTCTGTATTTATTTAAAACCCCCCATTGAATAATTTGCATCCTTGACAATTTGAAATGTTTCTAAACTACTAACTTTTAGTAGTTAAGAAATTACTAGGTAATATTTTCTATACATACTCGTTTGCCTTGACTCCATGTCACGGTTTAAAGGCCAATCTTACTTTTTCGCTGAAAATGTGATACCACGTAAGGACATGCCTATTAACCTTTTGAAGAACAATACATTTAAGAGAAGGGCAGTTGAAAAAAAAGGTGCATGCATCTATAACTTTCTTATTAAAAAAATTATATTTCATATTTTTCCTGAAAAATATATTATATTTTTTAGATTAATTAGATTTGAACCACGTTAGTCATGTAATTGTTGCTTAAGTCAAGCCCATGCGCGTCCGTTTTCATAAACGAGTTGAAAACTGACATGCGTGGCAATTGTTTCTCCCGTGAGGGTTCAAATGCCTAAATTTTGGCCCGTGGCCCACAAAGTGGATGGCAGTTTGGCCGCTACGCTTCGGGCTGTCCAGGTCGATAGGTAGCTCCTGTGTGTTCGAGTCGAATAACCTCCCAGGTTTCTCCGCCGGGACGGTATCCACCCCCCCAGAGACTCTTCTGCCAGTACCTGCCCCCTTCCACTCCGAAACTTACCTTGACCCAGGTACCGCGCGAGGGAAATTCACGTCACGTCAACTCGCCCCTCAAGTGAAACCTTCGTTCCCTCGAGTCCCCCTCATCGTCGTCCCCCCCTCTGCTGAACACGCTATCTCATGTGCGGGCCAATTCGATAGTTCCGCGGAAATCCATGCAATCGGATTCCCCTTCTGAGGCCCCCCACCCCAGCCTTCCTGATCCTTAAAGCAGCATCTTACTTCCACTTCCACGCAATAGGCTCTATTTCCTTCACACATGCACGCGCACACTCAAATTCACAAATTCCCGCCCCTTTCGGGAGCCGAAAGGAACCCTTTCAAACCACCCGTCGTCCCTCCTTAGACTTTCCTCTATTCTTCACACCCTCCTCTCACCCCTACGTGCGCTCACCTTCCTGTCTCACTTGAATATATATTACGTCATTAGTGTATTGTATTGCCAACCTTTTTTTTTTCAAGAGCAGGTTTGCCTCCGAGCTCGCTTTGTCCCCCTGTGGAGTTGCTGCTTTCATTGTCTACCATCCTTTCGCGAGAGAATTAGACGGAAGGATAGGAGAGTATTCCTTTCTCCCGTGTGAATTCATTGCGCAATATTGTCGGGTAAAGTAGATTCATGGTGCAAATCAGATGGAACTTGGTCTCAAATTTAATTTATAAATTTCTTCACTCGCAGAATATGGCGTATTCCATTACCATGAGTGATTCCCATGGTGGACTGTATTATAATTGTACCGATGACATTGACTTAATTATTCTACTTAATAGCATTCTGTGCCAGTTTTGTTTTGGTTCTTATTATTTTCCAAATTTGTGAAAAAATTGGTGACTTAATAATAAAAATTAGGTCAATAGGTTATTATATATTCTATTTCATACAAATTTGGACTAACCTAATTTAGAAATAATTTCAAAAAAACCAGAAGCGAGTGTGATGGAAATGAACACTCAGTACAAGATGGAAATATATGTGAGAGGATAACATACATGTATAAACAGCCTTCAATAAAATTTCTAGTATCAACACTACCAGAATTTTAATGTCATGGACCCCTGCACTTTCAACTGTGAACATATTATTCCTTTCAAATCCTTGGAATACCAAATGAATGATTTGTTTGTTCTAAACTCTTATGGAGGCAAGGATAATTACCACCTTTCTCAAGGGAGAGACGGAAGAAACAGACGATAATTTTAATGTCATGCACCCCTGCACTTTCAACTGTGATCATATCATTCCTTTCAAATTTTTGGAATGCCAAATGAATGAGTTGTTTATTCTAAACTTTAATTGAGGCAAGGATAATTACCACCTTTTCCCTTCACCTAAAGGTATTTTTAAAATACCTCACCAGATTTAAGTTAAGTAACGAAGAAAAATTAGTAATCTAATGCCGTTATTGAGGTAATTAATCTGTATGTAATATATTACATCACGCAAATATACATGTATTTATCACCTCTGGATTTTAAAATATGATTAACAAAGGCTTGTTCAGAGTTTGCGAATAAAATATTTATATTGAACTCCAACTCCACTTCTGCTAAACGTCAACCGTAATCTTGGTTATGTTTTTTCCCATGCTAATATGCCAGGTCACTCCAATGCCGTGTATAAATTCGAGCCTTCTCCCCGTTTAGTTCCCTCATAGCCCGTCTCCACGTAACGTGTATGCGGAAGTAGCGTCGACGGTACCGGCAAAGTCAAAACACCCATGAACTCTTCCACAGCGGTGGATTCAACGGCATTCACTGGCCGGGGAGGAGAGAGCCGTAAAGCAGCTATTACAATGCTCACCGCCGGGCAAAATAGAGGATGGCGTACTTGAGCCAATTACTATGCTCAAGCTAAACAGTTTTTGTACTGGTATGTCATTACAGTCTTATTGTCAGGATTGCAAGAACTGATGGTGATATCACGCTCACGTATCCCTTTCCCTGGGAGCCTATCTGTTTAAACACAGTTTCTGTCTTCGTCCTATCAACGAAGCACGGACAACGCCACAATGGCTATGATCCAGACTCAAGTTCCGTGGTGCTCTTTCTAATTGGAAATCAGGGAATAGTCAATTGCATTAATTGAAATTCCTTTATCAAAGTGTTTTTCGGATAAATCACGACTAAAATGAATCACATATTAAAATCAGTGAAACAATAGGAATATACTCGTTTTATCTATAAATATTACAGAAATTAATCCAGTTTCATATTATTTATAATAATAATTTACCTTATTCAAAATTATTGGTTTTTCTTCCTAAATGCTGTAAGATCTAAGCTTTTAGGAGTATTTTAGGTGGGTTATATTTGTTAGCAACAAAAAATGCTAATTGCATAGTATATTTACTCAATATTTCGTCACATTTAATTGAGGACGCCGATCATGTTAGCTCGGTTGACAAAGTGTCGAGACAAAACGAAAAGCAGGGGCTCAAGCCTCGGGCTGGGGTGTTCGTGCTTTCCTTATTACTCCGTACGTAAAATCTTTATGTCAATGCTTGTATGTTAATTAAAGCCCCAGAATATTTCAAGAACCAAATCATTACAAATTATGTTGAGATTGTAATGGACTTCCCTCCTTATGGTGCTCGACTTCCGTTCTTCGTTTTCTTGCTTTATTTTGCTCAATTGGGTTGTATTTGAACGATGCAGTAAGAAAATAATTTAATGTGTTCCTACACTACCACATATGGAGTTAGCAGGTCTTTTGTGATAAAAAAATTTATTATTTATTTTTTAATTACATCTTAATATTTTAACCCGCTTAGTCTTAGGCTCATGATTAGTTCATTTAGTTTTATATGGCACTCAATATAAATAATTATTTTTTGTTGCCAACTTTCAAAAATAGAAAGAACTAACATTATTTTCAGGGGCCGAGACAACCAAAAGTTTCAGCACTCACTGATATTAGAGCTGAAATATTACCCGTAACTCATTGGTTCCACAGGTCTTACGACGAGAGTTGGGAAAATGTCCAAGTGTCTTGAACGAATCGATATCTACAAATTCTTGCGGAGATCTTATATTAGAGGGTAATAAATCACATCTTATGGACTTATTTATTATGCTTATCTAGTCATTTCCGAATTTAACTTAAACTACCACAGATATAAAACACAGAAACACACAAAAGAGAGACTCAATATTTTTCGAATTTTCGGTGGTCGTGACCACCTTTATCAAGGAAGAGAGGGACAGAACTCCTACATATATATACATATATATATATATATATATATATATATATATATATATATATATATATATATATATGTATACCTTTTCATTTAGACGTTGTTCAAACTAAGGACAATGGTGGGGGCGCGACTTTGGTATGGTTGTAATATTTGCCCGGTCACTGGTCATGGAAACATGTGGGGAAAATCCGGACAAATCCTTCGGACATGATATGGATCTATAGAAGAAATTGGGTAAAATATCTGTCAGGTGTGGAGATTCATGTGGTAGAAGAAAGTTCGTAAAACGTGTGTGAGCATTGTGGCCGTGCTCAATGAGGTCTCCTTGGTCAAGAAGTATTAAGTAGAGACACATGAGAGAGCTCAGCAGGGGGAACCTGCAAGAAGTTTTGTTATAGTTATGGGTGTCTCTTCTAAATTAAGGGCATCATTAATGCTCTTTACAAGTGATGATACATTTTGCGATATCACTTTAAAATTTTTCAATAGGAAATTGAAAGAGTGCAAAGGGCATATTGAATACAGTACTCGAATATTTTTTAGAAAGATAATATATCCACTTCCATGGGAAATGCAAATGTTAAAATTAACCTACTAATACCAGTGTATATGAAAAATATAGGGCATTTAAAATGCTCTGAAGATACAGTGGAAGGTGGTAAATTGTGCAGACGGTAATTTTGGTCACTGGTAAATTAATAAATAAATAAAAAAATAAATTCAAAACCAGTTGGTTTAACAGGAAAGGGTATCGTTTGTAAAAGCAGGTTAGTTTTTGGAAAGAAACTCATTACAGTTCTTAGTTGGGCTGTAAAACGCGATGTAGTTTTAGTAGACGCGTTTTCCCTGTTAGAAGTACGGGTGGGCGGTCATTACTCTGGCTTGGTTCGAGGGAGGGGAGTCACAGGAAAGGCTAGAGGCCAGTAGCAGTTGGCTCCCAGCGTTTTTGCAGTGCGGATCCGTCGTTTGTGAAACTTCTATAACGTGACCTCGTTACGCTCCGTAATGAACCATTACTTGGAACATCGCTTCACTAACAAATTTGACGTGAAACTGGTATAAACCGGGAAAAAAGACTCTAGGCATGCTCAAGGCAGTTTATGGTGATATTGCCATGGGCTAATTTGATGAATTTGAGAGGGATCAAGTTGCTTCCGGAGGGTAGAGATGTTGAAGTAGCTGAACGTTCAAACCGCCTCAAAAGGTGCCGATAATCTTACTAGAGAGAAGGTTTTGTTCGATAGGAATCGCAGAGTAAGTTTTTGCATAGTTTCTAATAAACTTTGCATCCCTGAAAGTGATGTGTATCAACTTGTTACTGAAAACAAGGACATTAGAAAGGTTGATGCGAAGTGGATGCCGCGAGCACTCTCGGACGAAGAAAAGGAACTCGCGGGCGGATCTGTCAAGAGCTTCTCAACCATATAAGCAAGGATTTGAATTTTTTTCCACCCCACCAGACTTCTTTCTCTTTCCTACCTCAAATACGTGCTCAAAGGACATCACCATGGATTGGTGGAAGCGATAAAACAGCTTGTGACGAGGGAGCTTAGCAGCATTCCGGGCACCACCTTCCACAAGGCGTACTAGGCGTGGAAAAACTGCTGGCAGCTGTGTGTGGACGCCAAAGGGTGCTAATTTGAAGTAATTTGATGGAATGCGTGAATTTTGCTGGCAATATAATCGTTTAAAAAGACTCAGCCCTACCACTTTTGGGACAGACCTTGTAGATATGACAAGTATATCAAATATAAAAAAAAGAAATGTGATAATATTCTATTAAGGACACGGAGATGAGTATATCCAGCTTTCGCCGTAGAAAAAATTGTAAATTAGTATATTTGAGATGAGAAAGAAAGCCGCCAAGGGTTAATTAGTTAACTGGCGAAGGACAAAAATGCATTGGTATGCAATACCTTAACGGGGAAGAAATTAACATGGTGTGGAATTTAAAATTGAAATTAATAAATGGGACCAATCTTATTTAGTGGCTTAACACGACAGTCGGGTACGACTGAGAATAATATTTCGATCTGTTATGCACAACCAAAGTTAAAATTTTTTTATTACGTAATTAACGTTAATATTTGGGAGGATTTTAAATTATAAATGATGACGTTTACCGGATGCACCGTATTTGTAAATGTTTTATGTTGAAACTCGGTGGATTTTGTACCATTACTTGAGATTACTGGAAACTAGTCAAATCTGAGTGAGGTAACTTAAACTTCTATAAAACGGAATCTCATTGATACTAATTTGAAACCTTAAGAGTTATTAATGTTTGAGCAGTAAAAACAATGGTGTAAACATGTTCTTGGTCCCTGCTTCGTATTTGTGTGTGTATGCATGCATATATATATATATATATATATATATATATATATATATATATATATATATATATATATATATATATATATATATATGTGTGTGTGTGTGTGTGTGTGTGTGTGTGTGTGTGTGTGTGTGTGTGTGTGTGTGTGTGTGTGTGTGTGTGTGGGTGTGTGTGTGTGCATATTTTTTTGTTATCTTCTACTTATGAAAAACCAATATTTTCCTTACGACGGACACTGATCAGATGAATGAAATATTGCGTGATTATCTGTGGGCCCAACTTGAGTCTTCTATTTGCTTATAACGTAAAAAATGTGTCGCATAATTTAATTTGGCATCTTGAGAACTATCATTGCATTATGAATGTCGGCAATTTGATTAATTCATATTTTTATTACGAAAAATAATACATCATATCAGTTTTCCTCTCGACTGATCCATTTTTATTCAGATGAAAATATAAATACTTCAACTTTTTTCAACTTGAATTTAGTAGCTATATGTTTGAAAATGCAATGGTGACCGACAATCCGGCGAGCCGTGGACTATATATTTATGAATGGTTAGTCGCTATAAAAGGGATTCCACCTGTGGTTTACCGAATGATGAACGATATTTTTTAGAAGTTTCGCTCGGGACATGCAAGCACATTCCGACTGAGCAGGTACTTACCAGCCTCTGCCTAGCTACGCCTAAGTGGCGGCGTTGAGGGTTTCAAATTTTCGGCTTGGGAATTGGGAAAGCAATTCTGTCGGAGACGGGACGGAACGTATTGAAGGGCTCACGGAGGGATCCCCAGCCCTCCCAAAAGCCCTTGTTCGCCTACGTGCACTCTTTCCTAGCAAAGGGGCTGAAGGAGAAAAAGAAACCCAAATTGATCTCACACCTCCATGTGTATCTACCGGCGCATTTCAAGTGGATAACGGTCGTTCTACCTATTCCGAAGACGATACATGATTGTCCATCGCATAGAGGGTAACTTACAGAAGGTAAAGGACACTGCTGTCACGCCCTAGTCAGCTACGCTAGTGTGTATTCGTTTCCTAACGCTATTTGCTTCAACTTGAAAAATACGATCGGAATTTCCTAAAAAAAAGCAATTACAGTGGCCGATGAAATAAGGATAAAAATTCCTCTGTAGAAAATATATTATAATTCTTTACACACGGACTGAAACATGCGGTGAAATATTTTTAAAATTTGCATGTGTATAATATGACAAAATTTGATTGATGGCTGGGTAAATTTTAGTTTACTAATATCTTAAAGTTTATTTCACACTGTCGCGGAAACATTCTTTAAAAACAATAATAGTGTGATGGCGACGCAGAGGGCTTTTCGTAGGCGATTTGATTTGACTCGTCATGACAGGATTCGTGATGCTAAAATTATTAGGAAATGTATTACTTGCTGCTCTTGAAATATCGCCTTGAATGATAAGGTAAATTTTACACTCAAACCTTCACTCACAACCCTTGAAGTTATAATTTTTTAAGAACTGATTTCGGAAGACTGGGTGAAACGTACCCATGCTTGCAATACAATCTTAACCTCTGCATGACCCGAAAAAATTCTCTGGCCTACCGATGAAGCATATTTTCACCTCTCCGGCTCAGTAAAAAAGCAAAAAATTCGTTACTGGGCCACGGAAAACCCTTGCAAAATTCAAATGAGACCTCCTCATAGCCCCTAAGTGACAGTTTGGCGCGCGGTGTCCTCCATAGGCATTATTTAGCCTTACTGTTTTGAATCTCGAGGTTCAATTGTTACTGTGAACTCAATGCACTATTGTGAGATGCTGGAGAACCTTCCACTCCCCTTGAATATGGAGCGTAGTTATTTAAGGCGCGGAAATGTAGTCACTTCAGCTGTAGGATACCCGTAGATTGGCGGCTTTTGAAATGTGGATATGGAGAAGGATGGAGACGGTGAAATGGACCGAAAGGGAAACAAATGAGGAAGTACTAGATGTGGTGGGCGAGGAGAGGAGTTTGTTTGGAGAAATCCTGAGGAGGCAGGAAAACTGGATGAAGGGGGTATTGATCGGCAGTGTGATATTAAAGATTGTAATAGAGGGGAGAATATTGGGCAAACAAGGAAAGGGCAGGAATAGGATAGAGATATATTGGACGGGATCAAGGAATGAAATACACAAAGATGAAGAAGAAGTTAAGGTAGAGTAGGTTGCTGGAGTGTGCTTTGTTAATAGTAAAAAAATATTGGTAGTTCTGTCAATGCCAAAACCTACCTTAACCGGTAGATTTCCTTATAATAAATAATACATATATGTGTATGTATATGTATATGTATATGTTTATGTATATGTATATATATATATATATATATATATATGTATATATATATATATATATATATATATGTATATATATATGTATATATATATATATATATATATATATATATATATATATATATGTATATATATATATGTGTGTATATATATATGCATATATATGTATATATATATGTGTGTGTATATATATATATGTATATATATATGTATATATATGTATATATATATGTATATATATATACCTGATATATATATATATATATATATATATATATATATATATATATATATATATATATATATATATATATATATATTGCAATTATTTCGCTTCGCGTCAAAATCACAGAAAATTCGTCAAAGTTTTGCAAGTATTTAGTATTTCCGTATATAGTTCTCGTATGAGTATTAATTTCCAGTTTCCGCAATAGTAAAGAGAAATAGCTGGTTAATATTTTTTATGAATTCTAAAGAATCAGTTGTCACATAAATATACGATGTTTGAAAGGAAAAACCCATGTTCACGAGGATTAGATATCAAAAACCAAATATGATATTCACGATAAGTATTTGGTGTACCTGGAGTTTGTCAAGCGTTTAACTATTTAATATTTAGCCTATAACCAAAATTTAATCAAATCTTAAATGAAAATGCAATATATCTATTATTTGATGAAGTAAATTTACTTGGGATAAAAAATTGTATCTGTTAGCTTTAATAGTTTAAACCCCCATAGTGTCGGAGCAAATTTTTTCGAAGTAAACGATTTCAAACTGTTATAGTAAAATGCAAATCAATAATCTCGACTTCATAGTTTAGCCTTCCTGAAGTACCTAACTATTCTTCCATTTGAAACTTAATTTATTTTGGTGAACTCATGGCGAGACAAAATATACATAGTATTTAACCTAGGAGAGGAAGAATATCAAAAATTTCTTCCTTTGTGAGCACGAAATTCCTGCCATTTTATTCGAGGAAGAAGTCGCGCCTTATTGAATTTGGATCCTTGGATTTGCAAGATAGAGAGTACCTCAGCATCTTTGAGCCTGTTCTTGCACGTGATTCTTCGAAATGCGCGGGATATACGTCTTCATCTTTTATTTTTCGTAGGCATCATCTTCCCCATCCATCCCTTTCGAGAATTCCTTAATAATAAATATCTGGATTCCATCGATCGACAGCCCATAAGAGGCTGGATTCACACTCTTATCTGAGGCGTAATTTGTATTCCACGAAGGCTTTATTGCTGACGTGCGTATCTCACGTAGTATGGAGATGTTAGCGGCGTGGAACCTCGATGTCTTCCCGGAGTGCTAATTTGTCCAAGAGAGCGCCCATAAGAAATTATGCAGAATTTTAATACGCGCTATATTTATTTCTTACAATGTTTAAATTTTACGAACCGTTGAATCACAGAAAACCAATTTGGTGTGAAAAGAGAAACGTATTTACCAATGTTATTAAATGTAAAAGCTTAAGAAACAATAATTTCATAAGCAAATTTAATCACATTTTGAAGGGATATTTCCTTCCCCGATCTGGTGTTTTTATATGCAAGTATTGTATGTTTTCTTTAATTTTTGTTTTTATTTATTATGCGTGATGAATTATAATATATGTGTAAGCATAGCCGTGTCCTTCTTGAGGTACGGACATTAATGTGAATCGCTGAGTGTCTCCTTCTCTGCATATAAATGATGAAAATTCTAAGATAGAAATTATGGTGAGTAGAAAACTTGAAATTATATAATTTTAAAACCTTTAAATAAACGGTAACATTGGTGGTTACTTAACAATACCAATTCTACCAGAAAACAAATTTAAATTTTTCATTTCCACAAGATTTGTAAATTTGTTAAAGAAGACAGATCTCAAATTCTCGAGGAAATTGTTAAAACGTCTTATCTTTTTTGATATCCTTTTGGTTAAGGTTTATCGAGTTTCGAATACATTGGCATTTGTTTTCGATAAGGCAATCGATTTTTGTCCTGCTTTCCGCGTTTATTTTCGTCTTCTCTTCCAGAGTGCTACGAGTGCTCGTACATGGAGGTTGGGAAATAAGTATTTAAGTGCGATTGTTAATAATGAAATGGAAGATTATTCTATCACTTGTGCTACAACGAATGAATAAATTTGGATGACGGGTGAAAACAGTTCACCTTTTATATTTTCTAAGTCAGTTACGTATAATGGCATACGAATATTCTAAAGAGATGCAGAATACAAGGAACCCTAAAAGGGTAATTGTAATTTGGGTGTAAAATTATTTAAAGCAGAGCGATATCATTGATTGCTATTCGACTTTTCATCTTTCGAGAACTCCTCAAGAATAATCTCCATCTCCTTTGCGACTTGGTAGATTTATTTTAAAGATTATAAAATGTTAAAATACTATCTCGGACACATATTAAGCTCATTTCTGATGAATTTCCTTCTCTGTATAGTTCAGGAGGTAAAACGAATCTCTTTTCAAGTCCATATTGATTTAACCTAGGAATATTAGGCAAAAACTAAACTGTAAAATATCACTGCGATGGTATTGAACCTGTTTTTCTCTAGCAGGACCTATTTCGGTAACTTCAGTTCACAGAAATATGTTCTACCGCCTAAAATAGTCTTCTGTAATCAGTAAATAAATTTCCACTCAATCTACTTCTACAAAAGCCTTTATGCATCGATTGAAGATTACATCATCGATCTTGCCACTTTCTTTTTCCATGGAAATAATTTTATCGGGAAAATATTTCTTAACGATACAAGGTAGGGTTTTGTATTACTGTTTATTATAACCACTTTTCGATTATGCCTGCAATATCAATGCTTATATCGCGTTGAATGTAAACAGGCAATTTTACGAAGGACACGAAAGACATCAGGAGATGGTTATCCAGAAAGAAGTATTGTAGCGGCACATAGCTAGTCTACGCAGTGAATGCGAATTTCTTCCAAACACTTTCTCCTTCGAAGAAAAAAGGACGAGGAGGGGCCTGTTTTCTGGAGTTCATTGTGTCTGGCCCTAAATTACCTGAATCCTCAACGAATTTCCTACTCGTGTAAAATATCTCAGCCTGGGTTCCTACAAATCTGGACTGCCAAAATAAAACTTTTCTCCTGATCCTAATTTATGGCGCGTGAGGAAACATACGCAGATGCCTGGAATTAAATTGATTGTAAGCGGAATGTAATTAAAATGTTATCAAATACATACTTCTGGAAAAAAATTACGAAGTGATTTTATATTCTATGGTAAACTTTTATAATTTTTACGACACTTTATAATATACATAATTTTCACTAATGTCAATAGCTCATTAGATTAAATGTCATGGGTTAACAGTGATAAATGAATGCATGCCTACATTAGCGTCCATTAGAATTCACAATGATAGGATTGTTTGGAAAAGGGTAAATTGCTAGGTAGCCGCTAACGACCCGTGCAAGTAATTGGAATCCATCTGGCTAGGGTCATATCCTGGTCGGAAATTAATCCTTACGAAGCCACCTACCCACCAGTCATTTACCCTGCTTGTCAATTTTAAGGTTATGCATAATTTGATAGAAAAAATTAACATTAATATTTATTTAGAAGGAAAAAATGCGTAAATGTAATCGTATAGTAATTATTTGGCACCACTTTCTATTTTCTCATTCATACATGGGAGGAGGAGAAATAGCGTTCTAATTATTGCCCTGCTCCATTAAGTCAAATTTACGTTGAATTGGCCTAATTTATTTTCTATTGCATAGCCTTAACGTCGTTCCTATTCCACGTTGGCACGGTGAAAAATATTAATCTAAATAATTTCAGGATTTGTATATCTTTCTTTATTTCAGTTCATATTGCTTTCTCCTTTTGCACTTTATTCATCTCGGTCCTGTCGTTGAATGTCGTTTATATTTCCGTTTAAACAAATAAGATCGTCAGTTCCCAATAATATGCCTCTTC
This sequence comes from Hetaerina americana, assembly GCF_022747635.1. Classification (NCBI taxonomy): domain Eukaryota; kingdom Metazoa; phylum Arthropoda; class Insecta; order Odonata; family Calopterygidae; genus Hetaerina; species Hetaerina americana. The sequence continues at coordinate 23,066,467 of NW_027287205.1, forward strand.
GATTGTAATTTTCGAATTTTTGAGTTTCATCAACCATACCTACCCATGATTTTCGTATGGCTTCTAAGTATGCTTCGTGATTCGACTGCTATTCATCCACTCAAAATAACTTAATTATTGTAGCCTAGTTTCCCTCTTTTCTTCTCTGCAATTTCATTTTAGTACCCTTGACAAGCATTTATTGTTATTGGATATGTGACCAACAATGTTCCTGTTGGCTTTTGCACGTCTTTAAATATCTTTATCTATCCTACCATATTTTACAAACATTTTACTGAGATAATGCACATATAGCGGATGACTCCGTTAAAAATTACTGTCACGGCACCGTCTGCAATTACTTGGAATTTCCATTGACCGTTTCACTTCGCTTAAGATTTTTATTGATTCTCATTAATGGTGTTCAGCAACTCAATAAGTCTACATTCCCACAAATACTTCCACAATTGGCGGTTATTTATTTTTTCGTGCCTTCTTTTTCTTTTAATTGATAAATGCACTTCGCGCTTATTTTGGCGAGTTCTCAACAGCTTAGTGAAAAATAACAATTTTTTCCCTCCCTATCACACTCTTAGTTTTTTGTTTAACGTTTCGTTGAATTCTGCATTATTTGAATGAATTCTTTAATTTTTTTAACTCTCAATGTAATACTCATTCAAAAATTATTACGTTTCGGATTACTCCAATAGTATTTTGACATTCTACAAATTTTGCATTCATCTATTCATTTAGGGCAATTTATACAGTTTTAAGGATAAATTTAACTGTATACACAAGCAAATGACTATTAATTTACAATTATGCTTATTATTTCTCAAAATATACTATTTTGAACTCAGATCTAATGTTCTGCTATTTTTTAACTGAATTTTTGAAATTTCTCCACTACTTCCAATTTACTCTATTATTTGTGAGCGGTGGATAATTAGCAGCGAATTTATGCAAAAGTATATTTTTCTTTTAAAAAATTAATGTTTTCCCAACGGCAGGGCATAAGATACTTATTTAAGAGCTACCATTTATTCTATATCATATCATCATGATCTCAGAATGAGAACAAAGGTGCTTTTAATTTGCTTTACCAACGCCTTAAGTATTTTAAGATATTCACTCATTTTCTAAGTAATCTACAGCCTCGAAAGAATTTGAGGTGTAGGCAAGATACTCACTCTCACAGGTCAGAGGATGGGGTGGCTGAGGATGGGTATGAAAGGAAGGGGTCTCGGGGGCGTTGATGAAATTGGATTCAGGGTGGGGTTGAGAAGTTTTTGCTCCACCTTATTCAAGAGCTCGGCTACGGTGAGAACCATATTGAGACCTAAAATTCACCGTCTGTGGTCCTTCCTCCCATTTATCTATCATTCTTCTTACCAACGAGTCTGACCTCATTCCACCATTCATTCAAATCCTTAAATTTTTTCTCACTTTGTCCTAGTAGACTGATGGCCATGCACTCGGAAATCGTTGATCTCCCGCCATAGAAACGAACGAAGCGTGCATGTATGGATGAGAAATTCTCCTTATTGAAAAAATGCGATTGGAAATATCAGTCGTTTGCGGTCTTGTTTGAACTAACACTCAAAAGTCGGAACTCGTTCAATCACTTCGGCGACAATCAAGGAAGAAAATAATTGATGGCCAAATATCGGCTCATTAACCGCGAGATTGGTGTATTTGACCGACTTCAAGGATAAAGTAACAGATTTTGACAAAACTCAATGATGTAATCTTCTAACTACAAGTACGTCCAGACATATTACATTCAGCTGGTCAAAATAATTACAGGCAGCCAAAAATGGGTTGTCATATTTGTTACAATTTGTCTATTTTCGTACGAAAAACGTGACTATGACGGTGCATAGTGCTGAAAAGGACTAGCAATCTAATACACCTTGCTGAGATAACGGTTTTCCCATGACACGGGTTTGGAGCGGGCGCTTGGCGATCGAATTTGCCCAAAGGGAGTATAAAACACTCGGGCTCCAAAATCTGGCTGGCTAACCTCGTTGTGTTTATTTTCATCCTGACCCTAGTGGGTAAGCAGCGATGGATATTTCATGCTACCTGATAATTTCCCTTTACTGTACTGCAAGTGAAGTGAAAGGTTGTATGACACCCTGGCCTCAATGAGCACCGGAACAATAGTCGGAGGACGCTTTTTAAAGGGAGTAAATGGAGAAGCTTGGAGAATGGAGGGTACCATCACTTTAGACGACGATTTAGCGATTTTATTTTTTTTTCGATACCCTCGGAGGGAAGGGCTTTTGGATTTTGACGCGAAAAGCTTCACATTTCCGAGCATCAGTAGTTCCGGGAAAGTCATCAGTACTCTTATCTCAAGTCATCGTCGCGTAACAAGTTCAGCAAGCATATTGCCACAGAATTAAGGCCACATAATTATTCATGCAATATTGACGGATAATGCTCAGTAGAGTGTAAATTTTCTGTGGTTCGCATAAACGTTGGTTTTAGCGATTAAAGGTGGTCGATTCGGAAACCGGTAAATTTGAATATTTATGGAAGATCTTTGCAGATATGAGCTTATTCTGAAACATCGTGCAATTGATTTCGTTCTCTATTTACGACATATAGTATGTATGACTTTTTGTAGGTTCAGTTGTTCCAATAATTTTTCAATATAAAGTCAATTATTTAAATGTAAGATCAATATAGAACGTAAAATGGGTATTTTTTGAATAGATATATTATTCTAGCGGTTTTAAAATTGATAAAGTTTGAGCTTTTTTTGGAATGGAGAATTACTGCAATTTATTAAAACCTAATTTAAAATTCGTTTTCATTTATTAATTCTACTGTCTTACTATTACAGGTATAATTTGGATCAGAATAAAATTTTATTATTGATTATTTGTCCTGTGAGTATTTGTAAACACTTTGATTGAATAAAATTATAATTAAATTAAGTTTTTATTAGAACCTTACATGAAAATAATGGGCGAAAACTTTGATAAAAATTATATATATTTCTTCTCAAATCAGCGACTTGTTGAATTTTCCGTTTCCTACCTCCATATCCTTTTGCCTACATAAACTTTTTACCTACAAAAAGACTGAAAACACATTTAGTGTTTTCTCACTTTCCTAGCTTCCACGCTTTGGCATTGAGTCACATTTAGATATCTTCTCTCGTCGTATTCTATGGTGTATACAAGGATCATCTTCCAGCCAAGTTTCCTCATTCTCTAAATACCGCACTAATGATAGTATCACGAAGTGAATTTTATAATGAAACGACCCACTTTAGGGAATAAATTCTTTCTCTTGATCGCCGAATGCCTTCATTAACATAGCAATGAGTAATTTATATATGTGAATTACCTATGTTTTTACCTATCATGCACTGGGAATTTTCACGGTGTGCCGTGAGGTATTGATGTGTAGTCTAGGGATGCCTCGGAAATGTGACCGCGGGATAAGAAATGCTGATATTATTTTGCGCCACTATTTCTTGGTTGCTCAATTACTTCATCGCCTTCGGTACGGCGCACACAGCGTCCGTGGACTGTGAATTTTCCACCCGTCTCTCAACACTGCTGGCTCTACGTATGAACCTACCCGAACACAGTGCGCAAACAATAACGCAGAGTACGAGTGATTCCAGGGAAACCAGACTTCCAGGGCCCGTGGCCATTCCCACATATGCTTGAAATGCCCTCCATATTCGATGCGCCTCTCCCCTCTGAAAGTGGGACCCTAGCGCTATGTCGCCTCCTGGGCGACATGAATGAGCTTCCTAGAAGTACTTTCCACGCGTCCTCTTCTTCACTTCTTCCTCAAAATCTTTTCCTCTCATCACCGGCGCATCTCGGAATATAAATATATGTAGACGGAGGGGTTGCAAAACGGGCCAGGAATAGACTAAGATTGGAAAAGGCTTTGTTCGGAAGCTCCTGTCATCCGCAGTTCCTGTGTGGCGTAAGTATAGAGTTGCAACACAATCGTGGGTAAAAACTTTTAGAGTTCTATTTTCCTCCGCCACACTGCATCCCTGATCCCCCTCTATTTGAAATTCTATTCCCTCGGGTTTCGCTCGGGTAGATGAGATTCTGAACAAAGCCCAAACCACAGCAAGTAAGTCAAATGCTTTTCTCTGGGGATTAATTAATTAAAATGTTCGCGCGACAGTTAGGGAATGTACTTAGCAGGTACGGCAGCGTTAGATTCGCAGGAGAGGGGAAATAAGTTTCCTTTTCTGGAATCACGGATTACGGGATAATGAAAAAATGCCATGTCCCATGTCATGGGAAGGAGTCATATTCTCCAATTTTTTTAATCCCATTTAATTTTATATTCATTGAATTTAAAGCAAATAAAATAAGAGACTATCAAATTACCGAAATGGGACGAATATTGATCAAACATAATAATAAAAAGCTATCATTTCAAACTACGTAACGTAAAACTATTCAGAAAATCAAATGGATTTGACACGCTTTGTTCGTTATTATTTTAATAAAATCCTTGAGTTAACTCGTGCAGATTATCATTTTTGCGGGAAATCCTGAAATGGAGCCTGATTTTCGTGAACTTTAATCGTCATTCTGTGATCAAACGCTTGCCTTAATCATTCTCAATTTCATAGTCATAAATCGTTTTCAAGCTCTTTTACGCGCCTAGTCTCACTCACTTGTTCTTCGTACACTCGGTCAGTTTACTTAATTGGGTTTTTGAAAAAGTCCTGGGCTAGCTGGTGGATTCTTAGGCGATTTGCAAGGAAAACAGTATAGCTATGGTAGCGCAAGTCCTTATGAGTCCTCGAGTCCTTATGGAGATATTAAAAAGTTATTTAATACTTAAATTGTTTGAAAATTTGATTAGTCGTAATTTTAAGTGATATAATCTGCCTGATTTAAATCTACCCCAAGAGAGGTGCAAAAACAGTAGATGTATTAATTATTATTATTTGAAATTTTACCGGTCTAGGTAGGTTTGGAATGTATTATTATTATTTTATTATTATTTTACAGTTACGTTGCAATTACGTAATTTTCCTGGTGGCAACGGTCAAGTTTGGTAAAAGATAACCCTTACAACGAATATTACATATATACACGCACTATAAAAACAGATTAGAGAACAAATATTTTTACATACAATGACGCTTCCACATCATATACAAACAAACTTCCACATCACATACAAAATGCCGTCCACATCACACACGAACAATATTTTAATAACTACAATGAAGTTTATTACCCAGTGGCTGCTTTACATTTATACTTAAAACTTCTAAAATTGGATGGAAAGGGCTCAAACAATCCTCCAGGCAGCTGGTTCTAATCAATTATGGTTCTATTATAAAAAGAGTATTTTTTTAATTTGTTTTTTGCGTCCTTATTTTTATTTTGAAACTATGGTCGCTTTTTCTCTTAAAGTTAGGCTTTTCTATCCCTTGCCATAAATCTTCCCACGCTTCATCCTTTTTTAACAATTCAATGCATCGCGCCGAACCTACACCTTTTTCTTCTATTTTTCAAACTCTTCTATTTCAGTACATCTAACATTTCCGTGACACTTTCTGTTCTTTTTTACCTTCTGAGTACATATCTTGCTGCCTTTCTTTGAACTTTTTCTATCTTTTTAATATGACCCACCTCATATGGATCCCATACTATGGAGGAGTATTCTAGGATAGGGATAACCAGTACCTTATATGATACAGCCTATAAAGCTGTACACAGTGTTTTTACTTGTCTTTTCTAAACAGAAAAACAACTTGAAATCAGTAAGTCTCTCCTCCATTTAAAATACTTCTTGTCTCCCTTGATCCCGTTAAATATGCCTATCCTATTCCTTCCCTCCCTTGTTTAGCCAAAGTTCTCTTCTCTATCACAATATTCAACATCCCATTTCAAATCAAATCGTTGTTAATCCTTTCCAGTATTAATATGAACACTAGATTTAAAATATCAATGAAATGTATGCAATGAACATTTTTTGTGAACAAAACAAAGCTTTTAAGGTTTTCGAGAAATTGGAAAAATGAGTTAATTATAAAAATACGAGGTCTTAAATGAAGCTGGTGGAACAGTTTACCTGCCTCAGGTATGTTTTTGGCCAACATTTTTGAAGTTGTGTGTATAAAAGAAGAATAATTTCTTTATACGAGGAACCTTTTGCAAGGGAATTGACGGTGGGAATATTGAGAAAGGGCGTTGCAAAAATATTAGTGAAAACCTATACATAAAGCGTGTTTTTTTACGGCGCGGAATCGTTGCCGTTAAGGTAAGACGAGAGGCGTAGATCAGAGGCCTATTTAGAAGCGGAAACGGTTGAATTTCCCACCGTATGCTCATGTTACGTACCTATTCATATTTTGCTTCATTTTTTAATATCTCATTCTGTACTCAAAATTTAGAAGCTTCCAAAAATACCATTTTTTCTTGAAGCCCGGTCGTTGAAAATAGAAGACGGACGCTTCGCTCTAAATCTTTCAAAGACCATTATCCTTATGTATCTATTGAAATTTCCTGTTATCAATTACCACCTTTTTTGAAGCGATGCTAGGACATAAGAAAACATATACTGAATGGATCACACCAATTTATAAAGTAGGAAAGAATTTATGACAGGGACGGTGAGTGAGGATTCTAATAAAGGCTCCTTAAAATTTTGACATAGAGAGTAGTTTTGTGCGGCATGGATACATTATCGTTGATGTAAGATAATAGGCATTATTGAAAGCTTTTAAAATATGGGAGTGGAGAGGGACGGAAAAAGTGAAATGGGTCCAAAGCAAATGAAGAAGTTTTAGGCGTTGTGGGGGAGGAGAGGGAATTGGTGGCAGATATCCATAGAAGGCTCCAAAGGTGGATACAGAACACTTTCATTTGCAATGGAATGTTGAATACAGTGATGGGGAGAATGTTAGGGTAGCGAGGAGGGGATATGAAAAAAAGCAGAGGTATGTGAGCGGAATAAAATAAGAAAATTAGTTTGAAGAATTTAGGAAGAATGCATTAAGGCAATTAACGTACCAGTGAACGGTTGCATTTCGTTACATGAGACAAGTATTCTACAATTTTTCAGTCTCTGTCGGTGCAAAACCTGCCTTAAAATATTTTACTATCTAATAATAATTTATGATATCAAAATAAGCATCCTAGAAATGAAAAATAATTTCTCACGTGTTAATAATATTCAACTAGCTGCTAACATATGAAAAATATTTGCTTTGCCCAAAGTGACCAGTGATCTTAAAGCATCCTCTTATAAAACTATAAGTTTCATCTTAAATAATATTCCTGAGATATAGATATTCCCTATTGTGATAGGCTTTTGTCCATTAAAGCAGCTGTGCTGACACTTATTTTTTGTCATGTCGGAATCAATCGATATGATATTTCAGCATTGCATGGTATCGATAGATTTGAGAAGTCATGAAATTTCCGGCCAAACGGCCGTCGGCAAATGAAGTAATTTAAAAGCTTGATGAAAATTCAGGACAGGGTTCTACATCTTTTTTCATGAAGAGAGAGAGAGAGAAGTCAAATTCATGAATAATTGAAAGGAAGGTAAGGTAAAAACCTTACCCGCCGCAGTCATGGTTTTCTCAATCTCACGAATACGTCTACATATCGTCATTCTGATTATTCAATCGATATTACTGTTGCATGGCCATCTTATTCGACAAAGTGGTGTTATCTACGCAATGAAATACCATATATATTTAACGTCATTGACTAGTGTCATTAATAGTAATACTTTTATATTTCAGTCATGAGAATTAGATTCAATGATTGCACAGGATTTTAATTATGTTATGGTTCTCTGCTAAGTAATCGTCAGAAGCGTCTCATTTTAAATTCTTTCATCATCATCACTAAAAACGGTTGGGTTTTTTGCATCCTTTATTGGGCAAACATTCAACTGCTTGCCATAGATTACTTCCTTCTTAAGGGCTTCGCGTTTTTATTCTTCATACCATCTAACTGGGTACAGCTAGCTGGTGGATTCTTAGACGATTTGTGAGGAGAACAGTATAGCTATGGTAGCGTAAACGAGTCCTTATGGAGATAGTAAAAAGTTATTTATTGCTTAAATGGTTCGAAAATGGGTACTCTGTTCCCGTAGCTCATATATTGACCATTGTATGTTGCATGTCCATGTGGTAGTGGGATTTCACCTTCTTACTTTTCAAATTCTGGCTTAAACGTTATTGAATAAATTTGTACTGCATCCTAAGGTCCAATTGTTTGTTTGTTGAAAGTTTATGTATTTACATGCTTGTAAGGGGTTTATGCATGAATTTATACGCCGTTGTAGGTCTAGGTTTGCATTGATGTGTTGATTTCGCATGTATTTTTGTTCTTTTTTATTGTAGGTGACCTAACACCCCCCGCCACACACCCTTGCGGCGGCTTGTGGGATATAATGTAGATGTAGAAATATGGTAAGCACTCTTATCCTAATAAATAGTAAATCTAAACATGATGAAATAGATCCTATTCTATCTATTTTGCAACAAGATAGGATGAAGTGCCGAGTGTTACCTTACGATTTAATTTTTGAAGCATCCATCTTAAATTTTATCGAACTAATTTATATAAATACATAGAAATTAAGGTTATATTTTTTCAACCATTTAATTCTTATCATATTTTCCAAATCAATCATATAGTTTGATGCCTTAATTAACTCAGGAGATAATATTACTCTTAAATAAAAACATATCCAAGTGAAATATGACTGCTGATTACATCGTAAAACTCTTCACCTATCCTTAATTTGAAAATGAAAGAAGTTTGCGGTTACGTAGGACGAAAGGAAAGCTACGTCTGAAAATGAATTTCATGATGTAGGAAAGGAATTCAACTGATGAATCCAAGCTCAACCAACCACATCTGAAATGGTGTTTTCATCTAGACAGTAAAGAGAACCTTTGTGTAATACGAGGTTTTTCTTTTGCATATCATATTTTATTATTAATTAAATGCGGTAGTCGCGTCATATTTTAAGGTAACTTCAACATATGCCACCTTATTTTGGACCTGCATGGAGTAAAGTTAAAAAAAACAAGCAGGGCAAATTTTAGCGTCATGCAACCGTTATCTCATATCGTCTTACCTGATCCCACCCCTCGTCGTGTCGTAGTTAAGCACCGACTCTCCATGGATCCAAGTCACGTAGGACGAGGTCATCGACACGTGCCGGACGATGCACGTCAGCTGGATCGTGCTGTCTGCTTTGTAGTACTTCTCGAACAGCGGCCTCCCGTGCTCGTCGATGATCTGCACCTCTGGAGCTGGAAAAGCCAGAGAAGAGTGCCCACTTTAGACTGATTGCATTTTGTGTGAGAGAGGAAGGATGGAGTGGGGAAGGCAGTGATCGCTCTCCGGTGAAGAAATTTTATGCCTAATTGTTCTTCGCGGAACGTAGAGCTGTAGAAAATTTGGGGAAATCCATTTTGAAAAAAACAAACATATCAGATTAGAAAGGAGGTTATCAGAAAATGTAATACTATTATGAAACATAATTTTTTTAATTCGTGGGGCCAAGTTCAGATAATCGTGTATAGAAAATGAAAAAACTGCGTACACTTACGGAAACAGACAAGAATATTTTAGTGAAATATGATGAAAGGCCAATTAACAAATGGCTTGTGAGTTCTGGTTAAATTTTAAAACGCTGATTGAAACGAATATTCTCCAACTTAATTTTATGGATGGATTTTAGATGGATGGTGAGAGTTAATAAATGATGTGCCTAGTGATAAATCGAAACAAATTGTTGGTTTATGGAATTTTTGGTGCATTTAGTGGTAAATTTTCATTGTTTAAAATATAGAACAGGTATTTTTTTTCTTATTTTAATCTTAATTCATTTCCATTGCCTAAAACAAACAACATTTCTTCATATTTTCCTTATTATTCGGAGGTAAAAAATAAATCTGTTAGCAGTTTCGAAATCAATATTTTTTCGGTTATGTCATAATTTTCAGAATTAACGATTGACAATGATAATGTGATCAAACTTTTCCTCTTATTACAGTTACGAATCAATTGTATGTTAAAGACATAGTTATCAAGAAAAGTTCGCCTTTAAAATTTATGATCAACCCCAACCACCGTTTAACTAATAGTCCTTATTACGTACATGCCACTCGCCTCTTCTCTGTACTTTCTTTCTCTTTAATACTGGCATCACATCCTTACCTCAGAAGCCTCATTAAAACCTCCATTAATATTGCAGTAATTTCCATTTATAAGCGCTCTCAAGCAATAATTTAGGCTCACATATACCGCTAGAGTATTTTTTAAATTTCCTATCAATATCCATGGTCCCAATAATCAGCCTCTTTCTTTCATAAGCGTCCATTTTTCTTAAATTTTACTCTAGGAATTAATAGGACACTGGTCTGTCATGGAATGCTCACGATGACTAGAAAGGAAAATGTTTTGAATTGATTTTGGCTAAGTATACAGTTTTTCGTTTTTTGATCATGGAACATGCGTGGGATGAAGGTGTCTTTGCTCCAATTGTTTCAATCACCATTTTCATTCCATTTCAATTTTTTTAAATTTCCTTATAGTGAAAAATAATGATAACAGCTCTGCAAATTTTGATTACCCATTGATATTGCCCGAAATGGCCATTTGTGGATTGCACACATGGCCATTTCGGCATGTGTGCAAACGGCACAAATCTACACGTAAAAAATACAGTTTGTTGCAATATTTACGAGATCTATGACTGTTCTTTCTTACTTAAAATCATCTCGGGTGCTGAAATTTTGAATGCTTGATTTATTTTTTCTGTTCCTAGAAATTCTATCGTTTTAGAGGTCTTATGGTTAATGAAAAAGTCTTGTTTTTCAATAATTTTAGGGTGTTTTTTTCAAATAGGAATCATTCATTAATCGATTTTAAGTGTGTTAGATATTGTAAAAGAAGCTAAGGCTATGCATGGGTAATTTTTTTTTCTGCTAAAGTTGTAGCACTAATAATTGAGAATTAGTTATATTTTATAGATCTCTTTTGAATATAGCAAAAAATTACCAAAATATTGGGTCAGAAGTACTTTCACAATGCTTACATTCAAGAGAAGATATTAAAAATAGAATATTTTTTCAAGCACAAATATGTACGCTACCATTCCATCAGTAACATGATTCACTTTAAAGGTGATCTTAATTACGCCTAACGTAGATTTATCCGTTTTGCCTGTTATTCACGCTCTCCCGAAATTGACTAACATCCTTGTCATTCCTTCCCAGCTATCTTTCCTGATGCTACTCCTCACCCCTTTTGCTTCCTCACTGCTGATGATTTTCAGCCATTTATCATTTCCTCCCGGTTAAACTGCGCACAATGATTTGAATTTCCCAGTGGTTATTAATCTTGTAAGCACTGATACTTGGCGACTGAGGTTCGCTCGCTCGTGATGGACGATATTCCTGTTTTTTCTAGGTGCATTTATTTGCGAATTCCCATGCAAAAAAATGACTTCTTCTTCACATCTCAAACAACCTGTCGACCCGCATTAGACCCACACAGATGGTCGTTAATGATCTGGACTTTTAATTAAATTTTTTCTAAAGAAATTACTTTCACGGGCATCAATTCCTAGGATGTTTCCCAGTTTTCGTAATACCAAGCGTCTGCGAGTATTCTTATTATTAAAATAATATTTTAAACACTAAATTTCCCAACTGAAAACAAACTTCCTTAGGGTTGAATCCATATCGATATTCTTTTAGGTCAAGGTCTAGTGAATACATTTCGCTTTAAAACAGGTGATAGGATGGTTGATGAACTTAGCTACATGAGTTAAGAATTTCTTCATTGATATTGCATAGGGTAAGATTTTCCGTGAAAGGCTCAGATGAATTTCTCCATCAGCCAGTTGCGATGATCTACAGTGGCATCTAACTGCTACGCTGTGAGGAAATTGAATCCGTTATAGAGGAGTTACCTTAAAATACGTAAACTCTAAATAATATAAACTAATATACTTAAAAGCTCATTCAATGGTAAACGTATAGAGTAGTTCCAAAATTGTTGAAAACTGCACTTTGAGTAATACTTCTCCTCTCTTGCATATACTTCCATTAATATGGCTTATTTAAATTAATTTATCAATGTCTATTTGAAAAAAATACACTGAACTGAATAAAATTGCGTTTTATTGTGTGTGATAACTGTCAATGCCATAAGTGTTATTCGACGACCAACGACATAGCTGCTGAAAAGTAAAAAAAACACATGCAATTACTTCACATTTGGGAGAAAATGGTAGGTGAGAACTTATATATGTTTTTTTCATGTTGTTTATAATAATGATATAATCTTTTTCATTGAATCTGACTGGACAAGTAAGATCTGCGGGTGAAGTTGTATCATAAGCAATCATAAGCAGATGACTTTTACAGGGCCATTACTATTTTATCACTACCAATATAGTAAAAAGAGAAGAAAATATATGTTAGGATTGTGAAGAGATGCGGATGAGAATGTATGAAGGCAGTGAGTTCGAGTGATCATGTATTTAAGTGAAGTTTTTCATCCAGTGGAATGCAACTATTATAAGCAATTCAAAGTTTTCGTTGTAGGAGAAAGAAGAATCATAATTAATCACAACGGAGAAAGTTCTAGGATCATTCATCAAGTGTTGCATTTTGAAAGCATGAAATGGAATAGTCAGGAAAAGGTAATCTATACAGGCTTGATGTATTACTTTCGAGATAATTGGCGTAAGCGATATTTGAATTAGGCGAGTACGATACACAAGGAAGCATTCTCGAAAATATGGGATTTAAATGTCACCACTCTTAGGGGAAACATAAAAAAATACCGATGAGTAATTTTTGAAATATGGCACTTTTAATGACTAGGATTATGAGCTACTGATGAACACAGTTAACTTCTACAGTGGAGTTCTACCCTTTTTCTAGAAATTGTATGCTCAAGGCACAGGTTATATCTTTCACTTGTCGATTTTATCTACTTGTGCACAATCTACGAGTGAATTTAATACAGGCCTTCACACTTCTCCTTCTGATGTAAACTCCCTTCAACGTATAGGTCTTCTACGAAAAAATTCTCTCTATTTGACATTTAGTGTAATTGTCCTATAGTGTACCTGGATGGGTATTTCTTACCAGTAAAATGGTCGTGTTTGAAGGCGTTCCCAATGTAACTAATTTTTCTTTTCTTTATCGTAATCCACTTTTTTCTACTTTTATATATTTCTGCGTTTTTTCCATTTATTATTTTCTGTCGGCATTTAATCATCTTTTGCCCCAAATATTAAGTTTAGAAGGCTTTCCTTCTTTCCTAGTTTGTAATCCCAAAGATTTATATCTCTAATCCATGGATTACCGTACTGCATACGAATGTTTTCCGGCTCTATATATCTAGTGCTTTCTCGTTGGTAAACTATAATCTTCTTCAAACATGGCCTCTCCGTGGTAAACGTCTTCTTAGCTTGGTCTAATATGCATGATATCCGTCGATCTCTTCCTCGCTTCCGCGTTATATCACTAAAGAGAGAGGTGAATGGTTCGGCTTGTTCTACTTGTATGTTCTCTTGCAGCAGCAACTGCCAGGACATGCTCTCCTCCAAATTCGAATGTTTTTTATTTCCTTGAAATTTAAATATCTGCTTGGTCCAATGTTCTCCATAATGATTGCAGGCCTTGTCGATTTTCTGCTGTTAATGTGAGGTGATCTGCAATAGAGAGCATTTCAGTTTCCTTCACATTCATATAATTTATTTCATACGTATTTCTTAGGTTGATTTTTATTGATTTCTCCAAGTATACGTTGAGAAGTTCTGCCTAGAGGTTTCATTCATTTCTCTTTCATTTATTTTCTCTTCAAATTATCTTCCGTTCTTCCTTCCAAATTTTAATGGCTGGTTCTTATATAGTTTGCACCAGATTTTTCTGATGCTTTAATTTATTCTAAGATTTCCCAGCTTGGATAACAATTCATTAGTCGTGTTTCAAATGCTTTAAAGTCCGCTTATAGCATTGAGAAATGAGTTTATCTTATTCCTACTAAGTGAGGCACATTTCCACTACCCTCTCTCTTACTGAATCTGCATTGAACAGGATAGCTTAAATTTTTGCCTTGATTCTTTGCTTTGACATAATTATTAGCATGATCTACACATGCAACCGTACGAATGTTTGATAAATAATTCTTTATGAATTTTAATGTAAAGGAGATCACTTTAGTTATAATTTGTTAGGAAACCTGATTCTATGTATTTCTTTTTTATTTTTATCGTTCCGACAATTTTCCTAATGCTTAAAATGTATAAGAAGAGTGTTCCATCAGCAATAACGGAGATCCATCAATGCGATGATGGATACGCCTTCATCCAGGAAGTCAACAGTTGATCCATAATTAAATAAATTTCATTCTGGGATATATATATATATAAAAAATTTATAATTTGATGGAAGATATGAAACAAAAGGCCGATGAAATCGAAAGGCTCGCCATCGATTACACAATTGGAAAACGTTAATTATGCCGTATCCTAACGCCAACGTTTACCCCCTTTTAATCCTCGAATTTTTAAATTATTTTAAGTTGATATTGCAATTAATAAATTTTAGAAATATGGGCATTCGATGTATCGATAAAGTTATTAGGATTTGTATTTCTCCGATATTTATTCAACCGCTTCTCACATGACCTATTCCGCACGATCGATTCTCTCTTTGGCGTTGATTCGAGATCCTAAAAGAACAGTTCAGTTTTGTCCACTTTTTTTGCTGGGGAAATATTTTCCGGTTCTCCGACTAAATGGGCCAGATCAAAATTCGGCACTGGAATGGTCGAGGATGAGGAGGAAGAGTGGGTTATTATTTTATGTCCAGATCGCTTTTCGAGAGTACATGCGGACGTCCTTTCTTGCCGCTTTCCAAAAACGAAAGCGTGGTCGTCACTCCTCGATTTAATGAAACGCAAATCCGTGAATGTCGAATTCTCTCCCTCCCCCCTCTCTCTCTCTCTTCGCCCGTTTTGTTATATCCCTGCGACGGAGATTTTCGAAGGGGAAAATGCTGTTCCGTGTAGAAATAGATGATTATCCTTCCGTTTCGAAAATATCGGACGCCCATATCACAAAGGGAATGCATTATTCCCAAGCTAGATTGCCTCAGGTTCGGAGAGAAAGAGTTTTAGGGGCATTTTGTAAAAATCGTCCATGTACTGGATAGGAGTAAAGGAGGTGGATGTTTGGTACCCGACCTAAAAACGGTATGTTCTCTCGGAATGAAAAATAAACTGGACTCTAAATAATAATGGAAATACGATTTTCCCTTTCTATTGTAAAAGAAGAATTTACGTATCATGAGAATTCATTGCCAGTGTGTTCAGGATGGGGTTGTTAGTCTCAATTCCGATAGACTGAAAGACCATTTATGCTCTCAGGATAAAATGCAATGACGCATGTGAGAAAATGCAGGCAATTAATTGATGAACAGGCATTAGAGTTTTACACGATTATTTACTGTTGGACAACATCCACATTGCGTCAAATAATGAAGAAAGCAATTGAATAGTAATCACTGTTCATGAAGAAAATTCTAGAGTACGGTTTAAAATTATCCGTGGAACGGTGGAAAAAATGTTAACGTATTGGTAAATTTAATGTTTATTTATTAATATTTCACGTTCATTTCCATATATATGTTTCATTTATCAAACAAGCCGACTTCGTAACGTTGCAACTATTGAAATATATTAAATTATCCATTATTTATGGGGTGGTTTTGAACTCATTGATGGATAAAATATCAATTAAAGGCATTATGGCTTATTTTAGGAATCAAATTAATTACGGAAGCCTCGATTGAATAAATGATAAATTTCTTTTGAATCACGTCGATTACTATAAAGTACCAACATCCCATGAGTTGCCTATCATTGATTTCTGTCTTTCATTTTGTTATACTGCAGTATTCGTCTCTTTGGTTACTTTTTTGTAATTTTATGGATAGAAATACATTTTTATTACAACTTCCCTATGGTTTTTCACAGATTACAATGGTGAAAATTTGGAAGATAAAATACTGTAGTAGTTGTAAGTAGGTAAACCTTAGTTGCCGTATACGATGTATACTATTGAGGCAGGTTTAATTTTCAGATTAATATTAGTAATCGATTAAGGCCAATTTCACCACCAAATAACTCAAATTACGTTTGAAATGTAATACAGAGGATATAAGGATATATTTATTCACTTAGCTTAAATGGTATTCTTAGTACGCAATTTAGAATCTTTAAAATCCTAACACTTGGCTCTTATATAAAACGCCCGAAGCAATACGTTCTAAGGATTAATAAAGGCTTACAAATCAATAGTAAATCTTCACAACGATGGAAAAGTGTTTTTCGATACATATTTAGGCCTTCAATTCCAATATATGGGCGAGAATGACTACTTCCGACGTTCAATAAGAATTCGTTTTTTCCTTTAAATCAATTTTTAATTGATTCAATACGACTCTTTGTTGTCGTGGATTATTTTGTGTTTAATTAAGGAATCTTAACGTATCATATAATTTCCTCATAAAAACGAAACTTTTTTTAGGTTTTGTCAATACGGAATTTTAAATAAATGCATTTAGAATTTCCATGTGCTTTAGCAGATTTTCATTAGGGCAAGAATACTATTAGCTAGGTTAAGTGTAGCTGTTCAGAACTAATTCAAAATTCCTAATTAAGCCTACGAGATAGGTTTATTTATTTCAATTCCATTTGGTAAAAATATAAGTGGTCAAAATTTTCATATCAGAAACGCCCAAACCATAGGTTGAAATCTTAACTGTAGAATAGCAGTAAAATCTATGGCCCCACATGCACCACGGCTAATAATTAAACAATTTTAATATCCCATAAGTATTTTTTATGTTATCTGCTCATTTAGTCTCTGAAATATTGGTAAGAGAATGATGAGTTGATTTCAAGACATTGCTGAGTGCGGTATCTTTTTGTTTTAGTGAATAATCATTTCGAAACGTATTCCTACTAATACTCAAATGATCAAAGGTAGATTAACTATATGGGCTAAACATTTTGTTGTTGAGATTTTATAGTAAATTTATTTTCAAAAGTTCACTATCCCAATGATTTAGTTAAACGTTTTAACATGCATTCAGGCAAAAAAAACTATAGATGCCAGAAATTACTAGTAAAAATTCGCCTAAATTGAAAATAAGCAGGTAGTACATATAAAGAAAGTTGTTTACGCAAACAATAAAGAATTTCACTACTGATATTGAGAGGCAAATACAGGATAGTATTTAGAGGTTAGTTTTGTGATTTTTTAAAATACATTTTCTTTGCGTTTTTTGATTAATGGAAAGTATGAAATGCTAAAACATCATTATTTATCTTCGCATATATTTTTAAGCTGAATTTTATGAATTAAAACTTCGATTAATTATGCGGTAAAGTGAACACTCATATTTTCCATACTAATGACAAGCATTTAGTAAAGTAATAGGTTCATAAAATAGCAATGATTTCACTTGGAAACTCTTTTCATGGGGAGATTTTTGTATGGTTAAGAGATTCAAAGAAGTATGACGAACAATTTCGTTCTATGATCCGCAGTGGGATTTCCTAAGCTTCCATTCTCACCATCTAAGGTAAACTGTTTATTGCCTCGCTGTATATTTCGCACGAAATAATGACCGGATGGCAATAGTAATTGCATTAATTCTGTGCTTTAGTATTTCGTGCTCAAGGGTAACCATACACAATATTAATATTCAGTCTTGCCCTGGAAAAGAGTGCCTAATGACTTAAGGGTGTACTGCATTGGCATAGCAAGGGGTCCTCAAAGTTACATCAAATTTAAAATAAAAATTTTGATTTCTCTGTTGGAGATCGTGAGATCTGCGAAAAAATTCGTAATGTTTCCGGTATTTCTTTTTCCGAATTTAGATAAAGGGGTCACGAGAAGTCATCAATCCGATTTAAATTCCCGCGAAAAATTTTGCTTCTCCTTTGCCATGATTGAGCGTAGATAGGTGATCTGAAAAACCCAATTTAAACTTTAACATAGGCGCATAAAATAGAAAGACCGTACCTCGTATCTCAGAACGCTCATCGTTTAGTTCTGCCCTACTCCTCCGAACTCCAGAAGTCTAAGCTGAATAGTGATTTCGTGACCAATTGAAATCTGTATTACGCAGTGCAGGTCTTAGGTAAAAGATACATTTGACCTGCAAATAGTTAATATTAATAAAAATGGGCAACCTATTGCGCATGGAAAAGCGGTCCAATGTAATAAGAACTGTTTGTTTATGAAGCAATAAACCGCTAAGTAAGGGTTTTGTCCTAACCAATCGAAGTGAAATATATAAATCACAAAATTATAAAGATCCTATTAAATCATAACAGCAATAAAATTTATTTCTAGAGATTGTGTGAACTTCATTTACCCAGGATCGATAGGAAATTTTATAGGTATAAGTAAATAGTCAAAAGAAATTTAAATGTATTTTAAATGAACCATATATATATATGTATGCAGTTATACGGAAAATAAACTTGAATCGGATGATAACATATTGTTTTTAACAAATAAAAATAGTAATTCAATTTTGAGTATGCATCATTTATATTATCAATAAAAGAAAAAGTACCCTTATTAATTATACCAAGTGCCTTTGTGGGTATTTTCAAAGCTGAACTCTCTATTCATATTCATACAAGATTTAATTTTCTGCAGATTGTCGCATAAGTCTAACTATATTTTAGTCATGTATATGAAAAAATAGTAGGTTACCAAAAAGAATCGGTCATTAGGCTTCCTTTCGACAATTATTTGAATGAAATCCTTTTTATGTGTACTGCTAGTATTTCGGATGTAATCAGGCTTGACTAAAAATGTATATAAAATATCAAAAATACAGATTAAATATTCCCTAGGGAGCTGTGGAAATTATGAAATACTCTCTGTAATTATTTTTATTGGAATAAATTATCACATGATTGGAAAATGCAACATTTGAATTTAAACATCAATCGAAACGCCAATTATTGGATTATAATGCGAATCTCAAAAAGTTTGGGGCATTTAAAATAATAAAAAAATACATTGCCGAATGAAATAATTTGCCTCGTGGTTTTACATTTAATTAAAAAATTATGAAAATCTTGTTGTCCTCCACCATCTCTGCCTAGTTTCTGGAATTTTGTCATAAAATTAATTTTTATGCGAACGAAATTTAGAGCTAAAAACCTACGGAAATATATAGCTTTTATAATTAATCGTATATGGGTGTATAATCATTTTATCATAATATTATTCATTTAAAATGAGAATCCCAGTACTTATTTCCTTGCTTTAGAGTAATCTGCTTACGTTTAACGTTCAACCTTTACTACCTCGACGACGGCGAGTATTACGACGTTTAGACGTGTTTAGCGATGCCTTATTAACAAATATAGTGTGCTGATTTCGGCTGGTGATTAATCAAGTTTAACTCCGGTTAAATTTAAATTAAAAATGAGATTTTGGGGAAATATTTTTTCTTTAGTGTTTAATGGAATGTTGTGATAGTTTGTCTGTATTTTAAGCACATATTGGATGTAGTATTTTGACACCCTATTTTTAATACTGAAGCGTATCACATATTTGGACTATTTAGGTCAACTTGGCCAATGTGAGTCTTGCTTGTATAGTTCGCCCAAAGGTGTAATTATATGTACACTCGCACTATGCATCCGAGGAAACAACTTGGTGCTCTAAGATGTCATTTCACCGTCGCATGATCCTTTTGTGCAATTGAGTGCACTATATTGAACAAGAGTCGGGTGAATATATTCTAAAATCTTTTTTTAATAAAACAGAATTCACTGTAGATATTCTTGAGACTGAAATACCACCGTGTCTTAATTTAACTAATGTTCACTTGTTGCTACGCCAGCCAATACCAAAAATATAGGTTATTTTGCAAACATGTATTATATTTCATAATTTCTCCTTTAAGGATTAATAAACCATCAATGAGCTAGTATTTTAATTAAATATCTATTTCTGCCAAAACCCTGTTCCCGATGAAATTATTGCATAGCATTTTATTGCAAGGGATGTACGAGGTTGAAAAAGATTGCCTCTATATATTTAAATTTGGAAATTTAAACTATTTTTTTAATGGTATCCAAACCAAGCCTATCTTTCATATTTTTATTAGCCCTCATCAGAAAGTATTGATCAGAATCCAGGTGCATTTTCAAGGTGCCCCAATTTGTTAAAGCAATGTAATGTTAATTGAAAAGTTACCTGGGAAGATGATTATTGAATGTAGATGTGAATTCTCCATGTAGGCTTCCGCGGAGATTATTGATGTAGGAAGTGGTTCTTTCGGGTTTTCTTCCGCGTGTATCCATTTTTCGGACGAGATATTTCGCCAACGTTCCAGTTGGCTTCCTCAGGTCCACTGAACCTGTGGACCTGAGTGTTCAGTGGACCTGAGGAAGCCAACTGGAACGTTGGCGAAATATCTCGTCCGAAAAATGGATACACGCGGAAGAAAACCCGAAAGAACCACTTCCTACGTAGATGTGAATATTGATTGACACTTTGTTATAATCTTAAACCAAGAAAAATTCAATACTAAACCGAAAGAGTTCTTGAATGATCACATTGGATGGTAATTGATTTTGTTTAAAATGTTGAATTTCTTTGGGTAAATATATTAATTTTTCATCAAATTTGAAGTAAAAAAAAATTATTTATTTCAATGTGTTTTATCAAATTAGAATAGCTTTTTATTCATTTTATGGAAAATTCATTTGCAGAACCTTTTGACATTTAGATATGAATGAATGTGATGGGAGGGCGTTTTTGATGGATGAGTGGTGTGGTGTGGTAGGGGGGTGGGAGAACTTGGGAGAAAGGGAGGATAGTGTCCAACCAAGGAAGGGAAGTAGAGGGGAGTGGCAGAGGGTATAGGTGAAGTGTGCAGCGGCAGCCCTCAACAGTTGCCTTTCCGCAGGGGGTTGATAGTGGAGCTGGGAATGGGAGAAATGAATAGGATGTATTGTACCTTATGATTTCGACTGTTCGAAGAAACCGTTCGTTTTTAAAATAAAAATCAGTGGAACTTACAAAGTTACTATTATCCAAATGTTCAATTCTTAAATATATTTCTTTTGTTCACATTTTTCTATAATGTCCTGACCTTTTGTTTTTAAAAGATTTTTCATCCATTCGAGTAATATGCCCTCACCCCCACACTCCGCTAATACTTTCTGAGACAAATAAAAATTATAAATATATGGGACGGACTGTTATTTTGTAGTTTTACTCAGAGTTGGAGGCACAGGCAGAAACAATTTTAACTCACTGGAGTACAATAAACGGCTGTATTTGTCGCTAAAAATCCAGTTTCTGCTGAATCAAACATTTCACTATACGATAATAATAACTGCTAAATAATGGAAAGGTAAAATGGAACAAAGACCGCAAAATTATATATTAGGCCCCGTTTACGGTAAGAATGACTCGCTTGCACTATACTCTGTTATCAGTAAAAACGTATTCAGCGTATATTAAGTGCAGTTACGTTCTTTTAACATGCGTTTTTGTAAGCGAAAAAATATTTTACACAAGTATCTAGGGCATGATTTTGAAATTATGAAGTAAAAAATGTACATCAAAGTATGGTTTTGACCATATTTTATTTCCTAAATTAAAGATTTCTGTGGCCCACGTAAAATAATTCTCTTGCACTCAGCTATTGAGATACATACACTATGTTAATGAAGCACTTCGAGAAATGAAATCAGTAACCTATAGCAAAAAAGGCCAAAAAAAGAACATTTTTATTTATACTCGACTTCTCCGTGACTATCAATCTTCAGAGAAGATTTTGCGAGAGTGTTTCCCTTGAATCATGCAATATTCGGCTGTTTTAGGAAATTTTCTGGTCCGCATGAAGCGTTTGGCTGGAATTTATTGACCTGAGAGTTACTGCATCCACTTGGCCGGAGATTCCTGGAACATGAGCAACACACCAAGACTCCAGCAGAATATTTTGAAGCAGAAGTTAAAGTTAGAATTTTTCCCTTGTAACCTTTAAGAATTAAAGCCTTTACAAAACCTAAAATATTTAGCAAGTGGTTTCTAAGGTATCCCAATAAAGTTATTTTATGACCATTTTGAATCTCATGTCACGTTCACGCCTGCTCAATGTTTATATGGGCATAACATCGATATGGAAGTTGAATTGTAATTAGATCGTAACCCATAGCGATTTAAAGTACCTGAACGGGTGCGTTGTAAAGAATTTGGAAGAAATTCCCAAAAATAACTCAGGAAAAAGTAGAAATTTATCAAACGGAGTAATTAATTACATTTTTATCATAAAAATATTTTACGCCGGACAGTGTACTTCGTTGGCTTCAACCCACTTCTTCTGTGGTTCAATACCGACGTTAATTAAAAAAACTTAATTTGATTAATTAAACCTTATAGCCAATACTTCCATCTAAAAGTAAAATAATTAAGATTTTAAGCATCAGATTAGGCCGATGCATTTATTTTTTTCAATTGATTTTTAAATTCTGTAATTCTCAATTGCTAAATTGTTCAAAGAGCAAAGGAATAAGTAAGAAAATAAACTTTAAAACAATTTCCATAAATTTCAGTTGATTCCATTTACTTTTCATGGGGATCAATGTTTTATAAAATAAAACAACAAGAACGATATCTACTGGTTTATACTTTATGGTGGTGTAGATCTCTTTCATAAACAATAGTAGTATTAGTTTTAGTAGTAATAGTGTATTAGTTTTTTCCCAAGTTAATAATTTCATGTTTGCAGAAATATTGAATCTTGAAAATCCAGCGACTTAGATGTGTTTTTCTGACCCACAAACTAACCTTGTTGCAGCGCTAAGACTCAAAATGATCTCTCAGAATTACTATTAAATTGAACAACTGGTTACTTGACCGGTTCCAATGATCGTAAATCTAAATAAAAACCAGTAAATTTTACGTGCCAAAAAATTCAGATATACGGGATTTATATTAGCAAAATTTCAATAGCTTTCCATTTGCTCCTTTGTTAGCTTTAATAGTATGGCATTGATATGAAGGTAATACAAAATGAATGCAACCTATAAACCAGGGGCGAAAAATGATAAATATGCTCATTTTTCAGTTGAGACAGTTTGACATAAAATTTGTGACTAAATTTATTTTGTAGCAAATCCTAATTTAGAATGTTGTTGGATTTCGGTATTTGTGGGTTTTATCTGATGGATAGATATCATGATAATGCAAAATATTGCAATCACCTAAAAGCTACAACAATCCTTTATTTGAATTGCAGGATATTAAATCCCTCTACACAAGAGGGATTTAATATTCTAGGCCCCTAAATTTGGATTGGTTTTCCGTTTTTGCAGTGGATATCAGTTAGATGTATTGCATTTTTGCCACTTTAGTAATGAAAAAGCAAAATAAACGTAACGACTTCATAGTGTAAAAATATTTGCCTTAACTGGAATCTATCAAGGTGAATGATTTTTACTCTCTGAAATTGTTGCATTGTATTGCAAACTTTGCGGATGACTTTGTTAAAAGTTACTATAGCGGCATCTCCCTCAGTTTCTTTGGATTTAAAATGCAAAAATTTAATCACTAATTTTACGCGAGCCCCTGGCTCTCTAAAGCTGAATTGATTATTAAACTCCCGTTCAAGTTTCTTCGTTGGGTTTAAGACACTGCGTGTTGGAGCGTTCACTTTTGACATGCGAGCTCTTCATGAAGTAGTATATTTATATTTCATTTGAAAATATGAGAAATAATTTGGCTGTTTTTACCATTACCATGTGATCATATTAAACCGCCAATATATGAGATATGTATTCAACGGATTGAAGACACTTAGAAATTCGAATAGAAATTAGTTCACGAGATATATTTTTGAAATAAATTTGCTTTGGTTTAACCTCTGTATGGTAAAATGCTAGGAGAGAAAGGAGGGAAGCTTTTAGTGCTCACTGGTACGTGACTCATTCTCCACTTAGAGCAGAGGGAAAAGGCAAAAAGAGGGAGTCACGGAGTCGTGGAGATCAAAGTCTCTTCGTACCCACTTCGTACCCACTCGCTGCCCTTTTTTTATACTTTGCTTCCCGTTTCCCCCGGGTAAATTTTGCCCTGAGTTTTCCCCTAACTCATTATTCCTCCTTATTCCTTCGCCGCTATTTAACTTCCTGCTCTTCGAACAGGAAGCCACATCGTTATGTTTTTACGTTAAAATTTACAATTGTGTGTTGAAACGTAGTCGGGTTTCTACGATTAAAATGAAAAATTAGCAGGCAATAGATGCAATAATGAAAACTTAGCCAATTCAAAAGGATTTCAATAACAGATTTAAATGACTTGTTTTGTCAAAAAATTAACAACACCAGGTATTCCATATATGTATTATATATATGGAATATACTTATATTCCATATATGTATTATTCCATGGATGTATATGTATAAAATAATGCCTCTCCTGCCATACCCACTGGCCACAACAACCCGTTCTATGCCACCCACTACTCCTACGCCACTTCCCCTCTATTATTTAGTTTTTTTTTCACATAGTTAAAAACCCTTCATTTTTTTAACGTATGTCTAGAGGCATGATGTAGCCAAAGAGTGCCTACAATGTAAGTCTTACAGAAACGGCAAAGGTAATTATACATCAATGCCATCAATGCATACATGAATACATATAGTTTACGGTGTGGCTCTTAAAACAATGTAAGAAAACCTTTACTTACATAACCTACGCGTCATGGGTAAAATTATGATATTTATCCTCAACGGGGATACTTTTAGCATGAGTATTCAATGACCTTCCCAATTGTTTTATCATACTCGAAGATCCTAGGAAGCATCTGTCCTCACTTATTGAGCCACCTCCCACCAAAATTACTGACGCTCAAATATTTAAAGGCCCACTGGATTTTAAAATCATGTATTTTTAAAAGGCTAAGAATGATGTACCGTCGAGAGACTAGAGTAAAGTATGACAACATTTTTAGAAGTTTGTCAATGGCTGAAGGACAATCTATTATTTTTTACAATTTTAATAAAAATTCTTTTTTGATATGCAAAGATTATTAACTCATCTATGTTGTCCAGAGTAAGTTCTATAAAACCAAATATTGTGGTAATTTTTTCGTGATTTTTACGCTTTAGGAAATTTACTTTCATCTTTGAACGACCCCGGGGAAAGTTCTACCTTTAGTTGGCTCCATATATTATTTTATAGATAGAAGAATGAAACATGTGAATTAAAATTATGCATTAGCGGTACATTTCGTTTTAGCAAATGTAATAGATGGAATCTGCCAAAGTGGTCTCCAACCAAATAATTGAATTTAGTTTCAATCGAGGTCATAATGCGTATATTAGCTGTAGCTTACCTGTAGCTTATACATAATTTAAATCGTAGAATATTATGTGTTCTATTTCTTCCATCAAGGTCAGTCACAAGCGTGATGATGGCATATAAAAATTAGAAACTCAAAATAAAGAGATTCAAAGTTTTGGTTTTTGATATTTCGGTGTCACAATCACTTTCCTCAATGGAAGGGAAAACTAAGGATAGCAGAGCTGGCCAGAGCGGATTCAGGAGGGGGAGGATATTTTTGAAGCCGATCGGCGGGGGTTATTGTTGGTTTCAAGAGGAAGGATGTACTTCTTAGTGGGAAAGGTTTAGGCTTGGGTCAGAGAAGGCTCCAGAGCCAGATATCAGGAGCCACATGTAGCCAGAAGCCAGATGCAGCCAGAAGCCAAACGTATGCCGACTCAATGGTTTCGAATTTCAAGGGTGTGCCTGAAGGGGTAAGGGAGGCAATAATTGACGCATTTGAACAAACGTTAAAAGAAACATTATGTAAGGAGGCATGCTTGATAACTGGTAGATAGGCTAAAGCGGAAGAAGATTTGTATGAGGCCCGGTGATTTTTGATATTGATATTGAGGGCTTTGTTGTACTGCCCACCGTAGAAGAAGGGATAGAGTTTATAGTTAAATTGATGATTTAGTATATTGCGTGGGATTTGATGGATTTGATTGGAGAGAGTCGGTATGCTGAGAGGAGAGTGGTGATGATTGGGAGCATGTTGTACCTTTTGGTCTCTTGCAGGTTACTGGTAAAGATTTGTGGATGGTCGAGGATTTGAATGAGGGCATGGTGGCTTTCAATTCACCCGATACATTTTTGGGTAGTTTAAAAGTAACTGAGGGAGATTTACGTAATATTTTTGTCGTTGATTTTAGTTTGTTCTAATGAGGACTAGGTCATTGAGAATATGTCTTAGGGACCGAATTCTTGGGAAGTACGTTGGGCAAATGGACAGGGTGTGCGAATTGGTGTTTTTGACAGATTTGGGTGGGTCCAAGTGTCGAATGATTTTTTTATTAAAAAAGGGACTCAGGGTAAATAAGGAGGAGGAGAGGGTTATGTAAATTAGTAAGAAAGTTGTCAAATGGGTTTGGATTTCACAGATTTGTTGAATATGGTTGGAGGGTAGGTATGGAAGAGTGCGTGTAATGTGAGATGGGTGAGAGCTTGATTATATTAAGTATTGTCACTTGCTGGTTCATTTATTATGGATAAGGGGGGGAATTTTTTATCAAGGAGATGTGCTGTAATCGAGAATGGTGATTTTTGAGGTAGAGTAGGAGAAGGTGAAGGAGAGAGAAATGTATTCATTGAGAGAGCAATGAATGTTTTAGGGAATTTATGCTATTTGGCCATAGAAGGAATATATTATCTATATATCTGGCTTATAGAAGAAATTTCTGGGGGTAACCATGAAGGAAGTTTTTCTCAAGGAAGTCAAGGAGGTTATACATGAGGGTCTGAATCTCCTTTCCATCACACAGACTTTGACCTGCAGGTAATTATTGGCACTCTATAGAACACCTCTTAATGTAGAATTTTAACTGAAATGATCCTTATTTTTAAGGAAAAATCTGTGAAACCTACCATTTCATTCAAGATGAACTCTCAAAACGTTCAGTCAGACCGAGTCGAACAATTACTTGATTTTATACTGTGGAATGTTTTTCCAGTATTACGCCTATTTCAATTCATTACCCTCTGGCGTGTTAGTCAGACTAAAAGACTACGAACCGACACATATTGCGCATAGAGTGTATTTCTGGTTGTGTTGGTGGCGCCTTCGTTATTGCCCCTCCCCACAAAACATTTGGAGCCACACCCCTTTTCTTTCCAACGGAGACTGCCCTACTTTTGCTGTCAGATGTACGCTCTCACCCCAATTTCCTAGTGAATGTCGCAACGCCCTGGAATATCTCCAGTCAATGCGGTAATCCAAAAGAACGTAATGATAATAATAAGTATAGACGCTATGGTGGGTGTTCCCGTTACCCTATTATAGAAATGCGGATCCTAGTGATTGAATTTCTATCTCTTATCTGTTTAATCTCCCAAAACAAAGGTTTGATATTCTCTTCTTGTTGACAATTCATTTTCCATTTGGGGAATCAAAGAAGTAAATTAAAGAGTCTTAGAAAATACAGTGATTATAAGAAACACCTCTTTGATTGAATGGTAAAATAGGGAAAACAATGTCATTTTCAAATATTAATGTTCAGTTAATTGTAAAGGCTAATTTGCCATTAGTTTTAAATAATAGCATTTCAAAATATGTCTTTCTTAGAAGTAGTTCTTATCCTTAGCTTCACTATCTCTGTTTCTGCCCTATTGGATTAATATTGGGCTTTAATATCAATTTATAATTACAATACATTTTTTTAATTTCAATAATATTTTTATTTCGCAATCCAGCTCAGACTATTGTATTCATTTTTACTGTGAACATTTTATGCAATAATCACTCAGTAGATATAATTTCCGTGCATAATCAAGCCAAAGGAATCAAATCAAAAAATTTGGTTACCACAATTCTGAACAAGCTACGATATTATTATTATTAAAAATCCACATGTGCCACATCCATATGTTCAGTAAAGTAACTCAAATAATATATTACGCACGTTTAATTTCGTGAGATACTTTATATTAAAGAAAATGTGATTTCCAAATTGAAACCAATCTCAGTATAGCTACACTACAATACCTAGTGTCCAAAGATAGAATATTTTGAGCTAAAATGCTCGCATAAATGCGGATACTGTGTCCATGTGAAATAGCAACAGGGAGCACTGCATGGCCCATAGCTCTAAAACTTTTAAAAAAGTTCATAGAAATATTGGTTCTCTAAATTTTGTTTCCACTAATGCTTATTTCAATCAAATCCTGTCCATTTATATATATTTAATGCAGTAGTTTAGACAATTTAGCGGGCTGTCTTTCACGAAAATGTGTTTTTAAGCTTATTAGAATTTTCCTGAGTAATTTATTTCCATGAACGCCAGGAGTTTTTGTTTACCAGGAACTTTATTAACAACCTACATCTTATCAAAACATCTATGTCCATATACCTCATCAAACTGTCCAAGAAATTGCATTATGAACAATATTTCAGTGGAACACAAGACTTCTTAATGTATTTCCGTAGCCTCCTTTAGTTTATCATTTAAACTGAGAATCATAATGTAGAAAAGCTAACATTAATTTAATTTTAATCTGTTCCAACGAATACATAGAAAAAACTACCAAAACATTTACTGTAGGTCTGTTAAAATCACCAGAAGTAAACCAGAGATGAGTATTCAAGATGATAAATATTAATGTCATTTACTGAAAGAATTTGCGTCAAAATATTGACCTTATTCTAATTCTAAATTTATTTTAATATTGATTCTAAATTTTTGTATCATAAGTGACACAGTGCTTATGACAACATGGAATCTAGTGAACATGTAATTAAAGTAAACAAATTGTTGAATTGAACATTAAAGCCAGTTCTTATTTTTGAAGAAATTGGATCTAGTTATTTTTTATTAACAAAATGAAAATACGAAAGTTAGGGAGAAAGTAATAGTTTTTGGCATGCAATTTATGTTTAGGAGAGTCGCTGTTTAAGAATTTGAACAAAGTAAATGTACACATGTAAATGAATTTACTGATTACCAGAATTCAAAACAAATTCCTATTCCAACCAAGTTGGTTTCGAAGAATTCCCTTGAATTCTTCGCTACTCTTCCATTATTCAGATTTGGGAAATTTTATTAAAGAAACTTTCTTTTGTAATAAGTCACGACTTGTAAATGCGGGTACACTTTCCAAGGATGCTAGAGGTATTTGTCTCATTTTCCATTACAAATACACATATATTATTCAGAAAATTAAGAATTCAATAAAAAACATACAAAGATCCTGAAAAATAGTAGATAAATTACATGTAAATACCCTAAAGTTTCGCAATTCTACTAATGGTAATTCTCAAGATAAAGCTCTGAATAAATAAAAAGAGTAATCCAATAGAGAATTGGTGAATGACGACTTAGTTTCTGTTAATATGCCTGTTTTCGTGAAATTAAGAAACAGAAACTCCATTCCTATACAAAACAATTCAGTAAGAAGAATTACGTCGCATTCATTTTTAATACATATACAATTGTTTTTTAGAAAAAAAATCCTTAATTTTATTATTTGCGTTGACACGACGTTCTATTTTAACTTAATACAAGTAAGCGATTACCAGTCAATACTATATATAAACGACTTCGGTCTATTGGTTATTTGAGAATGGTTTACGATCACCCTGGTCAATGTGGTTGGAATTAGGAATATACGACCTTAATGGCTCGCGCTAATTTTGATTATCTGTATGCTATAGAACGTTGGATGTAGTTGCCAGACCTCTATAGGTACTCTCTTCCTTTGTGGACATTTTGCGTGAGGAACACGTAACTAAAAGAGCTGGTAATTGCAGTGGGCTTGGTACACGATCGATAAATTAAAAAAATATTCACGTTGTGAAAGCCGTACTCCAACCTATATTGGTGCGAGCAAAGGATTGATAACCGCTGTTGGTACATTGATTCAGCGGTGTCCATAAAGTGGAAATAATTCGTACTCCTGATGATCTAGATTACCACGTTTTGACCATCAACGAGGCTGGTCGTCTAGCGAATGACTAGATGATGACGTTAAAGGATGGCTCCGAAAGTGATGGAAATGTGTTTTAACTAATTCCGACGCTGAGATGTTCCTTACTTGAAATTTAAGCATCATATTTACTTGAAATTTGTCGATATTCGTCGAAAGGTCTCGTCTAGATAAATAGGTAACGTTAACTGCTAAAAAATACTATCTGTATGCCCAAAATAGTAGTTTTTAATTAAAATTTTTATATATGAAAAAGGTAAATTCTTCGAGTTACCAGGGGAGTTTGAATAAAAAGTTTAAAAATTTTATGTTCTTATTTTTTTGTTGCTGCCCAAGTTATACTATATATATATATATATATATATATATATATATATATATATGTATATATATATGTATATATATATATATATATGTATATATATGTATATATATATATAAATAAATAAATATATATATATATATGCATATATATATATATATATATATATATATATATATATATATATATATATATGTATATATATATATATGTATATATATATATATGTATATATATATATGTATGTATATATATATATGTATATATATATAAATAAATAAATATATATATATATATATATATATATATATATATATATATATATATATATATATATATATATATATATGTTTATATGTACATATAACTTACTCAAAAATATCCAACTGGGAATAAGAAAACAGCCATTATATTGTCCTTTAAAAATTTTAACTTTTAGGTTATCAATTGAATCGCTATTGAAACATGTGGTAAATTGTTTCTCATAAATATATATAATGTAGAACTAAGTTTTCTCTGACCTGTTCAGTTTTTCGGTTCTCCACCACCAAAGCTCTCTAATCGTGTTGTTTCAGAGATCTTGCTATTACCCTCGTGCCTCCAGGCCTCCTTTGTATTTTTTCTATTCCAGTTCATTTGTAGTCCTCCGCGCTTTCCATCTTTGGAACGGCTCCCTTTTCGGCCATATTCTATCCTTTATAAAGTCTTGATTTCCATACTACACCAATCGCTTTTTTTTAACCATTATACTTACGCATACGTTCATTATCCTCATCAATCCACATTTTTAACTTCTTTCGTGTTCTTTTCTTGACATCTTGAAATGTTGTTTCTTCATCGGAAGTGCATTTTTAGCTATAGCAATATTTGCGTGTCTCTCTTTTTTATTTTTCAAGTGTCTGACTCATAAGATCGTCTTCGTTTCATTTATTATTGATTGGCTTCAAGGAAAGATATCATTTATCAAATTAAACTTTGAGCGTTTCTTTTTTATGGAAAATATTGCTTTTAATTTTCAAATTTGAAGAGTTGTTGGACCTCAAATAAATAGCAACTTTTTTCCAAATTTATCTCTGGTTTTACACTGTCCCTCACTACCATACATTTTCACATTTTCACAGAAAAGGGGAATTTTTTTCCCCTTTTCTGGAATTTGTCTTATAATATCCGTACTGACTTAGATGTTGTCAGGGGAATAAACGTCGTCATCGTATCATATATATTAAATAGTATTTCATTATAAACCTGTATCCCTATTGAACAATATTTTCCCTTCCACATTTTGATGGTATCATCTGAAAAAGTTTAAGCAAAAGCTAAGCAAGATAGCATCATTTTTTGAGTCCCTTGGTTGCCTGAAAATTTTTCAAAAGTTTCTCACCAACCTTAACTCGGCTACTAATTTCTTGATAACAAGTTCTTTCTGTTTAGATGTAGGCTTCATGCACCCCGGCAGTTCCCAAACATACAACAACTTTATGTAATAGTAAGTATTTTATGCCTTTGCCAAATTCACTAAACTAAGCTGCATAGGTCTTCCTCGTTCTAATATTTTTTTTTATTTAGTGATTTATAATCAAAATGCAATCTGCATCGTTTTTTGCCTTCAAGCCATTATTTTTCCTTGATTTTTTTCACTTCCTCTCTCTTTTATGATTCAGACCAGGGGCTGAAACCCTCAAGTATGCATTAAATGCAAAACTCAATATTAATAAATCTTACGTTCATCCCTCTTTTATAAACTGATGGTGATTTTAATCAACTGATGAAAGTTTTCACTTTGCAACATTACGAATTAAATGATTCTAAATTTTGTTAGAGATATTTTACATCTTTTTTTATACATGTTAGGGAATACTCAATTTTAAAGATGCAAAATATTGAGATTTTTATTTGGTAAAAGCTTAGAAATCTATTATCGATTTTATATATTTGAATTGTTCCTTTGGGAGTTTCTTTCGGTTCGATGTGCATGTAAATGTTATTTCGAGCATCAGAATAAAGTGATTTAAACAATGTTACTTATCTTACACCACCCTATTTAACATCTGTGGTCTTCAAAAGTATGATTCTAAACTTATCTTGCGATAAATTTTATCTTTCTCATCTCAACAATAATCTATTCACTTTTGAAGTTGAAGTTTTCCTTTACTAAAGCATTGTATTTAGATTGATAAATATAAAAATTTATGATATTATTTCATTTAGGATGTCGATGGTGTAATTTCAAAAAAAGCTTAGTGAAAAATCAATAGGTATTTACAGGTATATTTAAATTTCAACTGTTTCCTCTTATGTAGAGATGTGCGTTTTCAAAAGTGTATAATATTAGAAATGAATATTTTAAATTTTTCCACTGGTAAAAAAACAAAATCTTTTCTCATATTTCGAACATTTCCCGGCAAATAAATTTAAATTCTATTCAGGATCAAGTACATAGAGTAAGGCTGATATTAGTACATTCATATAATTCATTACTTGATAACTTACCGTTGATGTGCATGTAAATCTGGATGACCTTAGGAGGATGGGTTGATATTTGGCACTCGTAGAGGCCTTCGTCCATTTTGTTGGCATACTTGATCTGGAGCCTCCAGTTATTCGGATACTGGAATTCCATTGTGTACCTGGAATCTCCACTATAAGTGTGGAGGCCAACGGTCAGCAGCTGAAGGTCACCGTTTTTTCGCCGAACCCATGACACCTGCGGATGAAATGAAGGGTAGTCCAGAATTAAATATACACTGCTGGGGATAGAATTACTGAAAGAATAAATTTGCCAATTAAATTATTTTTGCGTTATTAATGCTCTTTCTGCATGACCTAGTTTACTAGTTGGCACAATGATTACAACCGTGTGGTTATATTTATTTGTTTTGTTGTAAGATATTTTTAAAATCTAGGATTAAACGATGAATTGTTTTATTAGCTTTTGGCATGTGCAATTTTTGATTCATTTTTGATGTAAATTAAATATTTTTGTGAAGGCAAGAGCATTTGGTTTCGCTTTGAATACTATGGTAAATCTTATTTCGGTCAAACGTTTTAAAAAGCCATGCGCATAGTCGCAGTCATTACTTTGTGGAAAATTGCTGTATTGGAAATAATATTGACAAAAACTCTCGCTCTACTCTAATTGGTCCCATTTCCATCCGTTTATTCTCACCCAAACCTGTGAAGGTCATAGGAAGACGTGGGAAATGAGTACAAATTTTCACTTGCCAGTTGCTAAAGAATTCGAAACCTTGGTCTTAATGATAAAATCATAGTGGACACTTGATTAATATTTAGTTAATATAAATTATTTTGTCTATTCCTTTTCCAATATTTTAATATGTGTAACTGATTATGGAGAAATAGTTATTGGCTTTTCCCTGAGGAAAATTAGCAGACTTCATCTTTCTTCCGGTTTTCGTTATTGTTTTCTCATTATTCGACCCCTACGCATTTTTCTGCACCATATAACGCCAACAAACGCTATGTTCTGGGCTTAAGGCATCTTGACCGCTGTGATTATATGTCATGGAATTAGGAGGGATGCACAATGGGTGCTATCATTCATGATATTAATTTAATTTTTTTAAATAATTCGAATGTTAGAATGCTGAAATATTTCAGTGTACTGTTAAAACAGACTGAAATTTTTATAATGGATTGCCTAATTTATTTGGTTGAGATTACAGCGGGGTTTTCATTCGTGACAAAATTAAATATCGACCTCGGCAATTTTATTTTAAGTCTCTCAGCCTAAATAGTTTTCTTTTCGTTACCATTGGTAAGAAATATTTTTGAGCGTATGCAACATATTGGAGTCTCTCCAGTGAAGTCAATGCATTTTACTTGTTGAACAGAGGCTGCAATTTTTTCTGCAAAGCGCCGTCGGTAAGGGTAAAACTGCATTCCATTCTTTTATTACTCCCTACAATACCTCCCGTAGACCCCCAGCTGGAATGAAGCCTCCTTTAAAAAGCCTTGGAAAACTCACCTGAGAGCTTCAAAAAACCATTCAAAAAATGCAAATTACTTTTTCCATTCCAAAGTGCAGATTTCAGCTCCGTCGAGTGGAAAACTCTGCCCGGTGAAACTCGATTTTCGTGTTTCGGAAAGAATTTCCTTTACTGGCACGTCGAAAACACCGAACTACAGTTGAAGATAGATTCGAAACACAAGGGAGATTGAGGCATAACTTTCGTGCCTCGTTCAAACCAGGAGGCTCCATTGACTGCTGCCGATGATATCGAATCATTCATGTAGAATCAGTTAATAAGGAGAGATCGGTTGCGAAGGAATGACAAGTTACATTATTTTCACCATGCTTGCTACGCACCCGAGCTGCTCTTATGATTCACCGTCAAGATTGATGCCACAGATTAAAAAATCGTGGTGATTGTTTGGGCGCCCTCTTCTTGATGTTATTTACAAGTCGGCATCTTTAAACCAGAACTATGACTCCTCTTTTACTTAGAAATTTAGAGTTTTGAAAGTTGACTTCATTAATACTTTATCATGCCAATTTTCATGCATGCATTTTTTACTATAAATTTTGTATGTCATTTAATTTTTTTAACTAACCCATTAAACATAAATAATTTCAAGTATCTCTGCATAAAAAATAGCAAGGTCAAATAAAATCTGTTTCATTTAGTCTCCGGTGGTTTCACTGATAATAGAAAACATTTCAATGTCTCCTCACACAGTAAATTAATTTTTCATTTGGAGGATGGAGCCATGAAATGCTATTTGGCCTCTATTCGCAATATTTTACATAACTGTTTTTAACATATAACCGCTCACAGTCCATTTTTACCATTGTTTGTTTTACAATAGGTTTACATTTACTCTCTGAAGGTTTATTCTAACCTCTGAAGTTCTATGAAACACTGAGGTTAATTTTGATGTATGAATACCCAAAATTCACTTTATAGGGTTGGATATTAAACCACTTTTTCTCGGTAGCTCTTCAAATATCGTGTTAATCGGAGATCCTTCAACTCCTTGCCTCACCGTTTCATATTTATTTCATTAGTCATTTTCTAAATACGTGTATGCTCGAGGCATCTTCTTGATAGGTGATTCCAAGCTGGGTATTCAGTTTATCAAATGGTTCATCCTATTTCATAATATATTCTCTGGTCATCTTTCAAAGGAATAGGGTTTTATAAGAAAATACATATAATTTGTATAAAAAACTGATGATGGAAAGGGCATGTCAATTAACGTATGATTGGAAGTATCTCTCTCAACTAGAATTCTCTCAAACCCTAATGTGCAATTCAAAATGATTCATGAGTCAAAATATAAGAGTCAAGATGCTTGTAAAAATTAAATAAAAATTATATTTTATAATTTTTCAATGGAGACGTTTTTTAAAGGTTTTAATTATGTTTACGATATCATAAAAGTGTTGAAATATTACCTTAAGTACTAAAGCGAATAGATTTTTGACTCTGGTAATCTGAAGGTTTACGGAGGATATAAATAGATTTATATAATTCAGCTATCGGAATATGTTCTTCTTGATACCAGCCATAAAAAATTACTATCTATTTCTATAAATATTAAATTTTCTAATTTTAGCAGGCGAATTGGTTGTCCTCGTATCTACGGTTGTTTGCATGTCCGAAGGTTAAGGGTTATATCCTCATTTTCAAATTTAGCGGTCTATTTTAAGATTGAATTGTATCCAAATCACTTGAACTGACAAATTCCCTTCCTCCTCTTTGCCTTCACTATCACAAAGGAGACCGAAATATTAGTGGATTTGATAATTTTTGTTTTACGTACACATAGCTATTCCTTTGGAAGTAGACAATTCACTTGCTAAGAATACGGTAATCATTCGGAATCAGCATTAAGTTTATTCAAAAGAAAATCATTTTTATAGAAATTCATCTGGTCTACATCTACATAGCTCCTAGCAACCACCGGGAAGGTGCGAGGCAGCGGGTGTATTCACAACAGGCATGTATTGAACACGAACAGATGTTTTCACTTACTAATCATGAGATATAAATACAGAAAACAATTCTGACATGCAATTCAATTTACCATCACGTATCTGATTCAAGAGGAATACACCGTGGACCACTACCATTTGTAGTCAAATCTTACAGTGGCCAATTAATTATCAACCTTAGCCGCGGCTATTTAAATAAAAATTGAGGTGAGGACTTAAAAATTAGTCCCAAGTAAAGCGAGATCACGGTCTCGGTGTAATAACCTAATTTGCGTGCCTCAAATATATTTCAGTTAAGTCTTTTTACTTGTATTTGATTTTTAATCCTTAAGGTGATAAAATGATACAACACTCGCATCGAGTGCCTGTGCCTCAATCGACCTGTGTCCAGTTGTGTGACATAAAGATCAGCATAATTTTGAAAACGAATTTTTGCATGCTTTCCCATTATAAAATATAAAAGCTGTAATGTTTTAATATTTAATCAAGCTTAATGAAGTCAGTCATTTAGGGAAATGCGTGTAATGCTGAGCACATTTGGAAAGTCGGAGCGATGAGTATTGGGTGTGATAATTGTAATTGAAACCAAGGTTGTGCTTTTTTCGGGTTAGGGGAGATTTAAGTAAAATATTAGGATAGGATTCCATTTGAGCTTGAGCAGCTGGAGCAGTTTGCCTTAGTCTGAAGCGTTTTGGACCAAAATGGTCAAAGAAATGGGGACATTAGAAGAAGAATTACGTCAACCAAAGAATCTTTCGCAAGGAAGGAATTAATGACGGGGACAATGAGTAAAGATGTTATGAAAACGCTTGTCAAAATTTGATTTTGAGCATGGTTTCTTACAATGTGGACACATGGCCATTGAGACAAGAATATTACCGAAGATAGGAGGCTTTTCAAATTTAGGTGTGGAAAAGGATGTTAAAGAAGTGAAAAGGAAAGAAAAAAATTAGTAAGTCCTAGGCATGGTAGAATTAGAGGGAGGATTCCTGGGAAAACTCAAAAGAAGGTAGGAAATGTTAACACAGAGCATAGCGTTGGACGTTGAAGAATGTGATGGAGTGGAGAACGTTAAACAAACCAGGAAGAGGTAGGAATCGGATAGGCATATTAGACTGGATGAAGGAAGGAGATGAGTATGCGGAATTGAAGAAAGGTGGAATGCAATTTAGATGTGAGATAGTGTTTCGTTAGGAGAGGAAAATAATTACATCGTGGTCCGATCTGTGTTCAGCATAAATCTTGGTCTTATCTTAAGAGGAGACATTTTAATTAACATAACCTTGGCTGAATTTTTGCTATATTATTACTTTTAGCCTAAACTACCTCATAATATTGTTGACATTAAAATTAATAATTGTAAAAGCTATTTAATTTAGTCAAAGTGAAGACATGATGAACCTTGTGAACAGAGGAAGGAAGTATGCTCCACTGAAAAGGGGTGTATTTTACTGTAGAACTTCGTCCTGCGTTTTGTTGGGAGAGGCAAGTAAGTCCATTGTTTCGAGCATACGTTTGTTATATTCTACCGGTGAAGGCAGGGTTTGGATGGATAAGGTATTTACAATTTCTCCAACCTCCGACCAAAAACACAACCTGAAACTGCGTACTACTGTAAATCCCTCTTCAATTCCGCCCTCTAACACACCTGACTTAACGGCTAAATATCAACAATTACGAGGTCGGTTCAATAGGTACCCGTGTTTGACAACGAAGGGCGTTCCTGAGGGAAGTTTATGTTATCATCGTGTGCTGACTTCTATCAAACGACGGTGAAACAAAATTCAGACTGATTTAAAGGTTAGTTTGGATTTGGCAGCCATCTGAATAAGACGTGTTTCGTGATTTTCGCTAAGATGGAAGAAGAGCTGTTTCGTTCGGTAATTCGCTTTTTGTTTTTGGATGGGAAGAAATGCGAGGAGATAAGATTAAATTGTGAAATGGAAATGAATAGGCTTATTCCATAGCCGATCGAAAAAGATTTTTTCGATCTGTTTTGGTCACCTATTGCAGTTAGTTCACCGAGGTGTTTTCATTCACAAAATATCAATAAATGCGCGTTGTCACGCTGGTCAAGTTTGGTGGTCGTTATTTTATTTTTTGAGCATTGGTGTAAAATTTTGAATTAATTTAACCCTAGGTAATGTATACCATATGGGTTGCTATTAGAAAATCTCATCTCAAAACTAATCATCACAAACTGCTCGTATATGCTAAGTCTTCTTGTGTGCATAGAAAAGGATCAGCATTTTCACTGCGAGAAAGAAACTTTTGTTCTGTCTACGATTAAAGGACGGATGACTTTAAATTGAAAGTAAACGGGACTAAGGCAAGAAGCAATCCCACTCACCGTCTTATCTTGTAGCAGGCTTATTCTGCAGTTGAGTGAAGCCGTGCTGCCAACCTGGACCGTGATGTTGGTGCAATTGATTGCCTCGACGCCCTCAAAGTGCGGTCCCCACCGGTGGTCGTGGTGATGGTGCTGTTTGAGGCTTGAGTGTGCGTCGAATATGTAGCCGAGCATGGGAGAGTCCGTGCGGCCGCCCTGTGCGGTGGGGTATGCAGGGACGGTCGGCGGCGGCGGCCTCCCCGGGATGCGCCGCCCCTGCGGACGATCCCCACGGGACCCCGGTGATGGGGGTGGCGACTGGG
The DNA here is from genome assembly GCF_022747635.1 of Hetaerina americana. Lineage (NCBI taxonomy): Eukaryota > Metazoa > Arthropoda > Insecta > Odonata > Calopterygidae > Hetaerina > Hetaerina americana. Next base: position 23,105,448 of record NW_027287205.1, read on the forward strand.
TCCCCGAGGCCATTGCCGCCGCCGGGGGCGGTAGAACCCTGGGGGCCCCCGAGGGAGGCTCCTGGGCCGCCACCGTGTGGGGCTTTGTCGGGAAGAAAGGCGCTTGAGACGGCGTGTGGGATGTGAGTTCCTTCAGTGAAGTGTCTGCAGAGTAGAGGGAAAGAAAGAAATGTTGAGTTAATACGATGATGGCATCAAACGTTGCTCACGTTGAGACTTCATACAATGTGTCGACCAGTCCTAAAAAAAGCAACGTTAGGGAAAGAGATGATGTTGAAGCTAAAAATTTCAAAAAAGAATAAATGATTGAATGAGTTATTGAGATAAGTTTAGAAATATCCAAGGCTAAAATAGGAGTAAGAAAAATAAATAGACAAAGATAATAAGGAAAGAAATCAGTATTTCAAATGTTGGTATAATGGCGAAAGCTAGAGAAATCGAATCAGGATACACAGCATGGTAAAATAGGATTTTATTGCACGGGCTACCCGTAGTTTTAATTGTTTGCAACTATTTAACAAAAACAATCCCCGATCAATAGACTATCCATGAAAACAAAATGGCTTTAAGTATTGGTTAACTGAACGATTAATGGTCTAATAAAATATCTTGGCTCTAAATAAGGGTTGGACTCGGGTTTGTCCTGGAAGCTAGATGAGATAATCAGATCTGTTCTGCTCAGAATATCAGAGTACTGCTCTCATTCTCTCATCGGTGGAGCTTGCATTTTATGCAATCACATCATGCATCAATCATGCAAATGTCCTGTGAAGTCTACAAAAGTATTCTCCACTTGGGGGACTGAGGAGTCGAATAAAGCTACTTGCCAAGTTGTAGTCTCCATACCTGTGTAAATCATGTTCTATACCTTATTTATGTATTTTTCATTCAGTAAGAGAAGTATAATTATCTTCTCAAAATTATTAATATATTTTTCATTATTATATTTGTAATAAAATTTTTATTCTTAACTATTCTTTCATGGGGAAGCATTAATCTTGAATTTATAAATTTAGGTCCAGATTTAATTGAAATCTCTTGATATTATACTTTTCTCTTGAAAATGTTGGGCAAGCAATGTAAGAAGTGGTTACAGGCAGGTCTATAACCTATCGTATTACCTGCTATTACCTATTTCTCTTGTCTTCATTTTACGCTTCAAACATATCTGTACCATCCCCAACCCCATATGTTTCCTTAGTTCAACCTGCAGTATACTTGTCTTTCCTTTCACTGGCGTTCTAATCCATTTTTAATTTCCCACACTTATTCCTTCGTTAATATAAAATTTAAAGAGCAGAGGTTTTAATCAACAAGATTACTGTACTCCTTAAATTTGTCCGAAATTTAATCCACGCACCCGTTTTATAACTGAAGATTAATTTTATATGAAAGATTCTGCCTTATCTTGTGCCTTAGTTTCTATTTTGGATGGTAAATAATAATAAGCCTAGGAAAACGTTGTCGCCGAACCCTTGTTATCTTTGAAGATCGGTTGGTCTTTTGTGTAGACACTCTTTACCCATGAGCTAAAATAGATTTTCTCCCTCACCTACTGCTTACAAATTCAGTCTTTTAACACTTAATTTTCTTAATGGTCTAGTTTTCCTAAGGTGATCGTACTTTAATATTTGACGAATACGACTTTATTTGGTGTCCTAATTTATTTACGTTTACTTTCCTTTTTACTCCAATTCACTTGCCAGGGGCAATTCTCCTCGCTTATAAATAATACAGATTAGTATAACCTACATCTGTCCTTAGTTTTCTAATTTCAATCACTTACCATTTTTCATCTAGTAATCAGTTATATGCTAAACATAATACATAATTGTTCAAGTTGGCCTTCTTAAAAGCCTAACTGCGAGTTATCATGGGCTAATGCATTTAAAGTGGAAATCTCTCTGAAAATGAGAAATTTTTCAGCGCTTAGTTTTGTTATAATCCAGTTCATCTGTAGGAAACATTATCCTACGTGAAATCTATTTGGTTCACCAATTATATTCCAAGTTTTCCTACGGACATATCAGGATCTGCGATACATTTTCTGGAATTTCGTGGAAGTAAATCATCGAAATTTAGAAAAAGGAAACGAGGGTGTCATGCTTCTGCATTGCATAAATCAAGTTATATATCGATTCAAATAATTAATAACGACCGAATATAATGTTTATGCCTACATTTATGTAATGAGACTATAATGGTTAAAAATTTTACTATTTATATATTGATTGAGCAGGATGAAATAATTGGCAATTTTGAATGGCCAGTTTCTAAGGATGAGGTCACTCTATGATATATATGTTCAGTAATTACTTAACCAGAGTCCTCAAGCCTGGAAGTTGTCGGGGATCGAAGGGTGGCCATGTTTGCTGTTCAACACTTATCCCTCTTTTAAAATATTCAGTCAAAAAAACGAATTCCCCTTTCCATGAAAATTAATTTCGGTTAAGTAAAGTATTTTTAATAAACGAATTTAGCAAAAGAAATACATTATTTCAGAGGAATCCAATTGGCCATATTTTCGCACCATGTTGCATGTATACTTGAGCACTCGCTGTCGCTTTTGATTCATTCATAGAAGAAATTTTTGTGGATGGTCCTTGTTAGTGAAGCGAGAGGCAGAAGCCACAAGTACTGAAATGACGAAGCACCAGCTCTTTTTACCTACATCGTCCCTAAAGACCATAGTGGCGATGGGACTAAAAAAAAAGAAATTAGAACGATATGTTACTTTTCTTTCATTTCAAATACCAGGTCCGTGCTTTGAAGTGGTATCATAAAAAGGGGTACAAGCATTTCTCTCAATGACACCACAAGAGCTGGAGGAAATGGCTCATGAAGGGAAGCGAGACAAGGACTCTTATGGTCGTTGGAAAACCACAGTATCAACGCTGTGCGCGTCACGTCCGCGAAAGGACTCAGCGTTCAGTCTTGAAAAATTTTGTCCTTGACCCAATACATCAGTCCATCTGGTCTGCAAGCTACGAAGATTCGAATTTTCTATTAAAATGGAAAGGAGAGCATGTTTCAAACATAGAACTATGGCATTTAAAGTACCCTCTGTGAACGTTAATTGAAGCGAACAGGATCTAAATTGCTAAATTTGAAGATTCAATCAGTGGATGCAAAATTAAAGAAAAACAATCGTTTTATTTGAGTAATCTGTAGCTTCTTTGCAACTAATGCCATGAGTTGACATTCTTCGAATGTAAATAATTTTATAGTTGAAAGTAGAATTTATTGTGAAACTAACACAGTGTACAGATTTTTCGTTACACAAATGTGTTCGTGTTTCAAATAGTTATTTCACTACATGCGAAATCTCCAAGAATCAGTACTGAAGTGCTGGGAAAATGAACGAGTAAAAAATAAATATATTTTTTGTGAGACTTAAAGTTTGTATTCTACATTACTTTCCTATCATCATAAATGGCATGTCGTCAATTCTTGATTTCTACTACTTTTTGCTTATTATCTAAATGAGAGTGTTGGTTTAATTATTGCTTTTTCGTCCAATTAATTATAAAATATGTTCTCCAGCTAATCTTATCAAGAGTACTTGAAATCCACATTAGAAAGGTAGTAATTTATCACTCTTACGAAAATATAACTTTTATGAGGTCGAACCGTGGTTTTGTGTTAAATATAGTAAAAGTTTGCATTTGTCATTTTCTATTACTTTCCAAATTTGAAAAAATTAATGTAACAGCCATAAGTAGGCTGATTATGTTTTATTTATTTTGATTAACATATTTTTACGCTCATTTTTACCAAGGTTCCTATTCGATAAAACATTTAGACTTAAAAAATATTCATAATCTTAACAAACAGGAGAGTTTGTCACTCCTTCATTTGATTTGTCGTCTGAAAATGTTACTACAATAATTTTTATCAAACCGTTAGCATTAAACTAGCACTCCAGCCGTTATTTATGAAAGTGTGTATGGAAGTAATTGAAAGTTGAATAGGCGAGGATGTCCTCAGCACGTAATAAATCCTCCAGCCGGCGAAGTTTACAATACCATGTAGGGGGTTTTTTATTTTATCGGCAACACCTTCGGTTTCGTGAGAATAAATAGCGCCTAAAAAATGACACAACGCCGGATTAAGCCTTGGGTCATCTGACACGTCTTCCGGGTTCCAACTCAGGCCTTTAAGTCAGAAGCCGATAATTTGAAAGTCTGAGAATATTAGACTCCTGATTAGGTAAGGTGTGTATAACACTGTTTGCATACAGTAATGTATCATTCAAACTCCTGGCACTCTCAATAGTATCAGATAGTAAAGAGAAGAGAGTTTTTCAATGATTCATGGTTATCCAAGAAATGTGTGGATGATCTAAATAGGGTTTCTTTTGCTTAAAATGATGAATTTCTACTTTTTTAATGAATCGCTTGATTTCATTTGTTCTTTATACAGTAAGTATGCACAGGTCAGCTCGGAGAAAGAAATTGAGCAACTATAAATGTACGAGTTAATAAACTATAGCGAGGTTCACTTAGTCTTCACCCACGATTTCACATTTGATGGGAAGAGAAGTAACGAAAGTCCATGTAGTATTTTGGCGTTACGCTGTATCACTCACGTGATATCCATCCTTTTTGCATGTTGGGCCAAAGTCATTCCTTTTATCTCTTGACAAAGACCTTTCTTCTCGGCCTAGCTTTTGCATATATTTATTCTGATGTATATTTAATACACCCCGCTTTCGTTGTTTTTCTTCTAAATCCCCGTCGCACCCTTAAATTCCTGCCATATTTCTCCAAACTACAGGTTACTATGGAAACAAGGTTCATTCCCACCCAATCCGCCCATTGAGTGTCTGGGGGATATATGCCTTCGTCGACAGCGACACCTCGCCCCCATCAGGCGCCGCGAGGCCAATTTGGGTGGGAGTGCTTGCGCCAAAGCATGTTCCCGGGTTCATTATGCGAATCCACAGGACAGGCTCATATCAAAGGACGCCTCTCCCACTCCTCGACAGCACTCTGAGACTTTGCCTCCCACCCCCGCATGCCTTCCCTGCTGTATTGCACAATGACCCGGCGGGAAGGAAATGGACACATCTGAAAGCATGTTAAAAAAAATACAGGGCGAGGACTCATCTTGTAACATACTGTCTCATTTTTCATATTATTTTTTTGCATTTACATTGTTCCAGAGAGAAATTCTGCATCAGACTTGTTCTATAGGGACTAGGTTAATAGGCGATATGCCGGATCGTTAAAAGAGGGAAGCTGTTATCATCGGAATCGTCCCATTTTTTCGCGTTTTTAGGAGTAAACTTTAGATTACGCGCGAAATGTTGGCTGCAATTATTTTGATGGTTTACGTAAGTTAATAATTAATATGTGGGATTTCGTTCAATATTTGTGCTTTAAAACTATTATTCTGTCTTATCCGGCAAACCAGCAGCAAATATTTGAATTTAATAAAACTCTGATTTTAAATTATATTTCTGTCTATTTTTAGGTGAAATTGTACTTGCAAGTAAGATTTTAAGGTAGTTTTTAGATTAACACAAACACATAAAAAGAAATTCAAGTCGTGAATAATCTAACCTAGGTTTATTGCATATATATATTAGTTTGTATGTTTATGCATACACACGCATACACACACACACACACATATATATATATATATATATATATATATATATATATATATATATATATATATAAACACAGATGTAGATTTTTAGAATATGGAGACACAGAGAAAGGACACTCACAATTTGTTATTTTACGTTTCGACAGCACGGCTGTCGTCTTCAGAATCGTTGATTCTGAAGACGACAGCCGTGCTGTCGAAACGTAAAATAACAAATTTTGAGTGTCCTTTCTTTGTGTCTCTATATTCTAAAAATCTACATCTGTGTTTTTATATATTTGTGTGTCGCCGAAGAGCGTTCCATTTCGAAGATATTATGTATATATATATACTTATATATATATATATATATATATATATATATATATATACTTATATATATATATATATATACTTATATATATATATATATATATATATATATATATATATATATATATGACAAATCAAAACGAGTTGTATTACGTACATATTTAAATATATATATATTTGCATGAAATACAACTCGTTTCGATTTGTCATTATCAATATCATGAAGGGAAGAGTTCGGTGTTTAATACGAACGGTTACGGTAACGCCAAAGGACTTAGCGTAACTGTAACCGTTTTTTTAACCGATTATTTTAGCAAGGTAATAATCACTTTTAAATACTCTTTAGTTTTATTTGATTTTAATTTCAATACAAAGAGAGAGTTAATACTGAGGATATTTATAAATAAAGATCAGTTTATGGTAAAAATCCAAGGAATGATATTCACTCTCAGTAGTTTTCTATAGTTAATTAACGGCAAGTACAAATAATGTACACTACAGCAATCAAATTGTTGCAAACCTATAAAATATTTTATTTACTCTGTTTAATGTTTTGTTTCAATATGATGAAAATCATCATAGTGTGAAATATATTTAGGCAACCTATATTTAGGGATAATTTATGGGAAGTGAGAAAGATGAGATATTTCTGAGCAAATATTTTAAACCTAGCAAATATTTTGTTTTCGTAAATAAGTATGAGATCAAAATAATAGGATAAAACAGTGTCGTCGAGAAAAAGGAACATGCTAAATTTACAAACAAAACGGAGAGAGATAATACCTATTCGATCGAAATCCTTTATTATTGTACGTCGCTACCCTCTATTAAAGTCGCAAGCAATTTCATGTAGATATCAAGGATCACTATACGGTTGAGGGCATAAATGTGTTTGTCGATATAGAGCCAAAATGGAAATTATCGGTCGAGAGCGCACACCACCCTAATCTCAAAGGGAAAGAATATATCGCATCGAATTCCGCGATGAGCAGCTGAGGGAGTGTTGCTGGAATCAAATTCCAAATCGCGGTAGAAGAGGACTCATGGGAGGTGGAAGGGTGAGTGTAAAGTGGATTATGCCTTTTCGTATCTGGAGTGTAAAACAAATAGACCGTCAAAGTGGGAATATTTTGACCTTTCTGCATTTCGAGATGCTTTAAATACGAAAATATAAAACCACGGGAAAACTATTTTTTGGAATGATGATTATTTTTGTTTAAACATTTCAAAAACCCAGTTTCTTCTTTGACATATTTTTCAACAGCTTAAAAAGTGCAATCATCTAGACATAAATAAATATTTTCATCGGACCATTATCTATTATTCAAGGTGATTTTACATGGGGTAGGATTTTTCAAGAAATTTGCATGCATTGGGTATATATGTAAGATAATATTTAAAAGTATTGAACATTTTTCCATCGGATAGGACGCTAAACTGTGAACCTCTTGGCTCCATTTGAAAAGAGTAGGATAATACCGACGCTGGATTTCTCTCCACCCTTCTTTTCCCATCCATCCCTAATGGAGCAAATGACCTTAGCCGTCGGTTGCCTCCCATAAAAACTACTACTACTAGAAAATTTTAGGATAGGCCTCTGCTATGATTTATAGATTAAAAGGCATTCAAATTAATCAGAAAACTATCTCAATATAATACTTTTTTTCCGCCACCGTAGTTTTTGCCATTAAGAAGTCTCTTCAACCTGTTCCTAGTTTATAATTCTCTTGATTTAAACACAGTCAAACGATAAATATATGAGATCTTTTGCAATAAGCAATATGTTATCCTTCAAATAAATGGACAGTAGTGGCTTATTATTATAGGATAAAACGGAATGAAATGTATTTTACTGACTGTTACGAAAGAAATGCCGCGCATACTTAATTGCAAATAGTATACCTAAAGCTTAGACATCTGTTGTTAATAATCATCGGAAATTTAAGTATACGATTTTATTAATGATTCTTGGTAAGAAATTACATGAAATAAACGACATTGTTTCATGTATATACTTAGTTGCGACAGAAAATTTTTTTAAAACTCGAGTCTCACATGTTATATTTTTTCAAGCAAACAAGAATAAACTGTAATTTTTTCGAAAGATCTACGAGGTCTGCCCCAAAAATAAGTAGAAATATCCTGGGGGAAAATTTTGTGGATCAAAATAAAAATTCTTCATAAAAGCACCTTAAGGTATCAACACACCAGTGTCAGTGCCTCCGCCCGTTGTGGTATGCTTCCTGCATCAACGGGACCTTCGTTCAGGCGCCTTGTCATAACCTTTAAGCACTACATATTTGATTTATTTCTCTAATAGTTTTATAAAGTCCAAATTATTAGTCCAATTAAGCTATTTGCCATCCGACGGTGTCGAAAGTGTTGGCGTTCACGTGATACCAAAGACATAAAGAGGTAATTGATGGAAATAAATTAGGAATACAACCAGAATTCATAAATTATCTGTTTTTTATATTTTGAGATAGAATTCAACCAACAATCTTTTAGAATTAATGATAGTATAGCAGGATACATGAGTATACTTTTGAAGAAGACTTGTCCGAAACATATATCCCTATATAGTCACATGCTACGCAGATGAAGGTAATGGGTGGAGATTTGAGATGGATGGTGTCGGGCAGGGGTTTGAGAAAGGTTTGCCCACTTATACCGGTACTTTTTAACTATGCATACTAGGAGAAAATGGTAAAAAAATTTGGAAGGACTAGAATGGCAAATAAAATCGGAGGATCAATATTTATTAGAGAGTTGATTAATTTATTTGAGTTTGAGGAAAATCACGTGTTAGTGAATTAGTCTGCCAAAGTGTTACAATGAGGGCATTGCCAATGGTAGAGTCAGTTGGATAGATTTGGGATAAGAATTAGCCATCGGGAAACGAAATGTATGCGTCTCTCCAAGAGACCTTGGAAGGCTAAGATAAAAATTTAATATAGGAGACATTAAATAGATTAGGCAGAGCAGTTCACATATTTAGGAAGTGCTTTAGAAGAAGTCGGGCAAAGTAGCAAGGGCATTGAAAGTAGAATTGCGTTTGGAAAAGGAGTTCTTTCAAAGTGAAATCAGTTGATGATTGGTATCACAAGAAAAATTAGGAAAAAACCTGAATAGCGAACGTAATGTACGAAGAAGCTCCAGGAAAAGAAAAGACCAATTGGTTAAGGAGCAAGATTCAAGTGGCTCTGGTGGATGAGTTATTGTGATGCATTTTAAAATAATTATTTAAAGTCATATTGAGCAAATTAATGAAATATAGCAGATCACAGGCAGAGGAGTCATCCAAAATCTAACCTAACCGTTAGACTTCTCTTATTGACAAATAACGCCGGGCATTATCCAAATTATGGGTCACGGTAGTCCAGAGGTAGACGTTAGACTACTGACCGGAGAGCCCGGGTTCAATTCCCGTGAGCATGCAAATCTCTTTGGGTACCATCAGCTGAACCTAAACTGTGTGATTTATTGGTTTCCAGATCTTTCCAGGGAGCCATAACCGGCACAGGGAAAGGAACTAGCCACCCTACTAAGATATGTGACTTTCATACGCTGTTCACTTTAGTACTGGGTGAACTCTATCATCACCTACCAAACAGACCTTCAGGTTAATTACTATGTTTATGGTTTTTATCTAAATTATAACTTGGTTTGCCTGAGCTAGGCATTGCTTGAAATCCTGGGTAATAGAAATTCATAAGATCGTACTAAGACCTGAGAGTGTAACAAAAGAGCTCTGCTCAGTATGTAAGCCCATATCTCTTCGACAGCCTATAGGAGAAAGCGGTTGACACTTTGTACGTATTTCTTCAAATACATTTTCCTCTACGAGCCTCGAAAGAACATGAGGCACGAGCGTCTTAGGCCAGAAGATACGAGAGGCCGTTTTTCCTTTTGGTATTGAATTCTGTGGAAGAAAAATGAATATTTATTTTGTTTGGTTTTATAGTAAATTTACCTGAACTCCACATTTTGGTCTCACCTTTCAATATAAGGTAACGCTATGATTAAATATTTTATTTGAGCGCTAATTTTGAAGGACTTTTCTAAAATTTTAAGACGTGTATTTACTCTTTGATGTTACAGGGTGAGTAGTATCTTCTTACAAGCATTAAGTAAAATTCATAACGTACAAAATATCTATTTTTACCTTTCAATCGTGCATTGCCCTTCTTTAATATTGACTCTTAAATCACACTGTTAAAGCTCCCCTTACAGAAATGAAATTATTAAATCGGGCGATTAACTGATTTATAATGATAGAAATAACCTCAAGCTTTACGTTTTGCAGTGTCTAGGTAATTATAAATCTAGGATAGGGGGATTAGTTCTTCCTCAGTACCATGTGCGCTTGTCTGCAAAGCTGTAATATTGAAGCTAGTGGGCTGACGTTCCTTTGTAGAGCTACTATTCGTCTCAATCAAGAAGCCCATGGTTCACCATAGCTTCATAATTTTCCTCCGTCTTATTCAAATTACCCCGGAAAGTTCTATATTACTTCTTCTTATACTTCCCCGTTGTTTCCATCTCTCCGTCAATTTTATTTTTTCCATGTTCTCCTATACCAGTACACAGTTCACGTTCAAAGTAAAAGTTCCAATCTAAGCCAGATGGATATATTTTAAATCCAAGTGGCTTTCTTTAGACTCATTTTGCTTTGAAATCAATTTTACTACTACTTGACACGAAATATGCACTCATGAAGGAACATATTTTTCCTTGCTAACGCAAATAAGTTAAAATTAATCACCAAAAAAGAGTTATCGCTGATAAATTGAACCCAAATCGCCCCAGATTGCCTCAGATATCTGCAATATCAAGGTCAATTTAACGCAAAAGTCAGTACGATTTTGTGCGAAATAGAAAATTCCAACATAACGCAAAGTATGTTGGAGTGTAAACATTTGGGATTCGCAAACTTTTCTAAAAATTACATCTGGTTAAGATTACTACAGTTTGACTTTGAATTAAATAATGTGATGATTGACTCTTTATGTGTGAGTAATTGTCTGTCCCTGGGCTCCATTTAGATTGTGAGTGTGTGCCATCTTTGAGGTGGTTTAGTGGGAGTTGGAAGAGGATTTGTTGGGAATCGGAGATTGGTGCAGGAAATGGGTGTTGTAGTGGGTGAAGGACGCGGATGGAGGGCTGGGTAAGGAGGGCGAGGAAGAGGTCGGGAGTCAAAAGGGGGTCGGGGTGGGCACGGGTAGTTTTCCCAGAGAGGGTAGGGAAGCCCATCCCCTCTCTGAGAGGTAGGGAGAGGCTTCCATTTATTTGCCTGCGTGTTTGTTTGTCAGTCTCCTCGCTGGAGCGCCAAGTGGCAGTCAATCTCGTCCTAGTTTCCAGCCAACCGCAGCGCAACATTAAAGGTGGGGTGAAGGTGGAGTGGGTTTTACGGGGACTTCCTCACCCCTTTCCTCCGCAAATTGCGACCTCCTCCTCTACCGCTTTTGCGCAACGTTTTCGACTTCTCTTTCCGGGTGTGTTGAGCGGGGGAGGGTATTAGGCATATGCAAGAAAGGAAGGGTGAGGGGTCTCTTTAAAAGTTCTCTCACCGTTATGACTTAGGGGACATAAGTGATCTTTAAATTTCTGCGGAAAGTGAAAACATCTAAAATCCGCGACATGTAGCGAAAAATAAAATATTATAAAATCATACAATGTTTTTTTTTAGTTATCGACCTATGCAATGCGATGAAGTTATTGAGTGTATTCTCTTCTTTTATGCATACATGTTGAATATATTCCTATCATATATATACAATTTTGTGTTGAAAATTAGCCAATACAATTTACCTTTTGATACATTTTAATTGATATGAATATTGCTTAGATTTCCATAATCATAGTTTGGCACCATTTTAAATTTATAATTGGTAAAGACATTTGGATTGCATTGATCGCGGTTAATCGGAATGGTAAATTGTGTATCCAAAATAATTTTAAATTTGAATTAATTGATTTTATTCCCTAGTAATTAAGAAAAATATTAATTCATGACAAAATGGGGGCAAAATAATCATGTTGATGTCGTAAAATTAGTAATCTATGATTTAACAACTAGATATGGACTACCTAATAGGTATTCCAAAGGATGTGCGGTTGGAGATAAAGTAAAGTCGCTGAAAATGAAATAAAAAGACTTAGGAATTAAGAAATACAACTTTTTTGATCGTATCGCTCATCATATTGTGTTGTGATAAAAGCCATTTCGAAAAAATTGACTACTTAGAGGTAATCTGTCTTTATCTATTTAAAGCATTTAAATTGTACTTTTTGGTGCATGATTTAACCTTTCTCATAATTTGTTTGCATTAAATTCGCACTATCAATAATGCAACAGCGGATTTGTTCTGGCAAAGCGGCTCCATAGGGAACAACGTCAAAGATTTGATCTCATAACTGACAATTTTTTATCTTTTATAGTTATTTCCCCATAACGGGTGAATATCGTGTGATAATCTCCATTTGCGATTCATTTTACAAAAATCTAGATTATTTTGATGAATATTCTGTGTGGGTTGTAGTTAATTCAATGCAGTGGTTTCTTCTTGCTATCTCCACCGTGACACCGAAAGTAGGAGGAATAGAAAAATTGCCTGTAACTCGGTTGATAAGGAGTCAAAATTAACCACTGTTCTTTCCTGATACAACCATAGAAAAAGTAACTTTAATTATATTATTTAAATCGTTCATTAAGACCTCCATTTATGTCATATTCATATACATAAGTATGATAATGGCCGTATAAAGTACGCAACAAACCAAATGTGTGCTGTCATTTTGACTTATCCAGGTTTTCTCACTCACACTACCATTTAGACGAGATAACAATACTCGGTGAAACCAAAGTCTTCATTTCCATAAATTAAGGAATAAAAAAAACACATCTCTGACCTATCAAGCCAGAAAAAAATTGTTGGCAATAATGACATACTCCGCATTAGAAGAAATCCATGGATATAACTATCATAGACACTAGAATATTAAATGCTATCCCTCAGTGCTCAATGAGAAATTACAGTGATACACTACTACTAGTGATACAAATACTAGTGATACACATTATAAATACGATACACTTCCAAGTTCTGAGTAGAAATATTTTTTGCTCTCAGAAGAAAGTAACCATGGCCATGCATTCTTTATGGGCCCCGAATATAGATGGCACTATTTTACAATACATAACGTCGTCACAGCTGCCATTGGTGTTAGAAGCATTTTCATTAAAAATGCAGTAATACGCCAAAACTGCGTGATTAACTTTTTCTCTTCTTGCGTGTTTAAACACCCTTCGAAATCCATCACCAATTGTGTGAGACATGCACTGATGGTCCTATGCATGTGGAATCTGTGCGTTTGTTAGCGGGATTTTTCAAATAAAACCGAACGTCGTGTAACCCAAGAAGCTTAAGATATTAACCAGCCGGTTTTTGAAGTGGGAAAAAGGGATCCCTACAGAAGTGTTCTGAGTGGCCATGAAATCAGGGTGTCAGTGTTGACTATCACTCTTTGAAACAGAGGTAACAGAAGTTTCAGCTTACTATTGTAAGTAGGTATGTAGCAAGAAACTTGAAAAGTAAGTATGTAGTCTCAAAAGTTGAAAAGGTCATCGTACAAGGTAGTCAGTTGCATTCAGTTGGGAAACTTTTCCGCTGGTGAAACATTGGACAACATAAAGTAGTAGTATCTAAACTGCCCGTAAATAAATGGGTAGTAAAACGATGTGAGCGTGGACCAAGGTTTTTATAAACTTCACAGACTATTGAATTGTTAGGGTTTTATTATTTACATAATGGTATTTCACCGACAACTGCTCCTGTTACATTCGGTTTAGATTTCGTTTCAGAAAAGCGGTGATATTATCTGTTAAAAATTATTGGTGTGCAGGAAACTCAGGCATTGTAAAGAAACAATCGTATGCTAATAATTTTCACTTGCAAATTACTAAAAAATGATTTAGATTTTTTTGTAAAATATTTTCGTCGTTAATGTAAATAATGTGTATTAGTAGAGTGGTAGTTAAAGAATCGTTTTTCCTGTTATTAACGAAATCAATAAAACCTCACTAAAGCATCCTGTTTTAAATTTGAATTGGAGAAGTTCACATTTGTCTAATCATAGTGACCTGCTTGACTTAGTTTTGTTGAAAGAATCTCACACACAAGTAATTCTTTACAGTTTCTGTTTGCCCTGGATGTGGAATGACCATTAAGGTTTGTACCAAATTCCCGCAAAGTAGTATGATTTTTCCATTGGCATCATCTTGTTTTATCAACCACGATATTTTTTAAAAGGAGCTGAAGATACATAAGGAAAGCATACTTCCAATGAAATCCGAGAAGTTTTTTTTCTCGCTTACTCAATACTCTGCCTCATTCTCCACCGTGGTAATAAAAATTCCTTTAGGCAATTTAGATTTACGATTTACTCAACATTCACCCTGATGTAATTCATCAGACACTAATCAGATTTCATCTTACACACTAATCAGACGTATCCTTGTATCAGCTTTATATAGTTTGGGAATCAAAAGCCAAAAGTTTATTATTGACCAGGTACCCTCCGACGAACAACCTCTACTCAGTAGGTTACACAACCACGTATCATCAATTAAGATAACCAAGATGACACGAGTATTAATTATAGTTACCATATGAACAGGATGATAAATTGATGGAAATTAACCGATAGGGGTAATCGATTGGTTGACATAGCCGAAATGTCTTTGTAGATGTGTAGGATAACTTACGGGATGGATCTCTATACATGTACACGGATGTGTGGGATGGAGGCTCTGTGAGCCTCAGCGGGTACTCTGGAGAGCTCTTACCTAAGCAGATGTAATTAGCTGTATGGCTTTATTTAAATAATTTTGTGTGTTGCTTGTGTGACCTTGTTTGCTCCGGCAATAAAGGATATAATTTCATTGTTTTTTCACCCAGTCCAAGCGATGATCGGAAGTAGGCTTCTTTGACATTCAGTTTAAAATATTTTGAGGTCTTCTATCTTCAGTGAAAAAGCCCCCAAAAGTAAACTAATAGGATAAGCGGAATGCAATTACAACTGAGATAATATTTGTGTACTTGAGGCTTCCAGCGTTAATTTTGAATATCTTTCAAATTAGACAAATAAAGAGCATGGAAGAATCATTGGTATTAATAATTCAAAGAATCCAATGGTTTGGTGATGCTCATAGAACGGACTAGGAAAGATGGCCAAGGAGTCAGTTGGTATGATCACCAACGGAAAAAAGGAAACGCGGACCTCCTAGGAAAGAATGGAGAGCAGAAATTTCTTTAATGATTTGGGTTGAGCCTTGAATGAGTTGAATTGCTGCGATGGAGAATGTTGAAGGACGGGAATATACTAGGTAACCATTGAAAAGTGGAAAGGCTCTTAAACGTAAGTATTTTTGCAGTACAGTGAACACGTTACGCGCGTATGTCGTGAAGTATGATTTGTGGCATAAGGGATATGTTTCATATTATAGACGAAGAGTTTTAAATTTAATAAGCGCTATTAACTTCCTCACTCCATCCTTTCATTCAGCAAAGAATTCATTTAAGCACGAGTTACGTTTACTTTTAATAGACGTATATACCATCGTTATATGTAAACATACTTAGATTCTTCTTCTAACTATTATTAAATAAAAATAATTTACTAAATAAATACTTCGCATGTACCCTATGCCCAAAGAACAACAAAAAGGGAAACGAAGTTCAAACATAAATTCTCTTCGCTTCAAATATTTTAGAATTTTACATTCTCTGAAGTTAATATTTATTATTAAAACATTCTCTACAAAATAAATAGTTGGAATTTGTACCCTTCAGTAACACATTTTATTTTTTTGCGGCAGGTGCTCTTAAAAATGCTTATTCCACGGCACTCTTTGATGAATGGAAGCGTGCAGAACCCCGATGGGAGGACCTCGGCTTTAAGGGCGCAGAAGCAGACGTGAGGGTGGGGTTTTAGAGGAGAGGAAATGGCGCGGAAGATGGGAAGGGCGCAGGGTGAGTTTCGGATATGAGGAAGCATGGGGGAATACGGAACCGTTTTAACTCTTATTCTATGGCTGCTTAAGTGTTCACTTATCGTTTAGAGCGCCGGAGAGAGGGGAAATGGGCAACTAAAGTGTCTGACTTTACTCGTTTTCCTTCTTAAGTGAAAGAGTTTCGTTGATGCTCTCCCTTATTCTTTTTAACCATGTAACTAAATTACTTAACATGTAAATGACATGAAATGTAGTGCGAACCAGTAGACCCTGTTTTAGAACGCTGATGATCTTGAATCAGATTATTGTCCACTTACAGAGATTTTAGATGTACGAAAATTGGTCAAATCTGAAAACCGCCCGTAAAGACATAAAACACTTAATCTCTTGCGACACAAGGCCCAGAAGAATGGACAGCGAGGGGGGTAACTACTTTCTGCTGGGGAAAAAATGTTTATTCCGTTTGTCTTTCGGAGTCAATAGATGAAAGTTTATAGTGGAACCAATACTAATGTGGAAAGATCTATTGTCCGTAAAATACTTTAGTAAAGCAATAACAGTGGAAAATCAATTCGTATACATATCATTACCTGTATTTACTCATATTTAGGATTTATGACTAGAACTTCAAGGTTTACTGAGTGATCCTATGGAAGAAACTGACTTATGTGAGGCTTCCACGAAGGCTTTCTGATGAATGCTTATTCCGGGAAATACCGTCGCGTAAGGGACAGTTACTCCCAGAAGCAGCTTGACTTACAAGTTTGTGTGTAAAAGACACTTTTATGTTATATTTTATTGTATAAGGATTATGTTTACCAGACCCGTGTTAAAAGCCTCTGATGCAGTTAAAATTTCGGTAAAATTCCATTCCCTCTTCTTTCGCCGTATGTGTAGCCTGCCAATGGTAATATATTGTTCGTTCAAAAAGGATTATTAAATAACCACTTAGTTTCTTTCGTTAAGACTATACTAGTACTGATGGCGATTTTCTTACCAAATCCTTTCATGCTTCAAATAAGGCCAGATGCTAAATTTTCTCAAACAATCTCATACTTATAAATGCTCAGATGATTTCTTTAACATAATATTTTCTGTTAAAGAAAAAAGAATTTTTCTAAAATATATTCTTTAGATAGAGGTGTGTGTAAATGTATTTTTTATATTTAGAATAATTCATTCCGCTCGCGTATGAAATTTTTTTTGGAATTTTAGAAGTTATTGATTATTGTGTTTTGATGCCAAAGAAAGCGAAATGCATTAAAATTTCCTTTTTTGCAATATTAAGAGGTTCCTTTTAATTTATTTTACTGGTATATAATTCAAATTTTTCTTGCCTCATAAAGAGAGAGATTTTTAAATGGACATTAGTCATTTATTATTATACCTTAATCGCAACGATTCAATCAAAGCACGGTAATACTGATGAAGAATCTGGATGCGTCTGATGGACAGTGTTAGGAAGAGGAGTAAGACGGGCGTCCATTATCTCCCGTCCGACTAACGTGTGAATGGAGAAAATTAAAAAAAAAAACGTGGAAGGAACTGGGAGTAGGAATACAAGTCGTAAGGGTATGCAGGCATCCGTTTCATTTTCGGATAATCAAACCTTTTTTTAGAAAGTCAGTCAAAGGATTTAGAGCAGTGTTGAGCGCATCATGATATAAGTGTGATGTGCAAGGGATTGTGAGGATTTTTTCTAGTGGGAAAGCTAAGTCCAACTTTAAAATAGGGTGACGAATATTTCAGAAATTTACTTTAAAATTTGAATTTTGCATGTTAAATTTCATATTTTTTATGTTCCTTAAAGTTATTCTTTTCTCGTGATCCCTAGTCGCATTTGTGCATATTGAATTCAAATGTTAAGAAATGATGACTCATGTTTACTGTCACTCACCTGAAACGTTGTTTTTTGTAAGATATTGATATTGTTTTCCTTCCGAATGAAATATTGACGTGAAAACTGTTTCCATACACAGAATTGGTTCTCATCATACGTACACTCGGGGTAACTGCTTAAGGGATATTCTTGGAAAGGAAGTTCATTGGGTGAATGTTTTTGTTTCTCTGCCTGATTAAATTTCATAACGTTTCGCCACAGACTGTTCAAAAGACGGGTCAAGATGGTCACCGCTGCAATCTATTGTTTCCTTAATCCATATTTTCCTTTGGTCATGAGCCTAAACCGATATTTTTTCTAAGAGAGAGCTTTAGGGATGCGACTTACGGATGTGAATAAAACGCAAACCCAAATATCCAGGCGTTTTTGTTTCAAACTATTGCTTTACTCGATTCCTCCATTTCAGAGTCAATAATTGTGCACGTATTTTCTCCAACAATTCCTGTATATAAGAAGCGAAAATACAAACTGTATTCTACTTGCTTCGTCTCTGTATCTGTTGGCTACACTTATTCACAGATATAAGATTAAGGCGCACTAGTATTATTTTATTCGTTCCTAAATTTCTTTATATTTATTTAATTTATTTTTATTTGAAAGTGACTATGAAGTACAAAAGGATTTTAAAACTTATAAACAGCAATGTGTTATTATATATGACTATTCTGAGGAATTACGACTCATAGTTCAATATTCGAATTGTTTAATACAGTTGGTTTCTACTGCATATACCAAAAAGGGAAAATCTGGTTAGTGAAACAGGTAAAACATGTTTGTAAAAATGGGCACGAACTTCGGATTGGATAACTTCAAATACCTTAACAAATTTTTGAGAGACAAATGCGCAGAATTAACGGTGAATTTCAAATAATACAGATGTTATCTCCAAAGTATCAAGTTTTGGCCTCCGATTCGTTTGGAATTCTGCGGGAATTTTATGCATAATTAACTTTTTTCTTGGCCTTGCTTAATATGTAATTTGTCATTTTTAGAATGTCACTCTCACTATCGTTGTTTGTAACTGATGTACAAACTCGGGAAACTAAGAAGACACATTTTCACCATTCATTTTTTTTCATTCCTAATATTCCGTGTTTTTTCCATGAACCGCTATCTCCCTGCAAATAAGTTACGCCCTATCAATGATTCATGGCGGAAAATCCCGTCACTTATTTATGCGCATGATTCATCGGAGTAATCATTCCTGCGTTAGTTATTCATTCATGACTGTACCAAAATTGAGGCTGATTCGACGAGATAACAACAGCCGGGTTCCTTACAAAGGCGAAGGAAAATTATTTACATTTTGAATTCATAAAATTTTCTGTGACAACTTCTCCTGTGACAACAAAAATATGAAAGAAATTAAGGAGACAAAGAATAATAATTATCTGAATGATACCTAAAAATTAAGACTGACGACGTAATTAAGTGGTTAGTTGAGATTGTGGAGTGGCAAGCAATAAAGAATAATTAAAGAGGAAGTTTATTATTGACACTATAACTGACCAATCGCGATATTTACTCGTATTTTCCAGTTTCCGGGGGTGATAAAAAGGGTAAAATATTTTTTCCTTTGGGTATTTGAATATTACGTCTGAGACCAAAAAAGAGGAAGGGATTCCAATTTCCATAATTCCCCTTTTAGCGTTCAATTCGCCTTTATTTCCTTCGCCGGAAGGCCTTCGCGGTCGACTTATCCTCTTGTCTTATCTCTCATCTCTCAGCAGCCGAATTCCCATCTTTTGGTTTGCTCAAACCTCAAATGAAATAACGTGCCTTATAACTTCCCTCTCTCCGTTGCTAATGTACACTATTTCTAGTTTCTGTCAATATGTTCTTTCATGTCATTCAACCACCCATACTCTAGGCGGAGGAATACCTTCAATGCTTTTTACGTACTAACCTCAACGTGCGAGTAGGGTAGACTTGGAAATTCTTCGATTCCATCAACACTAGTAAGTGTTAGACGGTGTTATTGAACGGTGATATGTGACCAGAGATACAAATCAATATACCTTTGGTAATGTAGTTTCATTCAAAGTTCTACGGTTTCAGTAAGGTGTCGATTTTGGAAGTTTATTTATTCATTATAAATTCAGCCTCCATTCCTTTATTTATCTCAAACCAATTATTATTTCTTTTCTCCTCCTATAATTTTTATTTCTCCTTGTTAATTAAATGAAATTTGCCAGCTTTATGAGTGTATGTCGTGAAAGTAATTATTAAATTATAATTCATTAATACCACTTTCTTGACTACTTAATGGTATTCATTCAATCAAATAAATATTTAATTTACTCTCAGAAGGTTTGACTTTACCAAGAAATGTATCTAAATGTTACATAAATATAAAAAAAATCACTTAAACCTTAATTCAATTCCGATCAGCTCTCCAGGTAACCAATGATGTCATTATGAAGAATGGAAATTACTTGAATTATTATAAAAGCGTATTATACATTGCATCAATAAATTAAGCAAGCATATGATATAATAGGCATTTTATTTCAGCATGACTCTGAATGTTTTTAAGTGTTTTGATTAAGATTCACTGAAAATTGTAGTATTGAATGATGTGAAAGATAAAATATGTTAAACTTTATCAATGTAGAAATAGATCAAACCCAAAACTAGATGGAGAAGATTAAGACTCATATCCCACGAAATTTTATTTTCTGAAAACCATGAAGCCATATTCCCTTTTTGCCATTATGAGGCATTCAATTAGATTCTATTAAGTACGAATAAACTCAAAAACTTTTCTTTCCATTGCTAGGGTTAAAATATAAATAAGCTAGAAATGTCCTGAGACAAAATTACCTTGAAATTAAATGGACATTATTTTTAACCATTTATTAGATGGTAATGCTTATTAGTATGAAACCAAACTTTCACAATTTCCGCTTTACTTGAGTTTGGTATGGTCAGGCATGAAGGATCAAATGCGTGCATGTGGTCTCGGCTGCCTTTCGAGCTATTTTCCTAGACTATATTTAGCCTAGCAAATAGAGTAGGTAAGCTCATGCTCCAAAGAGAAGAAAATTACTCCTTGTTCCGTGCAAACAGATCTCTTATATCTTTTTCTGGAAACGTTCTGATCTTTTGTATTTGCTCAGCGTACGGCAAGGAGTCACGTTATTTAAAATGAAAAGATTTAATAAGCTACTTACTTATTTTGTAATGCATCTTCTCGTGACCACAATATAAATAAACGGATTTGCTATAAAAAAACTGCGCGAAAGAAAATTAATCGCATTAAAATTATTTCAATGGGCTTGATATGTAAAAGTAAATGTTCTTTACGAACGTCAAAAATTAAAGTCTGATCCGAAGTGATACCAGCAAGGTACATCAAATCAGTAAGTCAAGAAATTTTTATTAATATTTACGGCCTCGTCAAACGTAATAATCAACACCAACGTTGGTTTTATGCGTAAGAGTAGAGGAAAATAAATGCTTAGCCCAACGACTGGTGAAATTCACACTTTCAGGGTAGAGGGACCAGTTCCTTTCCCTATACTGCCTGTGGTTTAATGTGTTTTAAAAGTTATGCAGTTTAGGTGGCCGAATTGGATCGCATGCAGCGTAGAGAAGCTAGATTTGTTAAACGTTATTATGATAAACTTAGTAGCGTATTCAAAATATTAGAGCAATTAGGCTGGGAATCACTCACGGAGTGAAGATTAAAGTAAAGGGTTGAAGCTCTTGCATAAATTGGAAGGGCATCTCTTTAGCAGTGGTATTGAAATTGTATTATTACCCTCATTGCGTTGCGGTAGGAGAAATCATGTCAATAAAATTAGAGAGATCAAGTATAAACGTAAAGATTTAAGATTTGATTTTTTCACGAATGATAAGGGGCCATAATAACATTGACCGATCGCGGTAAGGTCATGTCTGTGAAAAAATTAGTCTGGTGTGTATTCACCCCTGCCACAAATCCTAGCGGCGGCTTGCAGGGTAAATAAATAAACAAATAAAAATAAACAAACCTGCGGATGCCCGGTGGCGTCACCAGGAGTCAAACCGGTCGGTAACGCAAACCTTCAACAAGTAAACTACCAAACCCCTATTGGCATAAAAAAGATTGAAATAAGAAATTTTTAAAAAATGAGAGTAAAAAGGGGAAAGATAATGCTTCATCATAAAATATTTATTATATTTTGAAATTATTTTATTTGTGTTACGAAGACACAATGTAGGACAACGGAAGATGAAGTTATCACGATACATAGAAATTAATAGTCGTTTTTGACCGATGAAATGCCGTAAAAAGCATGTAATATCACACATAGCTTTGAAATTTGATTAAATGAATCAAATTAACA
Organism: Hetaerina americana; assembly: GCF_022747635.1. Lineage (NCBI taxonomy): Eukaryota > Metazoa > Arthropoda > Insecta > Odonata > Calopterygidae > Hetaerina > Hetaerina americana. Next base: position 23,127,622 of record NW_027287205.1, read on the forward strand.
CTAAAAAAAATTATTATCACATTCTATATCTTGAAAAAGGATGAAGAATTTCTTTGTGAAAAAAATATTTTTGCTCCGTCAGCTATGCAATTATGTAATTAGCTTAATGTGTAGCCACTTAAAAATAGAATTTAATTTACGTTTTGATTTCCCCAATTCATGATATTTGCGCAAATCTATGCTTCATAAAATAATTGTGAGGAAGCTTTTTCTAAATCCTACGTCATTTTTCGGTGTGATGATTTTTAAAAGTAATGAGAGTGCAAATGTAGATGATGAAACTTGTTCAAAGGCAGCAAAACTATCATCATTTCTTTTTTATTTATGTCAAATAGTTCTTTGGTTAATCTGGAGATTCTTCATTATATAATTCCTCCCGGAACGTAGCTTTAAAAAGCTTTCACAAGTTTCGACATTTTTTTACTAGCATTACGATTGGCATTTTTGAGATGAGTATTTGTATTTCATTCATTATAACCTAAGAACTACTAGAGTGGATGTCCTCTCTTTTTTAAAAATTGAATTAGGTGGATGCAGACTACAAATTAGGAGTTGATATGTATAAAGCCATTAGTATTAATTGTTACAGTAATAATATAATTCAGGTAAACATAATACTTAAATACTACGCTTATGAGTGAAAAATGCTACTCAATTACTAATAGTTATGTTTTCCGACAAGATAGCCGTGATATTTCTAATTATTATGTAATCAAAGATTATGTTTATTTTGAAATTTGTTAATGGATTGTAATAAGAGAGACACTGCGGCATACCCTAGTTTTCCCCTCATTTATACCTTCCTCTTTCATCTCTCCAATCTTTCATATGACACTCGTTGTGCTCGTAAGCCTCATGAAAATCGTCTGACTTCTCTGCTCTAATTATCAAATATCTATTCTTAGATATGTTTTCGTACTATGCTACCCCAAAGTCAAGGGTCGATTTTATCCCTATGGATTTATAACAATACCGTTAATCGCAACCACTCTATCACCGCCAGATCACGAGATATATTACTGCCACTTCAGTATTATCGATTATATTACCATTGGTAGTTATCTTTATACGATCCCTGAAATCAAGTACTCGTCAATGTGATGTTACAATCCTGAAAGACTTCCAAGTAAAACATATAAATTAGGTACACAGTTTCAGACGGAAAATGGTGAATAGGCCTTATGATAAAAGCAGACACTTTGCTTTACGACCTAGATTTTGTTACTTGAAAAGGAAACCTACGTTGTAATAAAAGTATTCTATGTGGAAAAGCAAAGTGTCTTCTATCACAATGAATAAGTATTAGGGATGGTGGCAGAGAGAGGGATTTAAGGGAGCTAGAATGTATGCGTAATCAAAGAATAATTAAGTTCAATATGGGTCGCCAGGTTTTGTCACGGTCGACGAAGCTTAGAAATTTAGTTTAGTATAGAGTATATGCCCACCCAAAATATACATCAAATGGTATACTACCAAATATACCTTCAATCCTCACCATATAAGTATAATCTTCCATGTATTTTGGTCCTTTTTCTTGTTTCACAGTATTCCTTCTGTCACGTATAGCAGCGTCTCAATATTTCTCAGCATCTTCTCTGTATTTCTCTCACTTTTCACTCTTTTTTTTTACCCCTCACAGATGCTTTACCAAGATTTCATGTGATCCCATACCCAAAAGAACTCTTGTTTCTCTTTTATAATCTCCTATGCTCGGTTTATTTCCCGCACATCTCAAAATCCTTCAATGTACGTCTGTTACACGTACGTATTTTTTTTACAGACCTGTTTCTACACCCAAAGCATTGCTGTATACCGCTTCGTTTGAACTGCCTTTGCTATCTTTAATTCAAGTGTTTCCTCAGAGACCCTGTCGCCGATACCCGCATATATTCCCCGTCCAAATGTTTGTTTTTCCTGCGCAATTCTTCATATAAAAAAAGAAAATTTCCTCCACAGTCTCCCACTTCAGTGCAACCGGCTCCCACGCGATCCCATTTCATTTTTACGGTGGGGTCGTTCATTAAGTTTTAAGGCCAAGAATGGAGAGGCGAAAATGGGTCGTGGGAGTATGGGAGGAGACATCGCGTCCTGCGGGGATGCTGGACGCTTAGGGGTGAAAAGGGATGGGTGGATGCCGCTGTCCCTCGGAGTGACGTAGACGAGATGGCTGGTGTTCGGAGTGGAGAGTTTTGGAGGCGGACTGTCGTGGACCCAAATGGAGGACCAAACTCCCCGTATCCATTCCCCCTCTCCTTCAAGTGTTTGGATTATTTTCAGCCGGGGGGCGAATGGAAGCGAGAATTTTTTCGTCAGCGGTTTTCTATGAAGACCTTTAATTTACCTTCCTTAAATTTATCTCCCACATCTCGAAGTGCAGAGAATTTCTCCCTTTTCCGATATCCCTGCCACGGGCAATTCTATTATAATTTAATGCGGTTTGCATAAAACAAGGGACGTAAAATTGAGCGGTTAGAATATCATACCGGCGATGTTCTTGGCGACAAAATCTCAATGGTTAGAAGCAAAAGGAATGATATTGTATTAAAAAGAGAAAATATCAGCAGCGAAGTCTTTAAATATTTGATATTAAATAACTTCTATACATGTGCGGATAATTTCCAAATAATTTATCTCCATTCAAAAATACAGCAATTCGGAATGCCACGCATGGTTTTCAGCAAGGCGGGAAATAAATGTAAAAGGAAATAGATCTGAAATAATCAAATAATTTATAAAAACCTATCATCTGGCACCGTCTTATTCTGATTTTCGTAACGTTTCAACATAAATCCGTCTGTGCTTAAAATGAGACGGTGTACGATGAGGGGTTTTTATAAACCATTTGATTACTTCGGACCTATTTCCTTACTAATTGATTTTTGGCGAAGTTTAAAAACCTCGCAGCATTCATTTTTTTAGCTGGACGGAAATATATTGTTAGGCGTCATGGGGGCATGAAATTTTGTAATTGAGTTTGAAATTGCATAATAGAAAAAATCAATAATAATCTTTAATTTTTTTTCTCAAGGGAGGCAATTGAAAGGCGTATTTCTTGAAAAGTTAGTGATTTTTTAAATTACAATTGCTAGTTGCAAAATTTTTCTATATCAGTCCATTTGCTAGAAAATGTGCAATTTAAAGCGTAATAATATCAATATTCTAATGTAAATATCATATCAATATTTATAATAAATGAACTTTGAATCATTGGTGATTGATTAAAGGTAAAATAAATTTCTGCTGAATAACTTACCCTGAATAAAAATGTTTGGAATATCTTTTCAGCTGGGATTTTCATACATTAAAGACGTAATAACACGAAGATTATCTAATTTAAGGCCACTCAGTGGATAGTCAGATTTTTATATTTGATAAATAGCTCCCTTGAAGGCAAAATTGCGTGCTTGAATTTAATTTTAGGGGAAAATATTCTCACATTAGAATTTTCAATGCCGCAGCTCCGTAATTTGAACAAACATTCTAATATCAGTCTAGCAAAAAAACCCTAGCTTGACTCGCCCCAGGTGTGAAGGAGTTTTCGAGCTGTATGAGAAAATCTTTACGGTTCTATATGAGTTAAGGTTACAAGAGAACCTTTTCATTTAACACCACATACTTTACAGTTTTGAGATAGTGGACTGAAGTAGCATTATACTTTCTAGGAATGCGACACGGGTAGGGAAGAGTTAATTTCAGCACGCAATATTACCTTGTCCTTCCAACGTCATCTAAATTCCTGAATTTTCATGTGCGTCTTCATTTAGCCAAATATAGCCACTTTCTGTTTAACTATTCATGTACAGTGTTTTTAAAATTCTCAGAAATATAATTTGCTATCCATCATTGCTTTAAACACACCTATTTACTCTTGAGCACCGTAAACTCACCTGCTCGTGTGTGTAAAGAGCGACTTACAGTGCAAGAAAATGAAGTTGTCGCTTCTAGTTAGGCCGAGTCGCAGTGAGTAATGCGGTTAAGAAAATGTGAAGTGTGTGACCAAGGGAGGTGAGTAGTTGGAAAAATTTTCCATGAAAGGCCTATGGGTAGGAAGAGGTCCAAGTACCTGGATTTAGTGCTAGGTTAACGCCAATTTAATCCTCCAAATGGCCGGAATACTGTCATTAATTTGGAATTAGCATTTTAAGTGCGGGAATGTTTCACTATTTTGCAAAATGCGCCAAAAACACATTGCGGTCATTAAAATGTTACACCTTTTTTGCGTGAGAATGAAGAACGGTCATAAATATCACGTCACTTTTAGTCGGTAATTCATTCATCTGTCACCTTCAAGTTAATATTTTTTTAATAACTGACCCTCTGATTTATGCACCGCAGATTTAAGGAGTGGGTCTCTGACAGCAAAAGTATTGGTCAGCATGCAACCTAATGTTTTTAAATTTACCGTGCTCCTATTGTTGCATGAATTGTCAATGTGCGACCAAAAATGTTGGTATAATAAGGCCAAAATAGTGTTACATTAAATTCAGTTTGAAACAGGATCTAAACTGTGTTTTCGATCATTACCAGTCCACTGTTCCTTATTTTGTTGATGGGACATAATGATGCATCTATGAAAATAGTTGTAGACGGCATGTGATATCGAAATATGTGAATATTCTGTAAATAAGTGTGTCACCCATCATATTGGCTTTTTAGACGGATGAAAAATTTACCATGTCATTAATCCAATTTTAGTATTTCTTAGAAGAAGGATGTTAGCATACATAACTTATGCATGCCAAAACAGTTAAGTAATTAAAAGGTTTCGATCAGTCACATTTCTACATAAATATTGAAGTGCTAATTTAAGCATTTCATTCCATTTTGGTCTAAAGTAAATCTAAGCTGTTTAATGCTCTTGATTTCACGATATTATGGAAATAAACGAAATTTTTTAATCCTGCCCTTCTGTAAAACAGATGAAATCAACCCCTCATATAGAATCATACCATCTTTGGAAAGATAATCCTTAATTATTAAGATTGAAAGCATATAGACATATTAAATGCGGTAGTCATTAGCTAAATCAAGAACCAGATGGGTGGGGTCTGCATTATAAGTTGCCACTGAGATATTTCAGACGTGTTGTATTTTGTTTTACTAGATTCAAGAGATTTATCACTCGCATAATTGATAAAATTAAATCATAATATCTTGAGTTACACTGAGATTCGCTTCCGATGTTTCTCTAAGCCCGATCGTCGTTAAAAAGTGGGTATAAAGAGAAATTGGGGTCCACGTTCTGTACTTGACATTAGTAAAATTTTGAATATCTTCAGTTAGAAATTGGATTGAAAACAAGTGATTTCCCTTGTGAAGTGAAATAAACGAAATTATTTGAATATTGCAGAATGCATTCAATTACTTTATGAATTTATCTGCACACTCATTTTTAAGGGATAATGCAAAAAATATTATGAATGGCCATTCACCCACGCATTCGCGAAAATGTCCTCCGTATCAGGCCAGTAAAGAGAACCGTCAACCAATTGTCAGGAGTAGGAAGACATCTTTCCGTTATTTCTCTATTGAAGAATGGCCCAACGACGTCGTTCCAAAAGTACATTTGGAGTACTCCAATCCTTCTTCACGTTATCTAAGACAGAAAATAGAAAGATAGCGACACTGGGGAGGGAAGGGTGAGTTGGAACCGGAGCGTATGATTGAGAACGGGAAAAAAGAGCGATATGGAACATAAAGCGTGTTCGGGAACCGCGGAAAAACTATAATTTTCGACAGGAAGCGAAAGAAGAATGTCCCAATCTGGCAGCCCAGAGGAAAATGGGAAATATGACTTCATTCCGGGGGGTGACTCCAGGGGTCTCGAAGAGAATTGCCGACCGCGGCGGGTGGATGGATCCTTCCCTCTCGATGAAGCATACATTTTTGTAGCACGAAACATCGAGGGAAAGCAGGAAGGCTATAAAACGCCCAGATAAAATTTATGCTGCGACACATCGGTGCCGGCGTGTTGCACCTCTCCAATCAGAACAGTCGCGTTGGGAAATGGAGATGGACGTGCAACTTTCTGAATGCCGGGGAGAAATGGTGAAGTTCGTTTTACAAGCTGTGCCTCGCGCTCCGCCGTCTTCTCTTCTCGAATCGAACACCAATTGGTCCCTCGTGGGTGTCATAACGTTCTGCTTCGGGGAAAATATTTTAGAAAATCTGAGGAACTGCATATATTCCCTTTTGAGTGCGGTTAAAAATTATCACACCTCTTTTTCGAAAGCCATTCTCTTTGAAAAGTGAAACTCGGTAATAACTTGCGATCTCTTTTGGTTGGATTTTTAACAGATAGAAAAGGTTTTATTTTAATTCACCGACGTGTTGGTCTAATGCTGTTTATTTGTTATTTATTTTTTATATAATCTTGTCTCTACGCGATATAATCACAAATTTAACTTTAGGATTTAGCTTAATGAACTAAAGGATAGAAAGCGTTAGTGTTGCATTGCATGCAAATAGAGTAAAATTTACACTCTACCTACAATGAATATTAATTCCATTACTTTTTTCTGAAATTCATGGAACATAAAAAGTTAGTATTTTTAGCTCTCATTGAAGTACTAATAACGAATAGACATGCAATAATCCCGTGTAAAAAGTCTTTGATTCCTTATAAAACTTCCACAAAATTTAAAATAATTATGTAATAAAAACAGCTAAAATATTCCCACTAATTGTCATTGATTCGTCCATCTCCAATGGCGAATTATATCTAATTAGCATTGAGTGACAATTTTCGACGATGAATGAAATGGAATGGAATTGGACACAGAATAAAAATTTGTTCCTCTTCTCTGTCCATTATGGTTAAAGCCTGCATTTTATTCAATTGGATAATTTCCTTTTACAATTTTAAATGCAGTACAGGATAATTGTTCAATATATGAATATTTTTTAACAATTATTTTAGAAGAATTAAATCTCGAGGTCACTTGTATATTCTTTATTATTTTTCGTGATGACGCTCTCCGTATTTCTATGCGGTAACTTTTTATGGTCCCGATAATTCATCATCATTTAATTAAATCATTGCTATTATTTTTCATGAAATTCATCCAATGAAATGAATTTTCACGTGAAAGTTTACCAATGGCCGTTTTGATGCTTTAAAATATTAATTGAATAAAACATACAATCGTTTGAAAGCATTTAATTCAATAATTGTTGGTACAGTATCTCTGTGTTTTTACAATATTTGACTTTATTTTAATAATAGTTTAAGAAAAAGAGTTCTTTGTCAATAATAATGCCGAACGTAATCTCTGATATAGTGTCCACCTATAGTAATATTGGTGTAGAAAAGTTCTTTTGAATTTCTTCCTTGTGCACATGAAGATATTTCATTTCGTAGTGATAATTTTTAAAACAAGAAGCTGTTAATTAATGACTCAGAATGCATCACCACCTTGAGTTTGACTGATATTGATCTGAAAAAGTAGATGATCTTTGTTAGTAAGTATAGCAAAACACGCTGGACAGAGATCCAAAAAATGATTTGTTCAAGTGCACCGAGAATTTAAAAGACAATATTCTCGACTTTGAGCGAAAGCAATATTACAACGACGGATATTATTTTTTCATTGCAAAAATAAATAATGAATTAAGGAATAAATTTAATTGCTTCTTTCCGTTTACCTTGAAAAAAATTAATCTTAAAATTCAATTCACGGTTTGTTATCAGTAATTTTTTAATGTTAGCTTTAAAACAAATACAGGTTATATGCAAAAAAGATGACACTGTTATTTCTACGCACGAATATCTATACGGATCACAATCAGTGAGGTGTCACCATATATTGATAGTTGCGAGAGGTAAAACACCGTAATGGTCGTTGTCCTATCCTGACATGTCTCCGCACAGCATCGATTCTTATCTGAGTACCAATTCTTGTGCCGGTGAGAATGAAGCTTTTAGAGAAGCAGCGAATGTACATGCAATTTTTTTTTAACTTCAGTAAAAGTGCAACAGAAAACTCATGCAATGGTGTATGTTGAGCAAGATTCTTCATATGAATTACCCTAAAAGCTCCTTCTTGAATATGGAAAGTGAAATATATTATTAGATATGTAAAGTATAAGCTTTTTTACCTGTACCCTTAATTAATTTTGCCTTGCCTTTTCTACGGATTCCATGTGAAACGAAACGTACCTAAATGAAGGAACCTTTCGCCCCACTACCGAGTAGGCATGTGTGTTACCATGCCTGATATTTTCCCTTCCCGGCATTATTCGAGTACGCGGTCAGAATCTAGACTTTAGTTTCTCGAGGACCAACGGCTAAGGTCAGGTGTTGCGGGAGGGGGGAAGAGCGGAATGCAAATGCAAGCCCGTGATCCTCTTGGTTAAGTGCCTTTGCGCCACGGTGACCCACAGCCGGAGTCCGAGGGGAGAAAGAGAAAAGTGCAAATTTGATATCTCTGCACAGAGTAGAGTCCCACGGGGCACGCGTGGTCGAAGTAGTTGCATTAGATGGGGGTCGGAAGGGCAGTATCCTGAGAGGATTAGCACGCCGGGAGCATTGTGGCTTAAAGGGGAGAATGAAGCATAGAAAGAGAGAAAGAAATAGAGGGTCCGCGGAGGGAAGGGCTGTGAGAGAGGTTGACAGGAGGGATGGAACGAAATGGGAAAATGACCAGTAGTATTTAATATCGATAATAAGTTCGCATCGTTTTCCAATTATTTCAGGTATAATGCCATTTTTTACATTGAAGAGTTATTAGAATTTTGCAACAAATTTAATTGACCGAACATATTCCATCAAACCATATATTAAAAAGGTCAACTTTAATCTAAATTAATTTGCTGTAGTTACTAAAATTTCTTCCATTAAGCATAAGACATTCCGATATAGAAGCATTATATATTTTATCTTTAAAAATTAGATCTCGTTATTAGATTTCAGTGGATGATTCATTAAGATGTTTTATTTTGGATTACGGATTTGTAACAGCACTTTCCCTTTCCTTCTTGTATAATCTTTTGTAAGTATTTTTATAAATATCCTTTTTTTTAAATTTGGTCATTTTGATATCCTACATTTAGGTTTTTGTCATTTTTTGCATTCAGCACCTCCGTATTCAACCAAAGGTTTTTGTTTAGATATTTTTCGAATACGAATTTTCCTTTTTCACTTTGCAAGGAATGTCTTCCTGGGTAGCGAAAACTCTTTCTGGTATTGGGAGATATTTACTGCAGCTTAGAGATGGATAACCGTCATTGTTTTTCAACTCAGTGATTTGACGTAAGCAGGAAGAAGAGAAAGAAGGAGAAAAAAAGGTTCAGAAGAATTGTAAGAATAATGATATGCGGTGTCACCTTCCGATGTGGTATATTCAGGGCAAAAAATTTTCTGAGGTTGTAGAAGAAATAATGGATTATTTGACGAGGAGACTTGTGTTCCCCATGACAAATTTCTGAGGACCTGAATTCTGAGTTTGAAGTACGAGAGGGCCTTTTGGTAAAAAGCAGCATGAAGTGACGTCTCTTGATTTTCCTCTGTGAGACCTTCATCCCTGTATCTGATATAAAGAGCCTTCTTTTGATCCTTAAAATAACGTGCCGAGAGGAAAAGATAATGACTGGTGTTCCCTGTCATACATCCAATACAGATCATTCTCAGTTGCTGCCTGCGGTAAATTATGAGAATTAACCTTTGGCCTTTCGAGGTCTTTTGAGGTTTGTTGTTTTACCCTTTGGAAAAATTGCCTTTGAACAATTACTTCCATTTCCATATATGTATAGTTAATTCATATGCTATTATAGAAATTCGTTTTTGTAACATTTGGTGTAATCAACACGATATACTCAGCTAGGGTTCTGTCCAAAGGAAAAGAGGGTTTTTTTTACCCCATGTAAGGATAGTTACAAATTTATACATGACAATAATACGTTGTCACGGACAATATTGGTGTACACGCTCATTATTTATACGCTGAAGTGACGGAACGTATCCCGCATTTTGGCCTTGTATTTTTATCAATTAACAATAAAGTTACTGCACACAAATATCTCTGAAAGTTGGAAAAGTTGACCATCTGGAACGGCAAACTCAGCACTACTATTTAGCCTCAATGGTAAAATAGATTTTTAATTTCCACACTCTTATTTGTATGTAGCACAGGGGATTTAACTACACTGTAGAATTTTAATTTGCAATATAGAAGGTTTGACATCCAACGCCTACCTTTTTTAGACCATTTATTTCAACAAGTGAACGTACCTCATTCCTCCCTCATCTTCTACCTTCTTGTCCTGCCTCTCCTCCTCCCCTTTCCCTCCTCCTCCAGTTTTCTTCTTCCTTTATTAGGGCTGAAAAACGTTGTATTCCATATTGCACATGAGAATGCTACCGTATCGAGGAACGCGTAATGCTTCTATAGAAATGGAAGTGGGGAAAACATTAATTTAATTTTTTATTATGTTTGTTGATATTTCCACAAAGTCAAATACATCTGGTACTATTAGATGTATTCAAGGAGTCTTAAATAAAATGGGTAGATAAAATTATAGAACAGAACAGAGAGGAGAAGGAAGTCCATAACGAGTAGTGGAGTCCAAGCCCTATCGATGGGCAGTGAATACAATGTGATCGAATCGGAGGGGAGAGCAGAAGACCACCACTTCTGCTCTCCCCTCCCTCCCACCAATCACGCGTTGGAATGGAAGGAAATAAGAGAGGTGCTCCTGAGGATAGATAGATAGATAGAGGTCTTTATTTGGGCTTGAGGAGGGAAAAAGGTGCTGTACGTATACTTACGTTATATAGATTACATGAATCTCTATCATCTTTTGTGAGGCTTACTACGTGCCTTTTCTTTATTCCTTTAATTTCCTGATTTCTCGTTTTTGACGCATACCGCCTCTGCATATGATATTAAATGCATATTTACAATTCGATATATTCATAATCACCGTTGGTTAAGTTTTTTACAAACTCTGCCATCAATCACTAACTTTTAATGCATCTTGAGGTATACTAGTATATGTTCATTTATCTCTCTCATATAATGCTTAACCGTTCTGTCCTATTCGATAGAAATCTATCTATCAGACATTTGAGGCAATTTTCGTAAAGATATTATGATAAAAAACTGAAATTATTTTATTTATCTTCCTTGTGGGGTTATTCTTACGCTTATTTCTCCATCTGCTCTTCAGAGAAATCTCCCGTCGAGACCTTGTTCGGTGACTTAGATCTTCATATTTCTCTTGTAAACTAATTTTAATAGCTATTAATATTTTTTTATTCGCTGTAGCACTGCCAATGGTCGCTTTTACCTAAAACGCCATCTTTCTGTTTGAGTTTATCTGATAGTGAGACCAATATTTAGTGTTGGTAGAATAATTTGTTCATGCTATGTGACTTTTTTATCAGTGCTGATTCATTATTTAGATCTGATATAAAATATCTGATTTCGGGAGAATAAGGTTATATTATATTAATCCTGTTTTTCAAATTATTTTCCAATTAAAAAATTATATCATTCTTACCTTTGATCTTTTGGATTACGACAAATAATTTTTCCACTGCTTAATTAGCTTTAGTATGATATCATTAGAGAAACAATTACTTCCCGTTTTAAATACGTCAAAGAATTGGGGTGAGTTTTTGGTAATCTTTGAACTCTATAATAAACTCCAAGGCGCGAACTCACTTTGAGTGCCAAATGAAAGTATTTGCGTTGCTGCAATGCAGATAAAATGTCGGAGGACTTCGGAAGTGACCTCACGTCATGATTCGTGCCATTCCGTTGATAGACGTCACACTTTGGAGTCCTGAGTACAGAGGTAATGAGAGAAGCTTCAGTGTTGAGTTGTGAGTGGGCTTGTATGTGAGTGTCTCCCACCCTGTGATCCAAGTGAGTTTTCGGTGGCTGTTCAGGGCCTGCTCATGGGACTTGGTTGATTCTCTCTGGCATTTCCGATCCAAACTAGTGTTAGCGGCGCAATAAGCCTGGGTCATCATGCTCCATTGCCCTCACCCAAGTGTGGAGATAGTATTGAATGAGGCACTCATGGAAAGCTAGATTGAGAGAAGAGGATAGTGGCACTTATTCTCCGTTCCTAAATCATCCTCACCACTCTCCCTAACACCTTTAGGACTGAAAACTGTAACGGAATTGATCTCCATCAGTTAAATATTATGACTATCTTTTCTGTAGCCCATTAAATTCTTGCCCTTAGCTTCAGACCCATCCTGTCACCCACTTCTAATTACAAAACTCTCCCTCCCTCCCTCCACAACCTCCTCCCTCTGGTTGGAGTGAATGAAAGCGGCGACCTCGTGACCTCTATTTCATCCAAATAAGGGCCTTATCTGTTCCACTCTCCTGCTAACCACAAACCCCGTCGTTTCTTTCTCTCACCATTGGACTTCCACTGCCTTCTCAGTGTCACAATCGCGCTTTTACCTTTCCGTTATCTTTATCAAGTGGATTTTTTTTCCGTCCACTGTGTCAGTCTTTCTTGTGAAAATTTTTTGAAAGGATATTTTCCCCTCTTTGCCAATGTTTTGCCGCCTCGCGAGTGTATTCCCAGATGTTACCCTCAGGAGCCTTTATCTCCCTTCCGTATTTTATTTATTATTTTCCGTATTCTCCGTTTTAAACCCTCTCTCCCTCCTCGAAATACAAACGGTAAAATTTCTTTTATAAGAAATGACACCATCACATAACGGTGCATTTTCTCATAGGATTTCCCCCTTAAACGTATACGGGCGATTTTCCTTCTACCCATGGAGTAAAAATTGCGTATGAGACTGTTTATGTAGATTCGAATTTTGTCTTTTGTAAATGGAACAGATGGTATTGGCGAAGTTACTAAGAGAACTTTAAAATGAAACAGGTAAAAAAACGGACAAGTCGTTAAAAAGTTCTGAAGGAAGATTCTAAGGAGAACAAATTCTTTTGGAGCCATTAGCTAAAGGATGAAAGCGATATTTTCAGATTAACCCGTACGCTAACTTCTTCGAGATTGATAAGAGTTTTGTTTGTCTTATATTAAAAAAAATTTAAGCTTTAAAATAATTTATCATAATTTTTTGATCGTAATCTATTTGGAATCTATGATATTTTGTGCCTTCATTACAAAATAGACCGATGGTTTTAGGGTAACGTTTTCCAATGTGTGTTTGATAGATACTGCTATGCCAATCATTTACACGTCTTATGCTAACATAGTGAGTGGAAAGTTTGGGCGAAAACCGGAGGGACACAAGCTCATATCTAAATGATTTTAATTGAGCTTCGCCATTAATGGCAATGGGATCCTGCATAATTTGTGGTTTCGTGGCCACCAGGACTCCCTCAGAACCCCAAGATGGCACGAGAAAAGGATGTGTACCTATTTCATAGTTTTTTATTGTCACACGGCGTAACTGCGGCAAGAAGGGTGAAACCGACCTTCATCTGTTAAATTAACCTTGCCACTAAAGACAACAATAACATCGATTCTCCTATGTTTCCGTAAAAAAAATGTTACATGACATTCAATATATGAAAGAATGAATGTAAATAATGTTTATTTTAAATTAAAAACACATCGTATTGGTACTTAATATAGTAGTAATTTAGTTAAAGGTTTAATTTTTTCATCATTATTGGCAAAATATCGTTCTTTATGCAAGTTTTCTCCATCAAATAGCGGTCGAAAGACCGAACAAACTATTCCTGGTCAGTCAGTCTGGATGTATCCGGTGGAGACTTCCTGTCCCTCGAGCACCTTGATACGACATTTCAATTCAGCAAAGTGCTTCACAGGAAGTGGCAGGTTTCAGTTCAGTGAGGTACAATTGATTCCGCGGTAATAAAAGTCCTCCGGGGTTTCTGACACGATTTTCATCCCTGCGTCGTATTTCTCACGGTTTTCCTCTACCTCTCGGCTCATTTTCTCCCCTGGGTTCGTATTTAGCGCTGGAGTTCTAAATTCCCCTCGCGCCGTTCGCTTTCTTCACCCTTGAGATGGAGGGGAGGGGCGACATGTTGTCTTAATACTCGCCCGAATCGAGCCGCTTGCCAGTCTCGTCGGTTAGTTGCCTTGCATCACCTGTGGGCAGGCCTTTTGCCCCCGTTATATTGTCTGTACACCCGTCATTGCTTATCACGCAACAAGCTAGCACTCTTCTCTTATCTCATCGCTCGAACGGTTCTCGATGCTCACGCTAAGGATGAACTCGTATGGTCTATATTCATCCATCAGAAACACTTAAATATCCATTTTTTTGTAGAAAAGGTTTCTTTTACTATATATTCTTTTGCTAATTTCCAAAATTTACAAACTTTCAAACAACTATCTTCAAATGCGCAAATTATCCAATAATTAATGTTTTTTACTCATATAACTACTTGTTTATTCTTATTTCAATCCAGAGGATTCAAGCCCTCCGCATTCCCCTCTTTGATATCATTTTTAATTTACTCTATTGCTCTTCTATTTTACGCTTACTTTACTTACATTTATCTTACGTAGTTATTTAAGTTACCATATTTTTATTTGTTTATCTGGTTCTCTACGTTTTTGAATCTTCTTTCTTTTTCACCTCCATACGACTATAGGTTCTTTTTTATCCCGACAATACAAATTCAAATGTACCTTTCCAATATATTGAAATGAAAGATTAGGAGTTATTGCAAGAATCGAATCATTCTGTATGAATTGAGTCGATTTCTTCCTTTCATTCATCCAAATCGAGCCCATGACGCAGTTGTCAAGGTCTTCTCTATAAACTTGTTTCGCTTCCTCTTCCTCCTCCCTTTACCTCCGCACAATCTCACCTTTGGCACACCCAAAACCTTCTCCCGACTCTCTTCCGACGGATGCTTAATTTTCCATGCAGATTGCCGTCATTTTGCTGAGGGATAGGCGTGGGAGCGGAGGTTTGGGGAGGGGGGAGGAAGGCCCCTGGTGGGTTGTTGGCGTCGACCAAGGGGCGTTCGCCAGGGAAAGGAAAGGGTTTCGGGTTAGGCGGGAGTGCGAATCGGTAAAGGAGGGTCCGACCTCCCCCATCTCGCTCCCGAATGGGGTCTTCCCAAGGATAAAGCGCAGGAAAGGAGTGCAGAAGCCAGCGTTCGGAGAGTATGAAGGTGATTGGCTAGTTACCGCTTTAGGGGAACCATTCACTTCTTTCTCCCTTTTCCCAAAGGTGAGTCCAGCCGATTCCGTGAGCAGGCCAAATCTTCGTGATGCTTGTCCGTGAGATAGGTGTTAATTACGGCTGAGGGGATTGACCTAGAATCAACTTGAATTCACCCCGTAACCTAGTTGTCATCGCACATGTGGAGGGGGTTATTGAGGAACACGTGAACCAATAACGTATGAGAACATGAGTGAACAAGTAATGTTAATTCGTTAATGAATAATTCATGTTGCAACTATTTTTTGCGTGCATTTTAGTATTGCAATAACTGGCGAAATTCAAAGATTTGTCTCAACAGGAAGACTTTACTTGGGAAAAGATTATTAAAACCAAGCAGAGGGATGTCGGAAAAAAAAGAGGAAAATTGAAATTAATGTAGATTTTATGAAAATTATGTGTATTTGTGATCAATTCTATTAGTTAAAAATTTCAATATGATTTAAATTTGTATTTTGGCGTATTTGTCTTTCGTATGTAGTTTCTTTATTATTGATCCATAACTAAAATCCCTTTGCATCCGTAGGCCGTTTGTATGCTGAAAGTGAGTTTTCAACAAATCTGGCAATGGTTAAGAGGTATATGTTACAGCAGTTATTGTCTATCCTTGATAAACCTCAACTAAAATGTTTAAAACTCACAAGTTTTTCCCTAAATTTTGATTGGTATTCTTTTCAGATATAGGCAACTTCTACATTAGGTTAGAAAAGGTCAGAAACAGAAACTTTTAGTCAGAATCAATCAGTTCAATTTAGGTCATACACAGTCCAATGAACCAATGAAGTCCTAAATTTAGAGAGCTACTGGCTACATAATGTTTCTTTAACTTTGAGTAAAGGCGATTGAGTACCCTTAACACTTTTCCGTCCCGCTCTATTCTTTATTTTTCCGCTACTCGTATTCGTTCTATTGTCAGCGTAAAAGGCGAGCGAAGAGGGAAGCATACACGCGAATTGATGCTTACTCATTTTGAACTAATCCCTAAATGGTTCTGAAGATGTAAAAATATTTCAATAAAACCTTGAACACTTATATCTAATTTCCCTTTCGGGGCGGTCTTCTTTCCTCCTGAGTGGATTTGATGTCGTCTGAGTGGCGATCTCATGAAAGGCAAGTCAGTCGAATATTACGAACCATTCTTCCAGTACAGTCGAGCACGTGGGGTTCTTAATTAGCCGCAGAGAGCCAATGGCGATGAGGCGTCCGCATCAGACGGCTGGTGCGGAAGGCTTGCCTAATTTTGGTACAAAGTTCTCAACGAAAACGGGACCCAAACGCCCTCGGGCTATTCTCATGTTATTCATGGCCGATTTCTTACCGGCAGTTTATAAATCCAAATATGATAGCGAGAGGAGGGTTATTACTATGAACTTCCTCACGCAGACTTCGGTTTCCTCTACTATCGTGTATCAAATTGGACTTGCCCCCAAATCATATGGTCCCGTAGCTATGACAATAGGCCGTATCTGTTTCCTTGGAAAACTTTGCTTCCTCATTCTTTCGGGATCATTTTAGGGTTTTAAGTTTTGTGCCTTGTGAAAGTAATCGATAAGTGGGAAAAAATGTACAACAAGTTCAACAAAATCCAAATTATTAAAGTTGCGGAAAGATTGTTTCCACCTAGATTAACTTAGACCCTCATTGGACTGTTATCGCCGATATATTTAGACAAATCATCCAATCTTCTTGTATAAAGTTAAAGTTAAATAATTTATCAATTCAATTTTACTTATGAAACATGATTTTAAGATAGTATTAATTCAACATAAACTAAATCAGAGCCGTATTAGCCCATCATAACGATATGGGACTTAGGTTCCCACGTTCGATTCCTGTGGTCTTTCCGTAATTACTAGCTACAGCATTTACCGTTCGAGATGGATCCCGTACTCACCTGCTAACCCACAGATCACTGGTTCGAGTCTCGTCTTGGGTATGGATTTTGTGTCATATCTGGTGGCTTGACCTATGGGAAACCTCGTGACAATCCAAAGGCTAATCGCTGTCCCTAAGGGCGACCCAACCCATATAGGTATACAGAGAGTAATCAAATACAGGTTTGTAATTGTCAGGTCTTTCTGGGAAACCGTGTGCAACCTAGGGACTGGAACTAGTCGCACTACCGAATGTGGGAATTTCACACTTAGTTGGGCTCGGAGTAAGGTTCATTTCTTACCTAGGAAACCAGCACTCGAATTAATTAATATGGTTATTTAATATCCATGATATTTATGTAATAATCTTCGTGCCTACCTTTCTTGCATTAAAAGGTATTTACTAACTTAACGAAGAACTTTCGAAGCAAGAGTGACCTAATAAACGGATGCCGTTCAAATTCTACTCTCTCCTTTAAATTTGATATGTTACTTACGCCATAAAGTTGAAACTTCTGTTAATCCTTAATTAAATCTATCTATGGACCTACAAGTATGCGTATTCATTTTCTTGATCATCGATATCGCACTGTGAGTTTCCATTTCGATCTCTGAAAATACCAACCAGCCTTTATTGAGGCTTCTTGGGTTTGATGTTACAGGACGTTATTTTAACTGTAGCACCCGCTAACATCCATTTTATACACAAGCATAACATACCTCGCAGTATTTACTATAGATTTCGACAGGTTTAAAACCTCGCATGTAAAGGAAATGATTGGTTGAATGTTGTTCTAGTACAATAAGTGGGTGAAACAGCCCCCTAACGCCATCTCTTGGCCAAAGAATTGGGGCACTTGGTTGCATAAAGCATCGCAGATCTCATTGTAAATTACGTTTCCTGGATAGCTCCAGTGGTCGAAAGCCTCCGCCCGGTAAGGATCCGGAGTTCAAATCCCGGTCTAGGAAATATTTTTGCATTCGTGATCAGCTTGATTCCGCCTTCCCCACTTCTCTTAAGTTCGTCCTTAATTTGTGTTCCTATCCCTTTTCCTTATATATGTTTCTATATAAATGAGTATTTGTTCGCCGTTTGGCGGGATTTCTTGTTGTGTCTGTGAAAGTTTGAATGGTAGCTGGGAACTGTGAAAATACCGTCTGAAAAAATGGTAATACTATTGAAAAGGAAACGATGTCGATTACTTCTAAAATTTCCTCAGTTTATTATTAGTTCAGTTGTAATCTCATTTAATTAGAACAAACCTTACGATAATTATTGTATTTGAGATCATATGGCATTAGAAAGTATATTACATAAATTATAAAACGCACACACATTGAATAATTGATGTGACGTAAAAACTGGAACTCTCATGGTAAATGGCGCAGGATAAAAATTCTCTACCATTACTTGAATTATCGTCATGTAAATGAAATAAACGAATGCTGCCGAGGCATAGAACATAAGAAAATTATAATATGTTATATAAGAAAGTTACAGCGAACGTTATATCAAATGGAAAGCAAATTATTAATTGCCTAGTATCCGTGAGAATTCATGCTAATTCTGACGAGTTAACATATGCAAGTGTCAAAATTACGAACGAAGGCATCTAATATGTTTTGCAAATGAATGGGAATATTAGCGTGGACGAAATTACCGGAAAGTGTTTAATTGCGCTAATTTGTGTGTCTGCAAGCAACCCTTCCATGAACTGATTCCGGCGGGAATGATAAGCAGGTAACTACTATGACGATGAATTATTTATTTCTCGTTTTCAAATGCGTCAATTAATGAGTAGGTGGACGTCGTCTCCGGATCAAATGTAATCCATGGCATGACACAGAAAATATATGCGTGAAGGCAGCATGAGGATTGGACTAAGTGTATACCCATTATAAGTAGATATATATGTTTTATCTGAACGAGGCATTGTCTGTTTCTGAATAAATTATCACCCACTCTTACCACTCGCTCATTTCTTGATATCGACGAAACACCCCCCGGTGACGGCGACCGAAATTGGCCGCGATCAAAATTCGAAGGCCGGCCTTACCCTCCGAAAGTCTTGGAAATGTGATTAATGGCAAGGATTATTAACTTATGATACCACTATCCTTTCTTACTTGAGAGACAGAGAGGGTAATAATTTGTAGATTGTATGAAAATTGGTGACGTTCCATTCAGGGGTAGACATAGGTGTCGTTCTAATAATTAGTGGACACAGATTTAAATATGAGCAATACACTATCTTATCTCTAGTTGACTTTTCTCAAACATAAAGGTAAAAAAAATGTAATATTCGGGTCATGAAACCCTTGGGCTCCGTGAAAGAAATCTTCTCTCCGTGGAAGGCAAAGATTACGAGAGTGAAAGCGCATAAGTCATGCGTCTCCGCCTGTGAACCTAATTTGTAAGTACATGAAAGTCAAAGTGCGATGGATAAAGTGTTTGAGCAATCTCGTCTAAATTCTTATAAAACGTGTGTTCACAGTTTAAGGAAGCTGCCTTTTTCTATATTTCTGCACAGTTTTACAAAAAAATAATTGATTAGAAAGTCTTTTCAAATTGTCTTCCGCATGGGTTCCATTATGATATTACGAAAATGTTGGATGGAAAAGAGTTTTGAGATGGAGGCATTAGTTTAGGAAAAGAAAATCAAATAACCGCGAAATGGAGAAAAAAAAATTCGCTTTCTTCCCCGAACAGACCTCTGTCTTAAATGAGTATTTCCAACATTTCATCTCTTCCCCATGTATTTTTTCTCCCCAGTGTTAGAGAGAGGGAAAGCCGCCAGGACTGCATTGTTTCCGAATATCCGTCCGGGATGTTATCCCTGGAAATTGGCGAAAAAATCGAATTCATCGGTGAATCGAATCTAATCCCTTCCCCACATTCCTGCCGCTCTCTCCGCAAACGCCAAGGGCGGGCAGGGAGGGGTTTGTAAGTGGAGAGAAGAGAGGGATGGAGACTTCGAGTGTTGCTGGTGGAGAAGGGTTGTGGGGAGGGGGAAGAACTGGAGTTTTCCGGGAGGGTGCTTTTGGCGGGTTAGGCCCCCGGAGCAAAGTCACAATGGCGATGTTTTCATCTCCCTTCCCCCCCCCTCTGCCCCCTCGACAAATAAAGTACCCAAAAGATGGGGTGGGGGATGGGTGTTCGAGGGAGTAGATTTGGAAAGGATGGAGGCATGGGGTTGCGGGACA
Source organism: Hetaerina americana (assembly GCF_022747635.1). Taxonomy (NCBI): domain Eukaryota; kingdom Metazoa; phylum Arthropoda; class Insecta; order Odonata; family Calopterygidae; genus Hetaerina; species Hetaerina americana. The sequence goes on from NW_027287205.1 coordinate 23,147,839, forward strand.
GGGTCAGGCACGCCCATCTCAGATAGGTTTTGGCCTCAAGGAGAGAGGGAGAGATGGAGGAAATGGAATGAAAGGCCGGTGTCTATAAATTTCATTTTCCCTGCCCATCGAGGATCGACCCCTCGTCCCAACCGCGGCACCCACTGCTCTCTCCCCCGTCCAGCCCCCTTGCGTAACGCCCCTCGGTCTCATTTGTACCCTTCCTCTTATTCTTTTCGCTTATAAGCCGCCTCCATCGTTTCCCTTTCCGATTCTTCTATCCTTCCTTCACATTCCTTAACCATTCCGACCTTGATTGAGATATCTTCTTCATGAAGGAGCAATGACTGTTAACAAACGTATTCCTTTTAAAGGGTTATTGAAATATATAAACCCTCAGCTTTTAATGAAAAATTCGCTGTATATTTGGAATAGGAATCTTTATAACATTATTTATATATGAACACCGATATAGATTCTAAAAACTTAAAAACACAAAACAAGGACACTCACTTATGTAGTTTTGACGTTTCAACAGCCCAAATGCCATCATCCGACTCTAATGATGACAACTGTGCCGTCGAAACGTCTAAACTACATTAAGAGGGTCCTTTCTTTTTGTTTCTATGTTTTAAAATCGATATTATATTTTTTACATGTATATTCATGCGTCGCCGAGGAGCGTTCTATTTCGAGGATATATATGTGTATATATATATATATATATATATATATATATATATATATATATACACACATATCTATATATATATATATACACATATCTATATATCTATATATATATATATATATATATATATATATATATATATATATATATATATATATATATATATATATATATATATATATATATATATATATATATATATATATACGATATATTCACACTCAAAATCCCGCCAAACAGCGAATAAATACTCATTAATATAGAAACAGATATAAGGAAAAGGGATAGGAGCACACATAAAGGACGAACACAATATATATGTGTATTTTTTTTGCCATATAATTATATCCAAATTATAAGTGCATTTTGTGATTATTTCAAAGTTTTTTGGAAAAAATAATCATATATGTAACTGCTCGGACATGATGCATTTCTGATTACTTTTATTCTCCTTAGAATAACTCATTGCAAATCAGTTTTAAATTGACGTGCATTAGAATGAAAATTAGTAAACTTGTCTATGAAAGAGGTCCCAATCATTTTATTGCTATTATTCATCAGTAATTGATAAGTTTTTAAGTGAAATTTTGATCTATGAATTTGGACCGTGATTAACGGATAAATTCATTAAAAAATAAATGTAGGGGTGAAGCTATTTTAAACCTTATATGCAAATGTGCAGATTGTAATGCAAATCCTTTAAGAAACTTTCGAAATAAGAAGTCTGACTTTACATTCTATAGAAAGAAGCGAGCAAACACTATTTTAAAAATATATTCATTTTATACATTTTTGCTCTCTAAATATGGATTTCTCTAAATTATAATTCCAACCAGAATGGTCTTTATATCCCAATATACCTATAAGCATTTGTTTATGGTTGTGATTAAAGGCGAAATTTAAAGAACTACAGTATTTCAAAGCTAAAGTCACTAAATAATATGTATATATATATATATATATATATATATATATATATATATATACATATATATATAAATATATATATATATATATAATATAAGCGTGTGCGTATGTGGTCTTACTCTTTGTTTTTTCATTAAAAGGAGTAAATTTGCCAATGTTCACCCTGGTATTTATTTAGTAAACCTGATATTTCCCAAGTAAAGACTTTCATGTTATATCAGATCAGTCAAGTAAACCTTCCTACGTTATTTTTATTGCATAATTAATATTGTCGTTCGAAAGTTCCCTTCTTTTGATTGTGATGTTGCTGTACAGAAATATATTTTCAGTGTGAACATTTAACGCATGACTCTTGTGAGTCTAGCGATTCTTTCAAGGGGCTCTCCGTGAATTTACTTTGATTCTATCTGGATGGCACGTCTAAAAGAACTTCCCGCCTAATGAAGAATATCTTGTTGCTAACATATGTAAATCTGTATTGAGTTGCACATATAGTTTTTCATAATGTTGGTCCTTTTAATTTATATATTCTTTTTCATAATTTCCCCATCAAACCTTATCATTCTTCTCATTAGGGAGTTCCATAATTCTTTTGCAACATTCCACCTCATTATCTTAATCCTCACCTTTTATTAGCACTATCCTGTCAACATTTTTGTCATTCCTTCTTCATCCCTCTTTTTGATACGTCCATTAATTACCTCCCTATCCTATTCTCGAATTTTGTCTATTTATCGTTTTTGTCATCGCTTGCTGTTCCATAAATTTCCTACCGCATGTAAATACCATCGAATTCCCAGCCACCTGGACGTTTGTCCAACTTCTTTTGCCTCTCTTCCATAGGGCTTTCATTCGTCTGACTGCTACGAAAATACGGAAGTAGTGTGTCTGTAGTATTATGAATAATTGAGCGGGGTTTTAATTACCGTTTGTCGTATCCACATGAATAAAGCTCACAGAACGCAAGCGGAGTTTGTTGTTAAAAATTTAATATTAAAAATCAGTTCATTGTTCAGTATTATTTTAACTTAAAGTGACTAAATGAGACATTTTAAGGTCATGGAAAAGTATAATGTTAAAAAACTAATTTTTTAAGTTAAAATTGTGTAAAAGTTAACCTTTGCATGAAATTGCGATTTTGGTGTCAACAATGTACAGCCCTACCTTTGGATCAGCATGCATCTATTTCATGCGTTCAACATATTGCATTCTGGACTTCTTACTTATCAAATAGTAAAGTATATCTATTAATAAATAGTAACGTAATACATTTGTTCTGCCCCTGATATCATTTAGAAGAAAACTTTCCAAATCCAGACAGGTATCTAGACAGCCATCGAGGCAAAACCAGACGCCCCTGACTGCTAATCACCGCATAGGTTGTGTGTTTTAGCCCCGTGTGGGGCCTATGTGTTTTGCATGGTTGTGGTGGTCTTTCAGCCTTAGGAAACCTAATGTTAAGGCATGAAGAGCTTCACGAAAACCCTATGGCTCACCAGAAATATCCATAAAACAGAAAAAAATAGCATTTATTTTCTCGTTCCCTTTTACTACTCTTTCCCGCTGCCGACGTTTCATGGTAGCTTTATTTCCCCCAACCCCCTAGTCTCCTGGGCCCGTCCCTTTTGTAAGCCGTTCCTGTCTGCTTTGCTTCCTTTGGTTGACCTTCGTCACTCACTCATTAAAAACTTTCAGGGGAACCCCAATTCAAAAAATATGCGGAGAGACATTAAAGTGACTAGGACAAATTAAACGAATGGCAGTTAAATGCAATGGAATAATAAAAGAGAGATGTTATTTCAGACCAAATACTTAAAATTCAGACACAGAAATTGTTGAAAAACCTATTGAAATAAAGGTTTATAGAAGGAATTGATTACAAAGCAGGTTTCCTTTACATTGTGCATAATTATTCTAAGAAGGGAATTTATTTCTCAATCATATTTCACAAGAGTTTAAAAGTGCATGGCATGGCATCGACTTTACCATTGACTTCAGGGAAAATTTTATGATGCCGAAAGAGTTTTGGAAGTTTCTTTCAGATAAAAAAAATTTAAAGTGATCCACTCTCATTCCCCGACATTGAATGAAAATTACTTTTAATATCCAACTCTAAACTTTGGCACTTCAATAAAGACTTATTTCATCAATTCGCTTCATTTCTACTGCATGTCAGTTTTATAATAATCTATTTTATCTTTGCCAGGCAAAGGAGTATTTTACATCCTAATTGTAAACCCAAATTTCAATTTTTATTTCATCTGCAAGTGATTGCAAGAATATTAACAAATTCCATTGAACTACTTCAATTATTCTTATAAAATTTTCACCAGGTATCAAATTTTGTTATAATGATGGAATTTATAAACTCAACTCTGAAAAACAAGTGATTATGATGTCTCAAATCCCAAAATCTAACTGTATGACTGATAACAAATGAAAATTTTTTACTGAAATTATACCCTTAAAAATATTTACCGATTGATTACTCAAAAGCTCTAATACCTCTCACTATTATAAACTGTTTTGCCTTTACTTTCGACTTCCTGGTACAGCTACACATTGCGGCAAACAATTCTAATGATCTTTCATTAGTAGGATTGGTTTACCGCAATCAAGACACACGAAAACAAATGAAAGATTACAGGCTTACTTATCTTTGATCCACTTTATGCTAACACAATTTTTTAAATTTATAATTGAGATTAAAATTATTTAATTAGAATTATTGATATTTAATACATCATCAAAAGTATTACTATGCATTAGTACTCCAAACTCTTTATATTTTAAATTTATTTTTATTTAATCCGATTGAATACTCCTTTAATATACCTTGAATTCAAAATATAAACGATGAAATGTTACAGACATTCAGAATTATAGGGTTTTTTATGATATCTAAATACAATTTCACCTGCAGCACTGTTCGCTAATAAACTTTAATATTGACTTTCTTATTCAAAAGATGAATGTAGCGTCGTAAAATATTACGCACATTTTCACTTTCGCATGAAAAAGGTTTTCACTTGAACAACTTAAGTTAATTTTCGTGTAATTGAAATTATTTCCTGCCTACGCCCAGGGAAGATCATTTATCTCAAATTCGAAGAAAATTTCCATAAATTCAGATGTTCAAGAGGGAAATTTTAAAAAATCCGTTCCATTTTACGAGAGGGTACAATGCTTCCGATTCATTAAATGCCTGTAAAAGATCGAGATCTTTTTATCTAACTACAAATCTCAAGTACTAAATTAAGTTAAGGTGCGTTTTAATATTCCTAAGTGTCTGACTGGGACAATGAAGGAGGAGACGCTTCTGAGCTGTACGATCCACTTCCCAATGAAACCAAATTGACTTCAATCCGGAGTGAATGCCCTCGAATTCCCCCGGAATTATCTCTCAGTTGAATTTTCTGCTAACATCACGAAGACAGATGAAAAGTTCAGCGAGGGGTTAATAAATTTTATGAAATAATTTTAAGAAATCACTTAGATACACAACTCTCAGATTTGTAATCAAATCCGAATTTTCTTACGCTATTATACTTACTGTGAAGTCGTCATGTGAAAATAACGCCCTTTTACAACAATGAAAAGAGAAACCCAGTTTTTTTAGCAATATTCAAAGAAAAAACATTTCGTTCAAAACAGTTGATATCTCTAACTTAAGGCCTTCGTGTATTATATATTTTTCTATTGCTTTGACAATGTAGTACAGCTTGCTTCAATTTTATATTCCATTTCTGGAATACTAAAAGAATTAAATTCACCAGGAAAAATAAAAAAAATATTTTTTCAGAAAATACTTGTGTCGCTGGTTGGACTACCATTAATATTCCTTGACAGAATTATTGCAAATTTATACTAATGTCCGAGTTGTACTGAATGTGTATTTATGTTCACTAAATGTGCCTTTTCCGGATAAGTATTGATTTAATATATGAAGAAACGCAGCTTGTGTGAGTATTAAATGTTCCGTTTATGACATGTTCTTAGTACGTATTTCTGTTGATTTTCACGTAGTTTGGAGAAGTATTTAATGCAATGAATTTTTGGTAGATAATGATTTACGATATTGATTAATATGAGCTAAATATTACTTATATTACCCTATCGTAGATATTCTAATCATTCATTTTATCGGTAATTATATAATCAAAACTTCATTCTTGCAGAATAGCACGCGTTAGTATCGAATGAGAATATTTTGCATTTTATCTTACTCTACATATGACCTTACTAAATTTGCAATAACTACAGAGAAGTAAGTAAAACGTCGCTCATATCGTTTAAGGATAAAAGGGGTTGAGGAGACGTAGATACAAATCTCAGGATTCCAATTCATGAGATTTTATCCTCAGAAAACACCGGAATAGAATTTAAACGGAGTGAATAGAAATGGTAAAAATAAATTCAAGGGATGTTTGCGGGGTTCAAGCTTCTCTCCATCTTAAGAAACCTAGTCCCATGCTGCGTCCCGCCGCACTGCTTCGAAAAGGAAGAGGAAGGTGGTTCCGCCTCCATAGGAATCCGGGGCAACCCGGAAACCGGGAACAGAAGTGTGATTGATAGCGGTGCAGTGGCGCCCTTCCAGTCCGCCTTTCTTGCTCTCTCCAAATTTTTCCCCCTCCTCATCTCCTCTCTCCATGGCCTCCACGTCCCTTCCACAACGTTACTCCATCTACTACCGAATCCTTTCCCCTTAACCGCTCTCCCACTCCGACTCTGAAACCCTTCTAACTTTCCCCCTCCAGTCAGCTCCGCTCTGCAGACCTTCAGTGAGCAGCAGAAGGACAAGTTTGCCGAGCGGATTAGAAGGAGCGGGAAGGAATGGAAAGGTCATTGGATTGAGATAGTGAGGGGGAGGGTAAAAAGGGGTAGCTGTGAGGAGTAGTGTGCAGGGGAAAGGTGAGGCGGGGGCGGAGAGGTCTCGGTAGGGTACGCTGTGGTGTTCAGGGCGGGCAGAGAGTGACTCCTGAAAGGAAAGCCGGGAGCGAGGCCGTCGCTCCCGTTCCGTCGCGCGATATTAAATATTAAGCCAGCCAGCCTGAGTCGGAAGGAGGACGGAGAAGAATCATTTTCGCAAAGCGGGGAAGGCCTCTCTAACTTCCTGCACGGAAAACTCCCTCACGACTCCGTTTTACTCCGCGTTCGCTTCCCGCTCTACCCGTCCCCACTCCGCTCCCAAGAGCGGGGCCCATTCGGCTGTCCGTATGGCACACACAGGAAATTTCCGTGACGATTACTTACCGCCGGGTGTAAAGGCGGTCGAGAGATAATATGACTCGGCAGCGGTGGAATTCCGGCTGCGGAAAATCAACCGTTCTATGCAGAAATGTAATTATTCGCCCATGTGTAATACGCCAGGTGAAGGACTGAGGGGGCCGTTGTGCGTGGGAATGGGTGGCTGCTTTTCGTTGAGATGGGCTTTGAGGATTGGAGTGCGGTGGGAGCATGAAGCGTTTGATTTTCAGTCGGCTTTGGTGAACGTCTTCTTTACACTTCGTTGAACGCCATTAAGTGAAGTGGGGCGATCGGAGAATGTGATTTTGTGCGAGTTTCTCCGCAAAAGTTAATCAGCTAAAATCAGTACCTCAAAGTGTGGGGAAAGGGGCGACAAAGGATCGCATCCGACTAAGAAAGGGGTCATCAGGATGGAACATTCCTTCCATGGATTTCTTCTTTTGGTATCACAATCGTCACTCTCTATTCAATTAGGAGTATTTCTATTCTTACGAAATGTTCATTCAGAAAAAAACTGTTTAAGTTTCATATATTGTCATTTGCATGGGTTTTTCTAGAAGCGTGAAAAACCTTCCAGACATTAAGGTCTGTCCTCCCGCATCTTGCCTACTTCAAATCAAAACCGCTCTGCATCATGAGATGAGCGTGCGATTTAAGTAGGGTTCATGAAGAAATGCAGCGTTATACACTTATTACGAGAGATTTAAGAAAAAAGGAAATTTATACGCTGGAATGTGCTCTACTGCAAGTTCATTTAGTTAAGGGTGTAAATTCCACATGAAATATTTATTTCAAAAGTACATGATCTTAGTGAAAGCTCTTATCCTTCGAAAAATCAAATTAAAAGAAATAGGATTGGCCGTGTAATTGTTTCACACACGTGAAAGAATCTAACCCATTTTCGAAACTCAAGCTTATCAAGAGAAAAATTACAAGTCCACTAATGTTTTTGGTAAATGAGTGGACCCTATTATTCACCATATTATAAATTCCCGAAATAATTTAATAATAACATACTAAATCGAAATTTATTTGTTTTGCAGTCCACTAAAATATGCTGGTAAACAAGAATGAGATTCAATGGAAAAGCACCACCCCCACCATTTCATTCATTATCATTCCTTGATATGTCAAAATTATCCGCGGAATTAAGCCTTTAGTGAAATAGCAATGAATGTGTGTTTATGGAATGGAATCGATGAATTGAAGATACGTAAAATGTCATGGAAAAGTAAATTATTAAGCCTGCAGCTTCAAGAATAAGGTGGACTCTCGAATGTGGCATATAGTGACGAAATCCAGTAATTTGTGGAGAAAGAGAGGAGCATAGTAAGCATTTCTGAGAATTAAATGTCTAATTTAAATGTTCACGACATCATGTAGCGATAAGACGAAAGTGCTCTGCATTTGATAAGGCTTTAATTATTATAAAAGACATGACTGAAATATCTCATTGAAATCGATGGGCCAAGTATACACGATGCAAAGAAGGATGGGTACTCACCAATGATGGAATAATCTCCCTATCATGGTTGCGCTTAATATTCCATTTTTCATTTTCAGCATCTGATTTTGTATAGTCAGGACTGTACCATCGTAATTAGTTAATCTGTTAAATTAATTTAACTACCCGACATAATTTATCATATGGCTTCATATCTGACGGGAGAAATACCTTGTGCTGAATTTCATGATCATTTCATTTCATTTCACTATTCATTCAGAAGTTGATTGACCTTTGATTTACATAGGCCCCTTACCTATTTATAGAAATTTATTTTTATTGGAGGATATATTTTAATTAACTTCTTCCCGCAGAATTTTTCTAATGATTATACTACGTATCACTTTACCTTTGCGATCTCGTTAGGACAGAGGATGATGTTATGCGCAGACGCACATCCTGGCTGTTTAGTTGAGCAAGTTTCGCTCTATTTTTCGCAAAGACGGTCCCTCCGCTCGAACAATCCGAGAATGCCTAGGAAATCACACGGAAGTCGTGGTTTAAGATCCCTACCAATCGATGGCCGGGAAATAACATTCTTACAGTTAGTCGAGAGTGAGCGGGAGTGAGCGGGAGTGACTGGACCACGGAGTGGCCACCGAGGGCCATGAATGACATGATGGGAGCAGTGCGGGGAGTTTAGCGTCTGCGAGCTCGCTGGAAGAAGGTTGTAAATTGGAAGTAGGCCCGGAGAAATCAGGTCGGGATGGAGTTCAAACGGGTAGATATAGTCTCTGACCTGTTCAGGCAAAAGTCACACGCACTTCGTACAAAATTATTCGTGACATGGACGTAGGTGTTAGTACTTTTCCCTTTTTCTCATTAGTTAATTTCTTCGGCACTCTTAAGTAATTACCATTTGCGTTTATTTTCTTTAGATTTATTGGCATACTGTTTTCGATATAGAAATGCTATTGCATTTCCTCCTTTATGAAATCAAGGTTATAAAGTTTGAATGCAGTGATATAAAATGGAGCATATCTAAGGAATCCTTGTTTACGCGAGATAAAGATAATTGCAAAACTTGCGTGACGTATGGGTTTTTATAAGTCATATTGTATCTTGAACTTGTGTAATAGTTGGAAACCTACAACACTCGATTTTCTTTTCATTCATATGAATACTATGTGACAATGATTCTCATCGAGGTAATGTTTGGAAGTATTTTATAGGCACCAGTACACCGCTCACAAATGCCAGTACCCCAACCGTTCAACTTCATTTATGAAGTCATTTTATTTTTCCCTCACTTATTCTCATAATCAGCCTGAAAATGTTAATTTTAGCTCAAAATTTAAATAGTTGTTCCAAAATAATTATTTAAACTGAAGGCAACGCCAAATTGCCAAAAGTAATGGATTTTTCAAACTAAATCTACTATTTTTACTTACTTTAAATATATCTTTGCGATATAATTAAATATATCTAAATACAACTTATCTATAATTTTAGTAGTTGATAGGGGAGGTGACCAAAAATTGAGGTCATTTGTGCCTTTTGGGAAAGGTGGATAATTTGTTAGGGCTAGGATATGCAGGTAATGGTGGAGGAATGAAGGACAGAAACCTGGTGTGGGTATTAACTTACTCTTAACGATAGGTGCCAAGGGGTTCACAGTTTTATACCCCCTCCAACGGACAGTGTACTCATTTAAAAATACTCTCCGGAAACGCTCCATTAGAGATTAGGATGCCAATAATCCTGTCGTTGCTAGAATTTGAGCCCAGGCCCTCGAGGTGGGAAGTACAGTACCAGCACAATAGAGAAGCTTCCGGACCAATTCAAATTCCCTATATTTATCCGTAATGACGTGGCCTTTGGATTTTATACGTAGATATTTTAACAAAATTATGTCCATCGGGGTTGATGAAAATGGATTATTCTCTTATTAGGAAAAGTCATACTTATTTCCGAGTAGTAGTAGTAGTTTTAAGGGGAGGCGACCGACAGCTAAGGTCATTTGCGCCATAGGGGATGGACAGGAAAGGATGAAGGGTGGAGAGAAACCCGGCGTCGGCATTAGCCTGCTCTTTACGAAAGGCGCCAAAGGGTCCGCAGTTTAACGTCCCATCCGACGGACGGCGTACTCACTCAAAGTGCCCTCCACAAAGCACCTCAAGTAGGGATCGAGATACCTCTGAAAAATATTCAACACCGCCGGGATTTGAACCCGCGCCCTCAGGGTGGGAAGCCAGTACGTTAGCCCCCGCACCATCTCGATCCCACTTATTTCCGATATTTAAAGCTTAAGTACAATACTAAGTATAGTTATGACCCATTTTGGGTAATTTTTCATGCGATTGAGTATGAAGCTTATTAAAATGAATGAAAATCCGAGAGGTAAACGCTAAGCATATAATTAATTCATTCCTCCAAAATTATCAGTTCGTTTTTTTATCGATTCCCATAAAAATATATTGTTATTCTCCGATGTGATATACTAAAGTTAAAGCTTTTGAAACATTATACTGATTACATTTGTTGGCTTCATATATTTAGGGTTGCAGCTAATGTATCAATCGGCATTTGTTAAACACATAAAAACGATGTTTTAATCACCTAGTGCCACACAGCGTAATCGCAACCGTTCAACGCAGCGCTCGAAGTCAAACGCATAGGTAATTGGAGGCGCAGCCGAGAAAGCGGCTGCCTACTAATCCAAATGGCACGGTTTCAAGTTCCTCCTTGAATATGACTAGTGTTAACGTTGGTGGTTAACTCCCTAGAAGGTCATCCTCACAGAACACACAAAACGTGATTTGCTGGAATCTGTGGTTCTCACAGATCAAGAAATCCTGATGTCAAAATAGATAGATAGATAGATAGTGGTCTTTATTTGGGCGAAATTGAGACCAAATGGTCCCTTCTTCCAAAATAAATACTGGACAAAGGAGGGAACGTAAGCATGCATTTAAAATTTTTGTATGCACGAAATTAACATTACCCTTATAATATTTTATCTCAGCATAGATAATAGTTGAAGAAGTTCCTAGCATCACTTTCTTCTGAGTATAGTGACTCTAAGAAACTCTAAATAAAATTGCTTTACAGCTTCTTCATAGATTACCAGTTGAATCAGTAACTAGTTGTGAAGATGACAAACTTAGATAGCCTCATATTACCCTCCCAACTTTTCTTAAGGACCAAATTTAGGTAGTGAAAATACACGAACAAATTTACAGGGACATTCATTTCGAGATTTATCTCCCATCTCTTGTGACTTAACCAGAGATCATGTAGGAAATAAAAATAAAATGTAATCTTGAATTTTATTTTTTTTTACTTTTATGTATTTATTTATTCGTCATTTATATGACATGTTTTCATAAATTATAACCCAACTCCGCGGCGGCAAAGACGAGGACGGTGAAAGTTATTGAAATGGGAATGTTCTGCAAAAGAGTAAAAATAGAAACAACCAAACCATGAGGACAACCGACGTAATGCGTGAAGTGAGGGAGGAGTCACTGAAAACTACTGCTACGAAGAGTAATTTCACTCTTTGGATACATTTGAGCCCAAGCAAGAGAAGTGGAAGAACTGTAATGTATGATGCCAATTCTATAAAATTGAACATTTTCAACAAAATATAATTTGAATCTAATTCCTGATTACAAGTGGACCGCATACAGTTCCATAAATGGCCCTTGTCTCTCTCCCAAAAAATTAGCCTTTAAAAATTCAAAAGACAGGCCTAAAGAATCAAATTTGACTGTTTATGGAGAAGATATTGCAGTAGAAATACTCATAAAATGAAAAATGTTAGTTCCGTTCCCTGCTTATTGACTAAAATATGACTATTTTAATCTAACTGAAATGCCTACCGAATATATGATGAATTTAGTCAAACTTTCTCTTGTTATTCCACTTGGTATTTTGCCTTTACCTTCTGATCAGATATTTATAATTTAACTAATGAATTAAAAAAATATGCATGCCAGATTTTCGTCTGGGCTTTTGCGAAAATAGTTGCATATATTTATGAATTTTTATATAAAATTTCTGGTATATGGATAGAGTAAACTATATTTATAAATTTGGAGTTGCACTAAATTTGAAATTGCAAGTTCATTTAAGGGCTCTTAAGGTGCGTAGTCTGTCATTGATGAGGTGGAGAACGGAGCATGAGGCTATAATGGCCTCTAAATTGGTTGAGAAAATTGCCGCAAACTAAATTAGAAGTAGTGATCATGGCCTTTACTGTTTCTATCAGACAAAAAATATGATATTTAATTTAAGGTATTTTATTTTCAAAATATTGGAGCAATTGTATTATTTTACAAATTGGCGCAATAATAACTATATTTTTTGTACTTCACATATACAAAAGTTTAATGCGTTGCTGATATTTTCAATTAATTTTTTACTGTTACCTTACCTTTGAGGCGTAGTTTTGGCAAATACATGAAAAAATCATGTTTCTCTGGGCCATCTTCTTCCAATCTAAGCAGGAACTAATTGTCTCTTTTAAGCTATTAGAACCTCAAAACGTATCCTTAAACTATCCGAACGAATGTTCATTAAAAGCATTTATAGACATTTCTTTATTTATCAACATAGTCCTCTTTTAGAAAGATACACTTCTCCCAACGTTCCGGCCATTTCTTAACCCCTCCAAAAAATAGGATTTGTCGAACTCTCCAAAATACGCCTCAGTCTCGGCGATAACTTCCTCGTTTGAGCGAAATTTTTTTCCCGCGAGCCATTTCTTCATGTAAGGGAGTAATAAACAGTCGCAGGGAGCCAGATCGGGTGAATAAGGGGGGTGTGGCAGCAATTCATAGCGTAGTTCATGCAGTTTGGCGGCGACAAGACAGTTGACAGCCGAATAAGCTTCTTGTCCACCGTGAGTAATCGCGGCACCCATCGGGCCGACAATTTTTTCATCGGCAACTTATCATGTAAAATGTTAATTGCCGTTCCGGTCAACACACCTACGGCCCCTGCTACTTCGCGCACTTTCGTTCGTCGATCAGCGAGAATCATGGCGTGGACTTTTTGAATGATTTCCTCGCTAACCACGTCTGCCGGGCGTCCTGGTCGCTCTTCATCACAAACAATTGTTCACCCACGTTTAAATTCGTTATACCAATACTTAACTGTGGTCATAGATGGCGAAGTGTCCCCATAAACAGCACCCAACTTTGCTTTTATCTCCTCGCATTTCTTCCCATCCAAAAACAAAAAGCGAATTACCGAACGATACTGCTCTTTTTCCATCTTAGCGTAAAACGAAACACGTCTTACTCGAATGGGTGCCAAATCCAAACTAACCTTTAAATCAGTATAAAATTTGTTTAACCGTCGTTTGATAGATGGCAGCACATGATGATAGCATAAACTTCCCTAAGGAACGTCCTAAGGAACGTCAAACACGGGTACTTATTGAACCACTCTCGTATTGTCGATGGATTGTAGACAATAGAATAATGGGAAAGCGATGAAAGTGTAGGAAAAAAATAGTATTTGCCCATTTAAACCTACCATAAATATTAGAACACCATTAAAAATAATAATTTTTACAGGGTTCTAACCAAAAAAGTATTTTACTCCTTTGATATACCGTCTTATGCAGCTTGATTACCTAAAGAAAAAAAATATGGAGACAAACAGGAAAACTGAACTCCAGAAGTAAATGATGTATTTGGATTTATCGAAGTGACCAATTCATCATGTGATTTGAGGGTTATACCTTACTCCTGACGTTTTTTGGATTGCCATTCGTTTTTTCTTTGCTAATAATGTGGCGCGAAATGTAAAGTTTCTTTTTTTTCATAATACGATATAATAGTTACTAGCTATACATGATTTATGTATAGCTAGTAACTTTTGTTTCTGAAAGTGAATTGATTTATGGAACATGTACATAAGACAAATTAAGAGGGACGTAAAGCAGATAAGGTATCAGGCATTGCGGGAACTGACATTGAATAGGGTAGATTGGAGGGCTGCAGTAAATCAATTCTAGGATTGAAAGACTTACGATGATGAAGTAACTCCATGAGAAACTCTCTTCTGATTATACCCACATTTTTTAGCTAAAATTCAGAAAAGCCAAAATATGATTACGTTATTATTTTTTAGATAAACATTGAAAACATCCAGTAAATTAGTATGCTAATATATGTCCGATGAGGTGCAAAGGCTATCAGTACGTTTGTGAAAATTAAATTGGGGCAATTTTTCGAAATATTGATATATTTCATATATTGCTTCCAAACATCTATACCGTATTCTTCTAATTTCATCCATTGGGCGTCAACACATTTTATCAACGGCTTTCCCATTACTCATAGGCTAATAGGTAGGTACGCGAATTTTGTACGTCCTTAAGGCTAAGCGTGCAATTTTCTTTGACGGCACTAAGGGTCTCAGGTTAGTGCCCTTTGAGGGAGGAATTCACTTTTTGGAATAGGAAATAGTCTTCTGGTGCCAAATTGGGATTGAAAGGGGGTTGAGGAATCATCGCAATGCCATTTTTCGTCAATTAGTCGCATACCTTAGTTCTTTTTACATATTAGTTACATATAGTTCTTCCCACGGACAATACGAGATAGCAACTGTAGGATTATAGATAGTAAAAATTCCACTTGCCACCCTCAGTGTCTAAAAAATAATTAGTTCTACTTAAATGCATGCTCCTCCACTAACCTTATGTGTTTTGTTATAATAACCCATTCTTTCCGCATGACATCATTCGTGTTCTGTTAATCTGTTTTTAAGTTTCCCTTTCAGTCCCTCTTCCCTCCCGGCGGGGGGAAATTCCTGCTACCTGCAACGTTGGGTCGAATTCCCTTCCTTTTACTGTCTCTTTGGGGGGTTGAGTGTTTTGTGGTGCATTTTCATGTGGTAGTGAT
This sequence comes from Hetaerina americana, assembly GCF_022747635.1. NCBI lineage: Eukaryota > Metazoa > Arthropoda > Insecta > Odonata > Calopterygidae > Hetaerina > Hetaerina americana. The sequence goes on from NW_027287205.1 coordinate 23,163,044, forward strand.
GTTTCACATTCTTGCTTGTTGTGTCCTGGCTTGCGTGTTTTAGGATGGCTTTCGTGCTGTATCCTGGGGTGCAGTTTTTTGTTGTTTTGCGGTGTATGTGTTTGCATGAGTATTGGTTGGAGGGAGTTTTGCATGAGTGTGTGCGCTGCTGGGGTGTAATTTTCCGTGTTGTTTTTTGCATGTGGTATTTTTCGTTTTTACGGTTGGTGACCTAACACCCCCCGCCACACGCCCTTGCGGCGGCTTGCGGGGTATTATGTAGATGTAGATGTACCTTGGTGTAGGTGTGGCTAGGTGTACTGGTGGTCTGGGTGAGTGGGAGTGTAGAACAGATCTTTTGCAGAACAGATCATATTTTTGGTGGTAATGGTGTGCACTGTTCTCTTATAAATGCCAATACGATCTGCAAACATGCGCACACTCAACTGACGGTCTAAATCTAGCACTTCACGCACACGTGGCACGTTTCCGTCGGTTCTTGAAGTTGACTTTCGTCCAGCGTGAGGTTCGTCCTCCACACTCTCTCGGCCATCTTTGAAAAGCTTGACCCTTGACCCACTAGTGATCCTTCCCGATCCTAAAGTTCATGTTTGAACGATTATTCCGATATTGATTTGCGTTTAGGAGAATTTTAGAATTCCATTGCTGGGATTGCTTATAAAAACTATATTATTTCCTTAAGTATTTATTTAAAAATATATAATTCAAATTAATGAAAAATAACTTGGTTATCGTATATTTTTACGTGTGCATCTGTGCAATCCCGATATAGAGAAATATAAATCGTTCTCAGTACTTTGGTAAATATCTTTATTCTACCCATAGCTGTAGTTGGGCTACAGTATCCAACCACCTAGAGCAAATGTGTCATCCATGCTCAAACTCTTTGACAAGTTTGGCACATTGTTTTTTGGTATGGTATGAAAATTAAGAGCTCTAATCAAATGATCTATCACTCAAGAAAGAGCGAACATACGGTATCATAGTCACCAAGATTGAGTATACCTTCGTAGATTGTGTTTATATTTTTCTACATCTACATCTACTCAATACCCCGCAAGCCGCCGCAAGGGCGTGTGGCGGGGGGTGCTAGGACACCACCCATAATTTAGAAAAGAAAAATAATAAAAAAAAAATCGCATGCAATTTTTAAGGGCGGTTAATTGAGCACCTGTACCTTCATAGGCGGAATTTATCAATCTGATCAAATTTAAAAAGATGTAGTCGTTTCCAGCTAGTACCCTACGACGTTAATTAAATCTTTTTGGAAACCCAGCCCCCAAGATCATTGGCCCTTGGAGAGAGAAAAAAAAACAGGAAACGAGGGCCAGGAGACGCACCATGTCCTCTCCAAGAGTTTTCGATAGCCTCTGGCTGAGGGGGCGACCCTGTTGGCAGCGGACCTCCACAGCAGTGCATAGAGGTATACCCCCTCATCGGTTTCCAGTTGCTAGGCCGTTTGCCCAATTTGGCACGCCTCCCACTGCATGCGAAATCGAAGCTACATAAAGCGCTGGCCTAAAAGAACTAGTTCATGAGAGGGAATGGCAACCTGGTGAATTATTACTCTCTCCCTCTGTGCCTTATGGACCATAATTCCCTTCTAGCTTCCCGTGTATTCAGCAAGAGTTCTAAAAGATAAGGTAGTGTGTTTGCCATTATCTTAACTTTTGGCTTCTGTGAGTGTATGAGTAATGGAATATTTGCCCTAAATTGCAGAATTTTCTTTTTTATTTCAATTCTTGTTCGAGGTGGATAGAGAAATAATAGAGAAAAAGAGATGAAAAATGCAGTGTAAAGCCTTTTTTTTCAATTTAGATGCATTTTTGGCACCATTGTGAATATTAATGCTGATAATTCATCCCAGAAAGTGGTAATTACTTGAAGCTGATAACGAAAATTTATAGCAGGTGAAATTTACTGAAAAACTACTTGATAACATTTTATTCACCAAAATATGAACATTCTTTTATTATTGTGTCGTACTCTAAGTAAATGTCAATATCTTAATTTTTCTTCAAGACACAGACGCCATTCTGAACATATATGTTTACTTGGTGAAATGACATTCCGTTGATCTTGCATAATACTATTTTAAAAACGCCATTTGCATTATTTGACCGAGGGTAAACTGGAAAAATTTTTTATTTCGCCTAGAAGAAATTTTAAAGTTTGTGATAGGGATTCACGTAAATCAAAGACTATTTAAGCGTCAATTAAGCAATTTAATGAAAAGACAACAGAACGTCGGATAACAGCTTCGGCTATTCATTAGACCTACGCTCAAATTCAATTAGACATTTCCTCTATACTTCATTTGAATACGAATCAAATTCAATTGATCTTATTGTCAAAAAGAATTAAGTGATGATACAATGTTTTCCAGGACCAGTAGACATTAAGGGAGGTATCGTATAGTAGTAGCTCAGGTGCAATGGCTAGCAATAGCGTTAGCAATGACTAACGTTTTTGGAAAAGGTAAAGTGCTAAGGATAGTTCCCTTTTATGATTGGCGTTTGTACGTTTCAAAAAGTAAATTGGAGTATCCCGAGCATTTTGAGAATTTATTTCAATATTTTAAATTTATAATTTTTAAATGAATTATATTAAAAAACCTTAATTTCATTACTGAAATTGGCTTCTGCATATACTGCATAAATCTATATCTCGGCTTTGTTTTGTATTCTATACTAAACTTACTTATTTCTATTAAATCTGTTAATATTTTTATGTTAAGTAGACAGGTTGGAAACTGGCAAATAAATTTATAATTTATAGGATAAATAGAAATTTGTAGGATAGGGATATAAGAGAGCATTCGAAGTATAAGGCTGCTGTTAAAGAAAAATAAACGAGTACAGAGTATCATGTTTATTAGAGCAGAGTACGCATTATTGAGTTTATTAGAGCGTAAAATAATCAATAAAGGCGAAAATTAACATAATATCGTTAGTTAAAAAGTTGTTTTCTAAGTCACTAGATAATATTACAATGACGTTTTTCGCTCTATTTCTAAGTTATTCAGTTTATTCCCCATGACTTGCCATATAAATACTACGAATGTGCAACTATAAAAGATAATACGTACTACCAAATAATTAATATTCTATTACATAATATACCAGTAAAAAACTCCAGCCATTATATATTTCACTGCCACATTACTGCCATATAAGGCTACGTGTTTTCCTCTGCTTTCATTTGTCTATCATTATTTTTAAGAACAAGAATCCACAATAAGCTGAACAGAAAAGGGCATTATATTGCATCATCATTGTCATGCAATACAACGTTTCAAAATATTAAGCACAGGAAAAACTAATCTTATTTAATTTTTGACAGTGAATATCAACTGCCTAGTGATGTTATGAGAGCTGAAATTGATATTGTAGGGATAAGTATTTGATATATTTTACTTTAAATGTGTAATTATATCATTTAAGCTAACCTGTTATCATTGACTACTACAAAAACTCTGCTCTGATATTAGTATCGAGGTTGTAGAACGTGCACGCAACTTACCTGTAGACAAACACGTGACGATCTGCATTATTGTGAATAAGCAGATCCTCTTCATTGTTGCTTTATCAGATGTGTGGGTTCATCTCTCGTCCCCCTTCTGCTCTTGCCATGATCTGTGGAATAACAAGGCATGTTAGTTTTAGTTCCAAACTATAATTGCCCGGGAAGAAAAATATTTTGCATAAAAATATTTACACCACATTTATGGTATCTTTATAGGAGATAATGCTAGGCAATTGAAATGTGTACCTTTAAGAGCCTTCGGATGAAATTATTAACATACTTGTTAAAATAAAGAGGATTTAATGCTAACTGAACTCAATATGTATTATGCTCCTACTGAATATTTAATATTTCCTGCTACTTTACTAGAATAATGGAGCTGTTGGCTGTTGGAGCCTTAATATTGCGAAAATCAATTTCAATGCAAAAAGATAAAAAAATATTAAAAATTATCCGATTAATTTATGAAAAAGACACGTTTCGACATTTCAACGTCATCATCATTCACTGGGTGAAGGCATCATAGTGTCGAGACACGTGTAGTGCCTTTAAAATAATTGTTAAATTTTCTTCAATTATTTTTCTATCTTTTTTACATTGACACGTAAAAGTTAGGTAAAATTGGTTTATGATTAAAATTCTTTCCTGAAATTTTAGATGGATAAGATACAAGGTATTTATATTTGTTCTTGGCGAACAAATAAGTTAATGAATGTGCATAAATATATGATCAAACTTTTTGTTCTATATCACTTTGAATGATTATCATTTATTATTTTTCATACTATTGGTCAAACTTTAAAATTATTCAAAGAATTAACGAGGAATCAGGAAATATTAATAAGGAATGTATAGCATTACTTCCGCATTTATTTAATTTCCAAACGTAAAAGGATACAAAATTGTCATTTGTTATGAACATTTTTAATATAGATGTAGCATAAATATCTATCTGCCAGGTGTACTAACTTTTTTTCTTTCGTCAGAGTTATAAGATTCTTAAATATAATTTTTGGAGCAATATCATTTTCAAAAATTTTACTCTGTAAATAGAATTTCTCATTACCAAAGATCGGCAGTGAGATAACCTAAATATAAACAAATTGGCAGGTGCGAACGCCTAATTTTTGGGCAATCAAATTAAAATTAATCAAATATGGATGTCTTTTTCGTCTTTTAAGGGTCAAAATGAGATATCTTGGGAAAATTATGGCTATTAATCGAACAAAATTTTCACATACGTTCATTGATTCACCAAATTAATTTCCCGCGATTAACTTGGCATTATCTTTGCGGGACGTAATGCATAAGAGGCTTGGTTATTGAGTTTCGATCAGTAATTTCTGTTTGGCCCGAAGGATGTCCTTGTTTTCAAACACCATTCCCTGCCACGCCCTTCGCACTTCCCGGCGTGCATGAAAGGTTTAAGTCCTCGGGGCGCGTCGATATTCGAGCGAATCCGGAATTTTCAGCCGCCAGCAGGCCTCGCTGAAGAGATCTCTTTATTTCGGTGCGTATAATGCATTTTCCAAGAGAATACAGCCCTCCCCTTTCTGCTCCCTCTCACTCTCTTTCCAATATCCTCTTATACTCTCGTACGTGTTCGGAGAGGCGGGCGGAATAATAAGAGGTCCCGAGACAGGTAACAACCAATGTCGGTGGATGTAGTGCCCACCTTGTGCCTCCACATCCTCTTCAAGGACGGTGAAAGAATTCAATGTAGGTTTTATTTCCCTGTACGCCTTCTCCATTTCAAGGCACTCTCATCATTCCAAAAAAACACCTACTCGCTCTTCCCCGCGTATTACGCCTTCAATTAAACTTTTTATGTTGGTCTTCTGAGATATTTCTGCATTCCATTGACTTCTTTGGATATATTACCTCCAGCGCATTTCACAGCTTGCCTATTGTTTTTATTTTTAAATTTTATTTTATCGAATTCTTCCATATTTTAGGTTTATGCGTGCACCTGGTCTACACTCTGCATTCCTCGCATCTCTATTTATGATTTTTATCAAATACGATGATGAATTGTATCATCCTTAAGGATGAATGTATTATTCATCCTTTACGAAGTCGCTTAGGTTATGGCATCTAATTATTAGATATGACTCATTTAAATGTTTACTTAAAAATATGTCGTATTTAATATCCAGAATATATTGTCGATAGTGTCACCCGCTAACCTTATATCACGTCTTTACGCTAAAGGTACCTATTGAGAAAGAATCCTTCCTCTTCATTTTTATTTGCTTCCTTTTTATATGCTTTCTCTCCTGAATGCTCAGCCTGCGTGAATTGATATTTTTTCCCTAGACCTTGAATTGTCTTGAAATTTCTCTGTACTAAGTTCTCTTCTTACGCTCCCAGTCCCGGCCTTTTGTTATCAAAACCAGTTGCCTTTTGTCTCTGCATGTCATTCTCCCTATTTAAGTTCGTTCACAAAGGACACAAAGGGGCGACTGTGATCCATTGTGCCTATTTTCGGTTTCAATCATGCCGTGTCATGCTCTATACCGTGTGTTCATCGTTTTCTTCTACTTATCTCTTACTTGCCTCCCCAGCCTGCTCTGACGTCCTCCTTTGCCATCGGAGTCAACCCTAAAGAATTATTGTATATCTTCTTTCCTGTCTTTTCGGGGAAAATCACATAGGAGAGTTGCTAAGAAAACCTCCCCACCAGCTATCCGAAATTTTAGCCATAAAAGATAATTAGCATCATTTCGGTAAATTAAAGCGCCCCTGAGACATGGTTCTGTACTTTTAACTGTAGGAGCGTCTGCCGTAAATCGATCCATGAAACACAAGGTTCGTTCCGTGTGTCGTTACGTTATCCCACTTTCTCTACCTGTTTCCGTTTGTTCACTGCTCGTCAGGATTTCTATGAATAAAAGGGATCTTCTCCATGCTTAATTGCACGCTATGAGCACTTGTTTCCTTGCAAAATTTCAGCCTCTCGGATACAATATTTCAAATCATCATTATCTCTAATGTTTGGATAATATTGCGTATCATTTTTTATCATCGAACATTTAGCTTGAAATGAATTAGAGTTATTTTAGAACTCATAGTATTTTTGCCATTATCGATGTGAACTTGTGCTTTTTTAAATCACTATTGCAGCATTTGATGTTTCAAGCCCGAACCCTTAGAGCATTTTATGTTTAATTGTAAATACGCTGTTGTTATCAAATCATAAAATTCAAAATCTGAAGGCTAATACAGGATGACCGTCGAAAGAGGCTCTTCCTGAATAGTAAACTTTTTATGTTTTAATATGATGATTTCAAGTTTTTAATATGACTACAGTTTTATATTTTCGAATTTTTGTTGGTGGTTCGTTTCATATAAATACTCTCAATATACACAAATTTTAAGGAATAAACCTTGCGGTAACTGCAATCCTTCTTTAGATACCTAAGTATTGAGTTTTTCTGACTAATGGAACCGTGGCCCAAGGAAAGGAAATGATATTCCGGAATTCACTCGTACATATTATACCTTATAATGACTACAAATATAAAAGCATTTTGTGAGAATATTCGTGATAAGTGTGAAATGATATGAAACAGAGACAGAGGAGAATCTAGCTCCGTACAATTTGGTGCTGGAGGCGCATTTTGAAGAATAGAGAACATGAAATAAGAAATTTGCAGAAGAATAAGACAGGAAGAACCCACATGGAACACATCAAAGAAAAAATAAACCACATGCGTTAGCCCCATTTAATGGACCCTACGTTAAATTAAGACAACAGATTAGAATTACTTCTTGAATAATAATATATTACCAGTAGGAGCAGCTTGAAACTAAGCTTATTCATGATATTATTGTTTCTGCAATTTCCCTGAATTTGGTAAAAAATTTACTATTAGTAGTGACATTTATTTTCTAATTGGTAAATTTGTACATCAATGTTGCTAAGCATCTTTTGCTGATCTTAGGAAGAAAATGTAAGCGATGCGAGAGATATCTTTCTTTTTCTACGTTACTTTCCACGAAATGCGTTGTTACACACGAGAGCGGTTCTCTGTCGCATTGATAAGCTACCGGATTCGGCGACTTAGGCGTTCGCTGAATTCGGATCCATTGTTTTACTTCTCATTCCACAGTTTCATTCCCTGCCTTTTCATGCCACATCCTTTCTCCCACACATACCTATGATGTCATGCCCTCCTCTTTATATCTTTTCCACACTCTCCAGCCATGCCTTCGAAATTTTATTTTTTGTATTCCAACCATCTTCTCTCCTCACATAGTACCCTTCAAAGCCGCGGAACGTGTAGCCCTCGAGCAAACATTCAATGAAGATGCCTACCTCCGTCTTTATTCCACCCTTCCCTTATCCCACCTCCACACTGCAACATCCCCTCGCGATTTTTCTCTCCCTCCCTCTATCTCGGTGAGGGAAATAGAATAATAAAACGGAAGTATGAGGAAAAAAACTAAAGGCTAAGATGAGAAGACGGAGGAGAGAGAGTAAAAAAGGATAAAAATCAAACGATAACCAGGGGAGATGAGGATGAGAGAGGAATCATGGAGACGCAGTGAAAGAAGCAAAGGATGGGAGAATAAGACGGTGAGAGGAGGAAGCGGTAGGTGGAATTCTCGCTGCGTCGATAGGATGTAAATATATAGGGAAGGGGGTGGCGTGGGGACAGGGGATGTACATAAGATTGGGTGAGACTCTAACCCTTTATGGGAATAAATAAACTTACGTTGTCACTAGTGGGAGCTGCTGGGGCCGAGGATGAGGGTATCCCTCAGGGTATCATCATGGGCCCCCTTCACTTTTTTATTCCCTCTTTCTTATGTGTTCTTTCTTTTCCATACTTTTCTTTGGCCTCTTTTCTCTCTCACATTCTCTGCCATTCCTTCTTTTCCCCTCCTACCCTTATCGACCCGTTTCCTTCTCTCCTCTTTCTCCCCATTCATCCTTTCCTCATTTTTCTCGTCTCACACTCATGTTCCGTTGCAGCATTGAAGTGTATCCCTGCAGGAAATCCGAGAGTATAAGGAACCCTGGAACATCCTTCGGGTCCATGCCGTCATCATTCGCCCTGTTCGCCATCTCTGCCATCCCCCACTTTTAAAAAAACGTCTACCCCTCCCTCCTTCCCCCTACTACTCCATCGGCTAACCCTAAGCCAAAGCAGGATGGGGACGTCTTCAGGCGGGGAGGATTTCGACGGGTATTGAGGAAGGGTTAGTCCGGCTCCCGTATTAAGAGAAGGAATCCAGGGAAAAGGTGAACTAATGCCCCTGCGGTTCGCGTGTTTCGGTCGGTGTAACTCCCTTCTACTGTTCAAACCGGCGCAACGGCTCCGTTCCGCTCTTCCAGATGGACCATCCCACATTGCCATCGCCCTTCTCTTACTCCTTTTTTCTTTACCACTTGCTTTTTGAAAACTTCAATGACGGCCGTGTCCTGACTCTGAATTCGGAGATTACTTTTCTTCCGTACCTGCAACCGGAGAAATGCTTTATGGGATGGGGAAGATTTTTTTCTGTACGATCGCATTCACGTATCTAGCAAGTAGAGGATGCCAGTCTGAAGAGGGAAAACTCATGTAATAGCGCCACAGGAGCTCTTATACCTCCTTTTGAGTGTGGTGATAGGAGAAGCAAGCATGGTAGGGATATATTTGAGGTCGTGTATATTACGAGGATCATCCCCGGAATCTCATGATATCCCAATGAAAGAACTTTCCTGAAAATGTAGAGCAGCTGTTGCAGCAATCGAAAATTTACTAACCTTGACAACAATAAAAAAACTGGGGATTTTAATTGATTTATTTTTACTGAATGTTTTTCATAATTTGAAATTCCTTATTGCATCTCGTGCATTGAAAAAGCTGGATTTCCAAATTACCAAATAGCTAAAGAGTTGTGAGGGGAGTAATATAATATCCATCCACCTTGATAAAGGTCCGAGCAATTGAGAAATAAATGTAAATTTTATGAAATAGAAAATCTTAATTTTTAAATGATCATGCACCCAAACTATTTTCAAGAACATTTAACCTCAATAATTGCATGAGCATAATCATATTTAAAATCCATTTTGACTAGGAATATTTATGCAATTCATGGTTTCATAAATGTTTTGCAGTGTACTTACGTAGAATCAAATTGATCAGAGATGCAATAATAGAATTTTATCAAGTAGAATATGTATGTTATTTCTCTTTGACTTTCTCTTAAATACTATTCAGGAAATTTTTCGCTCTATAATTTTGTAGGTTTTAAAATTTATCAAGTCAATTGTCTTAGAATTAATCCTCAACAGCTTGAATCCAAACGAAATGGTAAGAAATCTGAGAAATGGAATGAAAGGCATATTAGGTATGCATGCCTCCCACTTTCTTGCCCTCCATTCAAACTGAAAACAATTTATCTTCCTTCTGGATTGCTGGAATGGACCAGGTTTTAATATTAGACGTTAAATACCCTAATCTGTACACATTTTCATCCTTCCTCTGCTCCCAGCACCTTCGATATTATTCCCAACCTGCTAAAAATTCCCCTCCCAACTCTTCCCCTCGCAAACCTTTCCCACCTTCTCCTTCCATCCAGCGTCTCCAGCTCTTACTGTTATAACCTTCTCCTTAGTTTCTTCCTTCTGTTCTTTGAGATGCGTGGCTTGATCACCGAAAATTCGAAAAGGTGGGTTTCTTTTCTTTTTTAGTGTTTCTGTATTTATATTTTTGTTCGCTAGTACTATTTGATATACGTTATACATTTTTCTTCTTTGAGAAAGGTGGCTTGATTACCGAAAATTCGAAAAGGTGTGAGTTTCTTTTCCTTTTATTTTTGGTTTATCGGTGTTTTTGTTTTTGTTTGCTGAGGCTAACTTGATATACATTTTAAAACATATATATATATATATATATATATATATATATATATATATATATATATATATATATATATATATGTATATAGGTGTCCAGAGTGTCTTGCCCGGGACCCTCCGGTCAGTAGTTCAACGTTTTACCACTGGACTACCGCGGTTAAAATATATATATATATATATATATATATATATATATATATATATATATATATATATATATATATATATATATATATATATATATAAGAAAACCTTAAAAGAACACTCGTGAAGTATTTCCTAATTATTTCGACGGAATTAAGCTCCGTCTTCCTCGTAATAAACAGTAGTAATCTTGAGCATTACTCACTGTTTCTTCCGAGGAAGGCAGAACTAAATTCCGTCGAAATTATTAGAAATAACGCGCGAGTGTTCTTATATTGTTTGTTTCTGTCCAAGTTTTTTATTCAACACTTCCGTGTGATTCTCGGTGAAATCATGTATACTATATAAATACGTGTATATAGGATAATCCTAATACTAATTTTTTAGCCATAGTTTTCCTATAATTACCTATTGGGTTTGAATAAAAAGTATTGATTTTATAAATTTATTTCAGATATTGCTACAAGTCATCAAAATTCTTCAAAGTAAATCCCTAGAGCGTGGTTACACTTGAGGGAGTGCATTATCGACGACTTGAAGATTCCCTGTTCGGTAGATTCATAAATTTCCTTAAGGGTACTCGTGCAAGTTTCAATGATGGCACTCTTAGTCTCACGTTGGAGTCTTTTGAGGGTGTGTGTGCTTTACTTTTGATTATAATAAATAGTCTTCTGGTGCCAACTCGTATGCCGTTGCAGGTCTTTGCGAGCATAAACTTGACTCTGCTCTTGGTCAGTTGTCAAGCCCTTCAGGACGAGCGCAGATCTTGCGCAGATCTTGCGCAGATCTTGCGGAGATCTTGCGACATTGCGCAGATCTTTTCCGTTACCAAAATTTGGTGATAATATTTTGTACAGTCATCAATGCTAATACGATCTGCGATCATGCGCACACTCTGCCAACGATCTTAATTCAGGAATGCATGCACAAGCCGTTGGTTCATGACGTCGAGCCGATAGAGTGTGGAGTACGAGTTATGCGCCCGTCCTCCACAGTCTCTTAACCATCTTTGTGCCACTGTGTACCAGATATGTGCTACTTAAAAACCGCAGGTTGTGACATGCTTTCATTTTTATCTACTTGGGCAATCATGTGCTACGTCTCTTTACACGATTATGAAGCCCAACTCAAAATTAATGGCGTTCCGTTGTTCAAAATTTACTTTCATTTTGCACTTGCACCGAAGCACTGGATAAGCGTCCACTAAGAGCACGATCTTGCCTGAATGGAAGCTTGCAGGTGATTAGCGCTTAACGCATTTTTAAAATCCAACTTGCTACCACCGAGCCTATGCGTTACGAACGCGCTGCAAAGTATAGCCATGGCAGAAAAAAAATGGGCCCGATACACCTTATAAAAACTTTGTATAGTGTCTTGCATCATTAAACGAGAAGGGAGATCCATTTAATATTTGATTGGCATGTGCCACCCTTTCTTTATTCATAACTGTATAGTGTGTATAGTTCCGTAAGTAATGTAATTTTATCATAAATGATTTATGAGATAACTCATCATGTACATCATGCACAGCAGGTCACTGGGTGTAGTGAGGGTGAGAGAAACAGCCTTACCGACATAAATATTATTTAATACTAAATATTAATATATATTTGCTAACACGGAAAAACATATGAGCATATATAGTACACACACAAACCTATGTAAAATAAGTATTTATTGAACTTTTTCACTAAAAATTGGATATTTATTTCTAATTGCAAAAAAAATTCGGGAGATTTGGTTCAATCATATTTTGACTGCGTACCGCCTGAAGGGGGACGAAGGAGTTTACTTTCTTTGAAAATTCAAACCTGAACAAAGTGGATATAACGTATTCCGCGGGAAAAAATTTCACTCTAAATTTATTTATTATTACCCTTAACCTTTTCATTATAAATGTTGAATCGCTCGATTTTTTAGTATTTAAAATGCTTTTTAATTTTTAAATAGAACGTAGGTGTCTCTCAAATTAATACTGTATATGAGTCGTTATTAACCCGTTTAAGGTTCCAACGTCCTCCCTTTTCTTGTTTTTTTTAACCCTTATCCTACTCTCCACGACCCTACCTTCCTGTCCATCCATAACCCTGACCCGCTCGATCAGAGTTTGGTTCCTCTCTGTCTCCAAGTCCTCTCCATTCCCTCACACTATTCTGCCTCCTTTCAATGGCGTTCATCACCATAGCATTCTTTCGTCAAACATCCCGTGCTTTAGGGAAGAGAGAATTTGAATGGCGGCTTCTCGGTATTGTATCCAACGACCCTAATGATTTCGAGTGGTGCTATTTCTGGAAACGATTTTGCTCTACGTCCGCGCGTGGTAGTCTAGACAAAGCAAATACTGAGTGCAAGCATGAGTAAATATTTACACACCTCACTCCATTCAAGAGTACTGTCAACCATCTGCGACGAGCTATCCTACCAGATTTATTTTTAGGAAAATTGCAGCAGTGAGGACCAACGAACTTGTCCAAACTGAAATTTTTTTCAAGAAAAAATATATTATATATTTACTTTTAAAATAGAATGGATGATAAGCACTTAGGAACCAAAAATTTGAATTATTTATTCTAAATGGACAACTGTTTGTAATGGAAACCCAGTCTCAATGTAAAGGTTTGCTTCGCTTCGGATCAAGATAAAATATAAGTCTCGTAAATATTGGCAGATATGAAAACTGTACTACAGTTGTGAGAATATATAAACGTGCTATTATTTTTAATAAACACAAACGCATCAATATCCTTCACTCAGGATTTAAAAAAATGGAAAATGAATCCATTGCTCATTCTTTTCATATTGGAACCTTGGCCACCAACATGTATTGTGGAGTTCAATATTTGCAATTATTAAACCACCACTCTGCTGTCACGCTTTCCAGAAATAGAACGAATTATATGAAGTGAGATATATGGTTGTAACAAAAATAAATTCATTTATATTGATGTTGATGTATGAATTAATGCTGTACTTAAAATTAAAGGTTGATGCGTTTCAAATATGACTGAAAATTTTATTGGACGATAATTTTTCCAAGCATCTCTTAAAAAATACATAATTTTCAATTAAGAACTTATTAGGTTCTAATTAATTTTATGTAATCCAAATTTTAATGGGTATTTTCATCGATTTTTCGTAAAAGAATATGTATCAAATATTATTAATGAAGCCCATTTTCATCTTGAATTTCTTGGGACCTGTCATGGCATTCGCTAATACGATTTCTTATAAAAATTGATAACTTGCTCTCCCAGTGAAATATATTGAACGATACTAGGAAATTCATAATAATATTTTTAACCTATGGAAACAATGTATTATTTCGATTTTCATTAGTCTAGGGGAATTGGATTGCCTGGATTCATGTTTAAATATACCTTCTTCGGATTGAATTTAAATTAAAAAGCTAAAACCTAAGCCTGTACTCAATAAAAAGCATTGAACATATGCATTCCCTTCTGTTGCCATTTCCTTGCTTTCTCTCGTTCTTTCTCGGATATTGACTTTTTTATTTCAAGGTTTATTCTTTTCTATTCATTAACTATCAATTCATGGCAATTCGACGGAGTTCCCTAAAATATAAACAAAATAAAGAGTTTCTAAATACCTTTCCATGGTCATGTGAAGCATCTTATCCTTTTAAGAAATTAGATAACTACTAAGGTGCGAAAAAGGCCACTTATTATTACCCTCCTTTTTTATATAGGGTAAAAGTCATTAATGTTTGATATTCATGCGGCCCTTTCTTTCATATTTCATCTTCAGTGTTCCGTATTTGTTTTCCAAAGCACTTATAGAGGATTTGCACGGTTACCCAAATTAAGACATGTAACTAATTACAAATATCTCACTCATGTTCCTTAATTCGTCTTTGGGTAATAATAAGACATTGCATTATCGATTTTAAAATTTGATTGATAACATCCAAAATTTTTTAAAAACATCTCTTTACCAAGGAAATCACTAATATAGGAGTAACAAATAAAATTATAGTAATTAATTCGTTATCAAATGTATTTTATCACAAAAAAGCTGCACCTAATAAAAAAGAAGAGGGAGGAAAATAGGTAATTGGTTTATCGTGTGGGTCCACAGCGGCATTTACTAAAGTGCATTGAAAAATATCATTGTTAATATTTTCAATACGTATTAATTATTTTTGTAACATCGAATGATTAAATTTATTATCACCATTTGAATAGTGAAGTTTTGAATATTTCCATTGGAGATTCCTAAACACCTAATAACAGTGACTGAGTGATAAAAAAACCACAAAATATAATTGAAATGAAATCTGGTTTGATGAGTATACTAAATTGAATACAATATTATAAAATCGGTAATATTATTAAATTGGATATGTTTCTCTGTTAACACCGTCTTTCTAATTTTCACAACCCCGAGAATATTCCTTTTATCGATCAATCTACTTCCCATTGTCTTGCCAATCATTTACAATTATGAAGATAATACTTTCATGGCAGTTTAACGAGAGAAAAAAAGAAACACTTAAGCATGGAATACACAGAAATCGCAAAATTTTACATTTATTGAAAGGTTTTTTAGAGAAGTTATTAAAGTATCAAAAATAAGCTTGAGAAATTGTCTCAATAAATAAAACATTTGCGGGTTGCACCGTGTAATCAATGAATTGCCGAGATTTCCGCTAAATGGGCGAAAGACTGAACTTTGTGTTATTCCCCTAAGCTAGTTGACGTATGACCGCCTTTCGAGGGACAGGGACGAATGAAAGGAAAACCTAGCCTTTTAGGCTGTTAACGTTTCCAGGTGATATGCCGCTGAGTCATACAAGGAGCCGTATCATATTGCTAAAAGCTGACTTAGAAGACTCAATGGACTTTATCAAACTGTAGCAAGATTGCGAAACATAGCTGTAATAAAATATATTAAAATTAATGCATTATTCAACGTACGAAAATAGTTGCTAGTGTGATGTAACATACATTACTATCAGTATAATTTGTATGTAAAAACTACCAGGACTTGTAAATTGCCAAATAGCCTTGAGAAAAAGGTGACAAGGTGAAGGCGGTTAAAGGAAAGGGCGCAAATTAGAGGTTCGCGTGAAATAAAAAGGCTTTATGGTAACATAGAAAAACTGGCAGAAAGTAAAGAAAGAAAAGGTTTCTTCTAACTATCACAACCTTAAATATATTATTGTATCACATCTATCTTCCATTGGCTATAAAGTGATTTGCTCAAATGAAGAAGGCAATCCCTCAATTAAGATAAGAATAGAGTTACAAAAACGTTACTTATAGCATTTACATCTCCCAGATTAAGTGTGCTCATCCGATAGTTTTTCATCATTGTTGCTTCATATTTGCCTAATATTCCCCTTCCCCGATAAAAAATTCAGAATTTCTTTAAGTGACACACACTATACTGCAACCTAACAGCCTTCTTACACACGTGTATTAGGAACCAAGCGACGCGGGATCATGGGTAGCGGGCGGCGATTGTCACCTGTCAGCGCCGCATGACCTGCCACGAGAGGGGATAAAAAAGGAAGAACGCTAGGGTTTGCCCTCTCCACCTTTTCGGCTCTCTAGTATCTATCTCTCGCTCCTGTCACCTCTGTGTCCTGTCACTCCCTGCTATCAACCGCAAAGTTTCCGAGGTATCCCAATGCTTATGCTGAACTGCATTAGTGTAAGCATGCCGAGCATAAGTGAAATACATACATGGATTCTGTTGACTGAAAATCCCTCGTATCCTTCTTTGAAGCTTCACAAATTTAAGCTTGCCAAATGCAGGAAATATTTTTGAATCTACATATTGATGATCCTGGTATTAAGACGACTATATATAATATTATATATATATATATATATATATATATATATATATATATATATATATACACACACACATACATATATTGAGAGACAAACATCTTTTTTTTATAAAAGTGTCCTTGGGGTAAAAATTTAATTTCAGGTAAAAAATTAATAAATCGAGTGTACGTAGATTTAGCTGCATTTGATATTCCATCCCTCTTTTTCGACAAGAATAGAAGAGTAACTTTTAATTCCAAACGTTTCTGAAAGAAATCATATGTCCTATCTCTACTCTCACAAATCAGAAGTAACATATCCGTCAATAGCTAAGGAACTCGGAGTGACTTACTTTCAAAATGTTGCTTCCAATGTTTCAATAGTGAAAACCCGAAAATGTTATTCATAAGAGACAATGTATTAGGATCGTGAGCTAACTTTAAGCTAGAAAACTAAACAGTGACCTTCTTTTCTTAATAAAATCATAACAACATGACCTGCGAAAGAATATCAACCATATCAGAGAAAAATGGAGAGGTTTTGGCGCAAAATATCAGGGGGAAATAATGAAGATGATGGCGTCATTTTATTCCAAAAGGCTTTTTGAAAAAAAAATTACTGTCACAATTTTCAAAGAAGGATTAAAGGACAGTACATCACCAAAAAAAGTTTGCTTATTCTATTCTCTGGCCTCACCTTCTCTTCCCTCTCAGTGCAAGGGGTAATAAGAGACTTTTCAGAGAGAAAAAAATTAAAGAAGATTAAGAAAAATATGTTGCGGAGGATGTAGGTAGAGGGGGAGGACGGGGAAAAGAAAGAAAGAGAAAATGATAGTGCCAAGCTGACATCAGGGATGAAAGGACTGTTTTGTTGGACCGAGGAGTTATTTTCCCCGCACCTTCAGGGTAAGGGTGTACCTGGTGTCAAATATACCGGATGAGAAATTAGAAGGCGTGCCGCGCATGCTTTCAGCAGATATAACTACGTGTGTTTTTGAACATCCGAAGCTCCGCAGTAAGTACGCATAAAAAAAAACCGTCCTGAACCGCAACTCCGTGGACGCTGACCGACGGACGTCGGGAGAATGTGGTGTAATTTTTTTCGAAATTTCGAGTTTAGGCCATTTTTTAATCAATGAAATGCGTGGGACCACATTTAAACAGTCATGGATGAAATGATACCTTGTCGGCCAAGGCTATTCTAATAGACAGCGTGCCGTAATTGCTACTCAGCGCACGAATCACTCCTAGGCAATATGCGTTCTATAATATGGTGCTCTGTAACTATAGTGGACGTAAGACAGAAATATAGCAAACATTTAAGGTAGTATTTTGATAAAGTACCGATTTAGAGGGACTACAATAAACGGTGCAAGCATTTCTTTGTGTGGTTGTTCAGCATTACTGTTTTGCCTTAAGTTTAACATAATCGATATGCTTCCATATTATAAAGAACTTTTAAATAATATTAGGATTAAAATTGGATTGAAGAAATTCCCATGTAATTTATTAATTAGACCTCAGTTTGTTATGAAAATAGTTTATATATTTCCTCATTTTGTTTTCTTTAATTTATAAGTTGCATGATTGGTAACTTACGCACTAATTATTTTCTCAGATCAGTAAAAATTATATAAAAAACTTCAAAACCCTAAAATTTGAAGCCTCCATATGTCATATATTTTGAAATGTCATAAGTTGCTACCGTCTTCTCCTATATCCCACACAAAATTGTTTCGGCTGAAATTCTTGGGCACTAGTTCACAAAAAATTGCCTCCCCCAATATAAACTAATTTAATTGACTTATTTTAATTAATTTCGGGGTATATTGGGAACTTTTGTTGTTCCTGTTCTCTTTTTTTAGTTTTATCCATTGAATGTCAAACGATACACAATATTTGTTATAATTTATTTGATTATGAATACTTTTAAAATTTATCAGATTATTTTCTTCTAGAACTTATTTGGAAAAAAATTATAATAAAAAACTACCAATTATCTTGAAATTATTCTTTTTACAATTGTTTTTTTAAATAATTTGCCGTTATAAGAATGCCTGATAGATACATACCCAGTTTTTATTAAATTTTTATTAACTTTTTTAATACTAACTCTTCAGTACTTTCTGAGAAAACAATCGTTATTTCGTTAATTTGATGACACTATGCATTTTTAAACAGAATTGATTTTTGGTAGAGGAATTTGGGTACAGTAGTCTTTTTTACATGTAAGAATTAACAACTTAGAAATATTCTCTGGCAAAGAAGAATAGTATTGAATATGAAAATCTATTAGATAATAACTATTCAAATTTCCATTTAATATACACATTAAATAGTATACACAGTAAATTATTAGTATGGATATTGCTTACTTAAATTTTAGACTGGAAGTGGGCTCCAAACATCAGCATCGTACGGAAATAGATATTCCACGCAATTTTAAATTTCACGTTATCTGTGAACATAATGCCAAGAATCATACACCTAATTCAAAAGTTCTGCGGTTTCTGCATTTTATTTGTTCATCTTAGGTCTCTGGATTCGAATCGTGCTCTTTTGCGTGATTTACAAACAGAGTGTGCGTCTCCTGATGGGATAAGTAAAGTTCATACCCACCACTCACGAAAGCTTATTGGCGTTATGATCCAGGGGCAAATATGTACTGGACCGCCATCCTGTATTTGCTATGTAGATCCCGAGCGTTCCCGAAAAAGTGTGCTCCATGCCAAATATTGACATCTTTATCTTTTCTAATTCAAGTTATCTGTTTGCCCCTAAATAATGAAAGCCCTATTTACATAAAATTTCAGCGATCATTTTCTACTTTGAAATAAATATATGTATTGAATGATTTTAAAAAATCACGAGTAGCTCTAATAATCAATGTATGCTTTTGAAATAAGTGGTGTCATAAAATAATAGTATGTACGAATTTCGACGACACGTCATTTAAAGGCAGAATATTTTTTAGTGCAGTAAAATTAAATCGATGGATATAGTATTTCATAATCTCTTAGCAAATAAAAAGCTACATGAAGGGCATGTAGATTTAAATGAATGTCAAAACAAAAGCATGGAAGATGAAACTTTTAATAATCGTGCTCTAAAAAGGAAATAAAATTTGGATTTATTCCGTTTAACAAGATCTGAATGCTAATTAGCCAATCGTATGTTGATATTTTGTAATAGGAAAAAAGTTAACAAACAAATCATCGCTTTATTTCTTCAGTCCTCGAAAGGAGATTTGTATTTCCATATCATTTGTCCTCTCAATTGCATTGCCCTCGAAGGAGCCTACTCAACTTATTTAATAGAAATAAATTTTAGTTCAGTCTCCTAATTTTGCCAGTCTTTCCGCTTTTTTTTCAATAAGCGTTAGGTCAGGTATAATATTTTACTATATATTTAGCTCCAAAATTGATTGAACAGCACTAAATAAATGAAACATTCAGTCAGATGTTGTCAGATATTCGTCTCATTTAAAAAATTGTGACTGAAGGGTATCTAAGGTTTAGCATTTGACAAGTATTAACCTTGGCCTTTTTTGGCCAATGAAAGTATTTATCACGGTTTCAAAGGTTTTAAAAATTAACCCAAGACATTCATTTACTACTTAACCCTTTAAACACCTAACCCCAAAACTGAATGGTTTAGATGGACAATATTATCTATTAATCAGTTTACTTTGAGCTAATCCTCATAATTCAGTAATTAAATGTTCCAACTATAAATATTGGTAGATTATATTACTTCATGAAACAAATAATGTAATCCAGCCCTGAAAGAATTTGTTATATTTTGAACTCAATAGGTTTCACGTTTTCTCGTTTCACTTTTACGTTGGAGAAGCTCATTGGGATTTTTTTGTATTAAGAAAATATTGCTGGGATGCATTCATCGCGTCAAATATCAATTTATTGTTGTTTATTTCTCAACTCGCACTCAATATGAGTAATAATATAATGTCAAACCTACCACGCAAAATAGTACCGCATTAATTAAAAAATTATATTCTTAATCATACCTAAATCCTCCACAAGCTTATTTATTTGGTCGTATTGAATGATATCTTCCCAAATACTAATCAATAAGGGTTCGAGCGCAACAGTTTTGGCAATCACCACTAGCTAACCAACGTGATATTCCAGAATATAATGATTCATTAACAACAGATTAGTCATAAAGGTCAGGTGAGATGGTTAGATATGAGTATGGAGTGAGCCCTAGTTAGATAGGGCTCGTGCAGCCTCTCAGTGGATGTATGATGGTTTGATAGTGATGTGGCCAAGGATTCCGAAGAGCGAGCATTTTCATTAAAGCGGAGGGAAGAGAGACTTGTTTTCCGGGAGATGAGCAGTGCGAGGGGAGAGTTTATGAATTTATTCCCGCGCGGATGGCAAATGAAATAAGCCACTACCACACGCCTCTCCGGACAGCGTTTCGTGGATTCATTAACCGGCACGGAAAGATAGTTAGCATTCTCACTTTGCACCAGCTATTTTTGCAAAACCAAGCGGGGAAGGTTTTTGGGGCACCGTGGACCAAACTTCCAACTTTTTATCCTTGCATACACGTGGGATGATTACGCCACGTGACCGCTTTTCGGCCCTCGTTAATTCGCGCGACTAATTCCCTTCCAATTTTGGATGTCAATTCCCAATAGGGACGTAAGAGAGGTTTCCAGAAGCACTTCCGGCGGGTTAGGCACCCACACTCCAGACGGCAGGAAGGGTGGATGAACACTAAGTTTTAAGCACCAAAATGGCTGCCGGAGCGTCTACATTATGAAAACGTTTGTTCCTCTTCGTGGGATGGTGTGAGGGACAATTAGGCGCGCCCGGCAATCGCCGAATCACGGATTCGCCCCCTCCAGAGAGATGCGTGGTGGCGAAGTATTGAAACCTAATGACTCGTGGAGGGAAATCAAGGAACGGAACGCCTCAGGGGACTCGTGTACTTTTGGGAGTCGAGGAGCAGGGACAATCCGCGTGCGCCTCGTTACCCAGTTTACGAACCCAATCCTGAGCGACAATCTCCGCAAAACTACGTAGTATAGCATTAACACGCCTCGGAGTGAGGATTTACAATATTACCGAATCCCTTTACTCTAATTATACCCCTTATTAAGTGCGGTAAATAAGGCCTTATAAAGTATTTTCAGTTCTTAAATGAGTGCAATATGTTCGCACACTTGACCAATGCAGGATGGTACCTCACAGGCAATTAATGAAATAATACACATGGCGATGATTTGAAGGAACGTATGCAAATTCATTCAATTTTTTTATTTGATACATCAATATGTATTCAATATCAGAAAATTATAAACAATATTATGGAGGAAATAAAGAGAATAGTTAATGGATGAAATGCAAGAAGTAGGTTATGGAAGACGTCCACAATAGAAATGTTATGTTAATGACAGGCTCGGGAGATAACAAAAATGCATGATAAACCTGGTCAAAAAAATCTTCAGGTTTTATCGGACCTAAGCGTATCCTGCTAAAAGTGACAAAATATACGTTTTTTTATTTCCTGAAAGTCGAAACTAGCGCCACAAAATATCTTTTTCCCATTTGCGAGTGAAAAGAAATTGTCTCCTTCGATATTCTCATTATAATCTTTTTATGTTGTTAAATAAGTTTCAATATTTTAAATAATTGTAATGATAATTCACACTCTTTTCCTACCTATCCATCTAGATCTGCAGTACTACAGAGCTGTTCATGCTGTCAAAGTCTTAGTCACCTTAGCCATACTTTAAAGTAAGTGAAACATAATTTGATTATTTTATAGATATCAATGTTGCTAACTTTAAAATGAGATAAACACATTTTTTTATTCTTTAATGACTTTATTTATCCTTTTGGTGACAATAGAAAGTTTCGAATAAAAATTAGAAAATTTGTTAATGCAATGAGATATAACTAAATATCAACGTTTTGCGTGTTTTAATTTTAGGATAATTTTCATCTAGTTTTCTATCTAGAAAATTTCATGAATAACCGTAAATTTAATAAAGATGCTCGAACATCCTCTTATTTAGGCTCAAATAACTGGTAAAAAGAAACTTTCTAAACAAAATATTTTTAAGGCAATATTTTCCTTCTTCGTAGATCACTGTATGCACATTTGCAGAATGGAGAGCCGGAGATATTACAACCTCAGTTTTATGTATTAGAGTTTAACTATTATTTATTCATAAAAATTGTACATTTTAAACTATTAACGTTGACAAAGGAAAGATATTACGGTTTAATTTTCACCACCCATGGACTTCAATACATTTCTTCTTCTTTACTAATAACGATAATATGCTTTTTTGTTGGTAGTCTTTTTTTTTAATGAAAAATTCAAAATGAATTTTTTCAAACTCCCGAATCAAATCTTTTGTGCGCTTATTTGATATTGAAATGGGTTAATCCCAGAAAGGCCTGGGATTAATAAACGAAACATTATTCTTTTATCAATACCTCGGAGCTATGTGCCATCTGCCTAACATGAATGCATGGCTGCCTAAGTTGGTGCAGGAGACCAATATGGTAAGGCCTCGTCATAAGTTTTAGGTATTACTTTCCAGTTCAACGAGTACACCGTGCTCGTAAATTAAGTTATTCTTTACATAGTTCAGTCATGACGAATTTCCAATAGATGGATACTTAGCGAATTGGAACGGGTAGATAGGGGTTTTAGCTACGAGTCGCTGCGCTTCATTCCCGGCTCATCTGGAAATTATTTAAATCCATCTAATCCCCCAAAACCGGAGGGAGGCTGTGTAGTTTGCCCTTCGCGGATGTTGGGAATCAATCCTCAGTTAAGTCATTCATTTGCGCGCTATTGATCGAGAGCACTGGGGCGTGTGTGAATAGGGAGGGATTTGTGAATGACCTTGAAATATGCCTACCCGACCTCCATCTTCCAAACCTTGTCTTCGGTTTTCTTCCTTTTGCCTGCCCATAATTTAGCTCACCTGGCTCCCATAATGACGGGATAACCGCTCTTTGCTTCAAAGGCAAGTAACTGCCAAAGGGCGAATGAATTGAATTTCTTGGATTTTTTAACTACGATGCTGAAAGGGAAGCTTGCGCCGTTTCCTTTCATAAACTTTGTCTAAAAATTCAAAAAGGAAAAAAATTAAGGTGTTAATTTGAATGTGATTTCACAAAAAAATATGTATAAAACATAATGATGTTTTCTAGAAAACTCCGGATTTTTTCTTATTTCTAGACAAGGTTTGAAGTTAATCAGTCACGTCCAAGTTATGGTGATCAATTAGACAGTCTAAAAAATGCCATTGACTCATAATATATACCAGTGGTTGAAAAGGCAAGTTAATTTAAGGCATGGAAATATTTCCCTAAATTTGCTTGAAATGTCATTCAAATAAGGAATGGATTACGAACGTCCAAGGTTCAAGATGAGATGCTGATGGCATATGTCGCTTGCTATTCGATATGAATAAAATAGTATCATTATTTTTACTTGTGGAGCCAAACCCCAAAGACTATATGGTAGGACTAATTTAGCTATTTCAAAAGTTTAATTTTACTCTAAGAACTTTTGTTAAAACAATTAATAATATGGAAAAAATAATTTTAATTTTTAGCATATAATTTATTTAACTCCTTAATTGAGGTTTTAGGTACATCATTGTTTTCTTTCAAAGCCTTGTTATTTTTCAGTAGTTTGTTAGTCGGTAGCATTGACACTGATTGCGTTTATACAACTGAACTATTTAGATATTATTCATAACATGGGTTTTATGTACAGTTTTCCAACCTGAGAAAAGAGGAAAGCCACAATCGGAGTTTCATTGTTGACGCAAGCTGAGTCATTAACTTTTTTGTGGGGGGTTTGAAAAATAACAGAGCCCAAAAATTTTAAGACAAAGAAATAACTTTGTCTTTGTGAAGTGAATGAACAAAAATATTAGTAATCCATTACATACCTATTAAAAACAATGTCTATTCTATTATTATCGTGATTGATTTCCATACAAAATTACTGGTACATTAATTGCAGAATTCTTAAATCTTTAAATTTACATAGTAACCAATAGATTTTTAAGGTGATACTGAAGTGCACCCTATCTTTTTTAGTTTTTGTGGGAAAGGAATGGATATATTTGACAAGGGAACTGAACTTAAGGTTGTCTACATCTCTTTATATAACGCTTTATTTAATTGTAAAGAAAATTATTCCTGTTTATCTTTCTCAAATTGTCTCAATAATTAATTGGGTGCAGTAACTTCTGCATTACTTCATAAAAATAAAACTCTGATCTGGGCGTCGATGCTCCCAATAAAAAAAAGGTTTTTAAGTAAAATAACCAGAATGGAGGAGAATACGGTAAACCTACGATATTTTTTGTGGTAAAGATTGGATATATGCATTCAATTCCTTGTTTTTTACATTTCTTTGTGAAATAAAGGAATTCTTTGTCATAAGAATAAAAAACGTGTTGCTGACATAATAAATTTGTGTAAGATTTCATAAGAAAAAATCCTTATAAATATTTATTTCATTATACTTTTAATATTAAAAACATCGCCACCTAAATGTATCCAGATTTATGATCTTAGAGGACAACTCGAGCTGTTGTTATACATGACTGCTTTTACGGTTAATCCAGTGCATCGGACTGACAAGGTGTTTTTAGAAACCCCTCCAAGACACTACGATACGAAATGAAGCGAGATATTGGGAATGGAGAACATTGTATCAGGGGAAATGTCTGAGGTTCCAAACAAAGCAGCAGTCCGAACTACAAAACGTAGAGATTAGAAGCACTGGTGGTGACTCCAGGTTGCAGATGGATCGTTGGTTGCTTTCGTGAAAGCAACAGGTCGGCACTGCGCCTTTAAGTTCTTGCTTCGAAGCGAATCGGAAGAAGGATTACCTGGGGAGGATGGGGTGAATCTTGAGGTGGCTCCGAATCCATCCTCTCCCTTTATAATTCATGCCTTATTCAGGCGCAACCGAGGGGATCCGAGTGTTGACGAGAAGCATATGCTAGTGTCACGTAGAAAGTTTCGACTTGGGGAAAACAATATAGAATGTCACCCTACACATCTCTCACAAAATGGGCAGGATATATTTAAGGCTATCTCGTGGGTTTTTTAATTCCAATAAAAACTTAAAGAAGGCAAAATATTGTCAATGAATAAATTTGGAAATAGATTTAAGTTGTACAATTGTCCCAAAATTACGGTATAAGTAACATACTGTGTTATTTGAATGGGATTCTTCGAGGTGCTACCATTATATATCCTTAAGTTCTTTTGAGCTCTTATAACAACGATCTAACTAAAAATAATCTCAAATTGCCTCAAGGTGGTAGTTTTATCACGTGTGTTTTAAAACGGATATTGCCCCGGATGTGGTGAAAAATAAAGAGTTTGTGTGGTGTCAAGCCTCCTTATTTCTGCTAGTTTTTCTCCTTTACGCATAAAATGACTTTTTTAACGAGGCGTAATTTATCTAAATTCTCAAGTACATCCTACGGCTTGTTATTTATAAATTTAAAAATTATGAAATTTTTCAGTTTGCCAGGTAAATTAGTCTCGAGCAAGCTTTTATGTCTATATATTTTGCAACATTTGGATGCTCTTTAGATATTTGTTTTTTTAATGTAAATATTTCTCATACTAATAGAAAAAATAAATTTCTTAAGTAAAAATCGTAGTATATTAGCGATGGTGTAATAATTTAACCATAGACAAAATTTTGATAACTCTTACCCAATTTAAGAGAAAACATTGGCTTAGTTAGACTAAAAAACAGTTGCATGTTTTAATTCAAAGATGGCGATGATAAAGGCATGCAGTGGGAACAAGATGACAAAAGTAATTATTTTTGTCGAATAATCATTTTATAATATTGATTGTCTATAAAAGTACGTTTGATACCAAAATGATATATTAGCTATAGTTATAGAGAAAGTACAATTCTTCCACTGCTTATTGAATGCATATGAATTTAGAATTTCACACTTTGTATTATTTAGGTGTAATATATAGGACATATTGGTTATTTTAAGAATATCAGTAAAAAGAGTAGTTACCCCAAAATAGTCATAGAAAGCCTTAAAACTTTAATTACGAGCAAACTGAAAAAATTGATGTTTAAAGTAGTAAAATAAACTTTTGGTGACATATTCTCATAATACTAAGCATGGTATGTTTATCGGATGTAAAAATTTGAACGATGAAAAAGTGTAAAGCAAATCCCATTAGACAATTAATAAGTAAGCGAAACATAGTATTCCATCAAACTGTACATATACACAGTTATACAATGGCGAATTAACCCCAAAAACATGTTCGGGAACTATAGCTCCGTATATCAACTCAAAGAAATTAATGCAACATTCTGCAATTGGTTCACACCTTTATAAGAGTACGCACGGTATTAATAAAAAATTGGTCAACTTTGTATAAACCAGTAAATATAGTAATTAAATATCGATAATTATTCTTGAAAAATAATGTGTCGACAACTTGGTTTATGCTTACCAAAATGACATTCGACCCTTCACTGATTCTTATGTTAAGATAACTAAATATAAACTCATTATACATATATATATATATATATATGTATATATATATATATATATATATATATATATATATATATATATATATAAATGTATTCATTTAACCTGAAAATAATTTATTTTAAATACACAAATTATTGTTTTACTCATTCACTGAATCTTTGAGTGGTTGTTCATTGGTCCAAAATTTCTTGATGTTTTGTAATGGAATAACGTTTCGTAACTGTTGTTGTTGTTCACTTCAAAACTATGAATTAACATCATTGAATGACATCTTGAATATCAACAGATAAGACAGATTTTAATAAATTATTTAGTTAAGCGTTTGACCCAAAATAAGTAAGCTGGAATTTTAATTTAAATTTTGCTTGACAATACACGTAAACATTCTAGCTTCGGGTGATATAGCATTTATTCAACCATTTTGTTACTGTTTTTATTTAATACTTTTCAAAGGCGTCAGATTTGATGGTAAGAGAATTTCTCAATTCTTCAATATCGGAAGGGATATATCGTTATATTCATGGTAATCTTGAATAAGCTGTGGGAAGAACGGTTTAGTGAGCCTAGTTGTTGTAAAATACAGCGGACGATTAATTAAATTACAAGAGAGACACATATAATATTGACAATCAATGGCAATTGCCAAACACGAATCTGTTTTATTAATTTTGAAACTACGAGGGTCATCCGGAAAGTAGTACCCGTTCGTGAAATAAAGACACAAAAGTAAATATTAACAAACATAAAAAATTTTATTTGAAAGAGGATACTTTAAACTACTTCTCAACATAACCTCCAAGCAAATTAAGGCATTTGTCATAACGTGTGACAAGTTTCTGTATTCCTGCTGCATAGTCCTTCGCCGCCAGCTCATTGAGATACGCGAGGGACCCATCTTGCACAAATTTTTGCATAATGCAGATGGTGTTTAACAATTTCATGAACAATTGTTCGAGAAACATTGGGAAAATGCTCACAGATGTCATCAATTGTGACGCGCCGATCGTTCCTCACGAATTCGTCAACTGAGCTCACCAGTTGGTCTGTAATGACAGACGGTCTCTCCGAACGCTCATCGTCGTGTGTGTTCCCCCTCCCCATGTTGAAGTTGCGACACCACCGCCGAACAGACGACTCGTCCATTACATTGTCTCCATACACCTCCTTTAATTGGCGATGAATATCACATGGGCGAACGTTTCTTGCATTGAGGAATTTAATCACTGCCCTCACTTCACAACTGGCGGCGTTCTCAATTTTTTTAAGCATTGTAAACAATCACAGAAACAACACAGGCAATGCTAGCGTCACGCAACTTGGCTCAGAGAAGGCAGACAAGCCACTGAAGCTATCTGACCTCGTCCAGCGGCTACTCGCGTCGTCAGCACTTCATGCGGCACGAACGGGTACTACTTTCCGGATGACCCTCGTATATAATGTTCATAGTAAATGCTGCCTTTAGACCCTGGTATTAACCAGCTAGTACACCATTTGATACTTTTGATTCAATATTGCATTTGGCATAAAAAGCAACGGTTTAAACTTTTGAAGGTTTATATCAAATTTGACAAAAAGCGAGTGAATCAAGGTTTTGAAGATTAAAATATATAACGATAAACATTTTCAGCTAACGTCCGAAAAATGTTTGGTCAACATTGTGGGCAACATTTATGGGTGATATGGAAATAAGAAAAAATTTCATCCTTCAAAAATAACATATGAAGTATTTGCAACAGTTTGAATTCTACTCTTGTTTACTGTTTAAAATCATTTATAGCGGTATTCATTTTAAATATTTAGTCTCATTATTATTACACCTTCAGTTCGGATGAAAAACTGACGCTGGATATCTTATAGGCAAACCATGTAAAAAATTCGATTTTTTAGCGAATAAATGATTGATAAGATTATAATGGAACTGTGGAACTCAGAATGAAGAGGTGGCTTCAATAGATCAGTGTGTATTGGCGTATAGTTGAAGCAAAAGCAAGTATGAATGAGTTGAGCTTTGGCATATTTCATTTAGGCATTACCCCACTTTATAGGCCTCTGAATGATAGATGCTTTGGTGCTCATACAATTTGGTCGGAGAATTAGAACCAGTGAAATTTCCCACGGATGAAGCTACACTCAAATGAAACAATTGGGATCGGAAACCAATTTACAACGCCCCAAAAATTTAATGCTCACTAACAATACCACCACCCGCGGTGATACTGTGAAGTGGACTACATGAGAGTCTATACATTCGCTGCAATGCATATGAATTGCATGCGGTGGCTGCATAGGAAATGAAGCCTGAGTTTTTCAGTTGGAAATAAGGGGAGAAGCTATATTCCCAGCTTAATTTTGGAGATTGAAATACGATGCATTAAAACAACGGCTGTATTATTGTTAATAAAATATTTGTCTTAGTCCAATTCATTACTATGATTTCAATCCCAGATTGATGGTTTATATCGTCAAAATATGTCCTTTCCTTAATTAAAGCATTACGTGAGATCACGACAGGACGAAAATATTTGTTTTGAGTATCCAAAAACACCCTTTAACCTTTTAAATATGAAATCATGCACAGAGAATAAATGTTGCATTTCCAAAAAGGCTTAGTTATTTTTTGTCAAAAAAATGTTATAAAGGTAGAAAAAAGTGTTATTATTTGGAACTCTAATGCTAGCTAAAACGTAGTAATTTTAAAACGGAGAATAGTACCGTAAATGTATTGTAAATGGATAAGGTGAATTTTTGAACAGATTCAAACCATCAAAATTGACATTTCATCAATGTATATTTTACTGAAACATCCATAGTATAGTATTTTATGTGAAATTCATTAATGGTTGCCGTTACTGTAATTTGTACTTGGTTCTTATCTTTGTTCCCGTTGAGATAATTCATAACATAATGTAGAGTAATAGTATTTTCTAACTCAATCCCATGATATGATCGATTTTATTTCTTCTGGTTTAATTGAAAAAATAAAACCTTTTCCTAAAGTTTTTAACGGAATTAAATCCATTTTTTAGCTGGAATTTTGCCAGATTTATATCTGCAAAGAAAAGTTATCTGCGCTGCCTCTACACCTTATGACCCTTATGTCTTATGGCACTCTTAATCTTCTTGTGGACTTAAATGAAAGTAATTAGTTTATTCATAAAATTTACTTCAGTGTGTCATTTTTAATCCGTTTAGAGCACAAGCAAACTTGCGAGGTTAATGAAAAACTATCGCAAGTTGATTATGGAAAATTATCGAGATCCTTTCTTATTACGAAGACCGCCCCGTTATGACTGTCTTTTTCGGGAACACACGTTCTGAACATTCCCTTAGTTGTTTGAACTTCGACATTCGTAGCGGTGGAACTAATTCACCATCGCTTTGAAATATGTACTCTGCAGCGTAGCTCATCAGTCAAAGAAAGGGTGTTTGTACTTTTTTCACCCAATCGTATTCTCTCTTCTCTTTCCTCCTAACATCCAATCCAAACCCTTACCAAGATTTTTTTTATAATATTCCTCCTTTTTCATGAGTTGTTTGACGTTGAGCGCGTCAGCCTTCTTGAGGACTTCCTAAGTCTATTTCTCTTACCACCTCACTCCCAGCGTCAAGGACGGAATTTCTCACGGCGGGAGACTTTCTAAGAGAAGACTGGTGTCTTGGAAAAGTAATCCACGCTTCTCGCATATCTCTCTCATCCTCCTCACTATCTCTTTATCTCTTTTTCTTTTGCCTCCAATCTCCATCAGCCTTCCTCCTTCCTCCAACGTCTCTCCCTCCTCAACACCTCAATGAAAAAAATTTTTCTCTCCCAGTCTCACCTACAGACGCCTTCTCCTGCCACCTTCGATGTAAAACCTTAAAGTCATCGTGGGATACCTCCCCCAGGACTCTCTGCCTCTCCTACCTAGTGGCTTCGGGATTCCTCCTTCCATTCCCTTCTCTTCTCTGCCTTTACACTGTACCCCCGAAGCACACCTTACCCCTATCTACGGCCCGCCCCCTCCCACTTTTCTCCAAAACCTCATCCCTGAGCGCCTCCCGGCGGAAATTCTCTGAATTTCTCGGATTCCAGCGCATCATTTGCTGCCTCTTGCGTCATCCCACACCCAGGTCTCTCTCTCTCTTCTCTGCCTTCCCTTACCCGTCGAGTCGGCTCACGACTTCCAGAATCCTCCGCGGCGAACCTTATAATTCCTTCTCGCATAAACGCCAGTCAACTGTCTCCCTCTCCTCATCATTTTCCACGCCTTTCAGGGGAAAGCGCAAAGCCATAAGCGAAGGGGTTCCCTTTATTTTTTTACGGAAGATGCGTTAAATTTGTCTCTCCAGTTTCAAAGACGGTGAAAATTGTACTAAGGACAATCTCTTTGAAGCTGATTATTCTCACAATGTGGTCTAATTAGGAAATAGCGCTTCAAAACACACGGCGAGGTACGCCGTGACGCGCGTGACTCTGATAATATATTTTCCCTTGAAATATTTTTGATTCACTTTCTGAAAAATCATATTTGATAAATTAATTTTTTTTCAATAAATGTATTACCATTTCTAAACTGTTAGACTTAATTTTAAAATAAACATTCTTTATGCATGACTATTATCATGTCATCATGTATGGTCTTAGTTCCTAATTACAAATTAAATGATAATTACATGAAGGATATAAACTCAAAAACAGAAAATATTACAATATGAAGCATAAATTCGATCAATCCTAGTTTATGGTAAAAAATTATAGCTATTAATTGCTTGATAAAGATAATTTATAAATTTAAGGACGAATAATTTTAAAAATTGACTGTTAAAATTAGAATGGGATTTAATCTTTCATGTTAAGATATGCTTTGAAAAAATTATATTACTTGGGATAAAAAGTCAAGGAAATTAATTTAGTAGTAACTATAATGCTATGCCAGTACATCTCTTTTGTGATGGCAAGCCATTAGTGATTTTTCTAGGGATCGCATGCAAATATTGAGACATTCATTTTTCGAAGAGGCTTGCCAGCGTATTGATTGTCACTTATTTGAGGAACGGTCTCTCTCGAGGCTGTCTCCACACTCCTCTATATTCTCAGCGTCTCTAATCGATAATCAAAGAGATTTTTGATCCCATCCATTCTCTATTTTTTCAATTGATTTACACTCACATATGCGTTTCATTTTACTAAGGGCATCCATCGTTTTTCGCTAGTTGTAATATGCTTCAAAAAGTCAACTAATTGCCATTTACGGGGATAATCGAATGTAAGAATTCCATTCACTGTATCATAATAATTGGAATTTATTTTTTACATACAGATTGCCCTCATACTTTATTTTCAACTTATTCTAAATACTTATAATATTAGTAAAGGTTTTAATATCCTTATCTATAGGATTGTATTTACACCCTTATCTATTTAAACTCAAGGCTCAAAATCAAAGTTTTTCAATTACACCTCTAAAGGAGAAAGGTGAGTTCATATAAATTAAAATAGTGGTTTGTGCATAGAACGAGTACAGCAGTCATAACCACGTCATAGTATTCCCTCAATCAATTATCATGACGGCTCTAATAAATGTGTTCATCTCATATGGCCTAAAAATAAATCCCGGTAAAGTTGTAAAACTAAAGTATACAATAGGTGATATGAGTACCCAATATTTACCATTTATAGAATTGGACCAGCGCCTTCTATTCTTTATTCTTTTTTACCAATAATTTCGAGCAGCCAGGGTATATCAAAAGGCATTTATTCGGGGGATTATACAATAAAATGGTGTTCCAAGAACATCATCTCTCATTTTTCCAGTGTTTCTCTCCTGAGATATATCTCCGCAACGAAGCGCATACCACGCAACGAAGCTCACTTCTGCGGCAAATATTAGTCGAAATGTGCACATCGTTCAGATTAAGATATAATAAGACGATTAAACGTAATATATTATTGCATGACTAACTGAATATTCACATGCATCGTAGCTTTCATTAGAGAGCTGACTGGTAACCTCCAGGGCGTGGGGAAAGACATTCAGTTCACAATCCATTTAGGTCATTTGTTATTTAATCATATCATTCAGAAAAAGAGTAACATTTAATTAACTAGAACTTAAAATTGAATGGACCGATCATTTTTGATTAGACACATGCTCTCGTTAGGTATGAAAATTTAAAATAATAATATTTCCTTTCCAAAGTGTAATTGCGAAAGAAGAGTTGGATGACAATTGTCAGTGTATTTCAGACATTAACACTTGAAAATAATATATAATGAACGAATGAATACGCTTAAAAATAATTGAAACAACGAAAAATTTCATTGTAAGTAGTGGCATAAATATATACACACAAAAGTTCATTGACTGCCCAAGCGGGCAAGTATAAACCGTCCCGAATGAATATGCATGAGTGCCGAAACAATTAATGTGATAACATCCTAGAGCATATGCAACTAACCAAACATTACAGTATTGTCGTTGCATGTCGTGTAGGATACTAAGATGGCAATTCAAAGATATGATGCTGTAACTTAAACTTGAAATCTCAATAGATAAATCATCCAGACCATTATTTTTATTGAACTCTGGAGTCTTAAGTATGATTCATCTTATAGAAT
The DNA here is from genome assembly GCF_022747635.1 of Hetaerina americana. NCBI lineage: Eukaryota > Metazoa > Arthropoda > Insecta > Odonata > Calopterygidae > Hetaerina > Hetaerina americana. Next base: position 23,196,528 of record NW_027287205.1, read on the forward strand.
GACCCAAAGGGGACTATTTGAAATTGATTAATAACTTACATTTAGGGTTGAAATTTAGGTCATAGCATAGCATATTTCACAATTCAGGTTAGCATTTCCTTTCAGCTTATTTTGCGATATTTGTGAATTTATATGAAATGAAAAACTATATGAAAAGGAATTAAGTAACTCAATTTCATGTGCTTAAATTGTTAGATACGTTGTTCATTCAACTTAACTACGAATTGTTTCATGCAAAGTTGATTCCATCCAAAAACTCATATACAATAGTCTCTACCGCACTCGGAGAGATAGATCCTAGATATCCTGTAATATCTTATCGAGTTAGGATCCACCAATATTAGAAGAGAAGTAAGTACCCAACACGGAAATAATATCGCCAAACAGGCTTTTTCTGCAGTCAGTGTTGGCGATAAAACTCTTTTTCCCTTCCAGCCAAATAAGGGTTCCACTACTTTCCGGACAGAAATTGCTTGACTACCTGCTCCTATTCTTCCATTTACTCCACATCACATCCATTCAATCAGAGAAACTAGCCGTGCGAGTATTTCTATTCGCCCACCATTAAATTGCGTCCACTTCCTTTCTCTCTCATGAGCTCAACTCGTCGACGTAACGGCTCTCCTTTCACCTTCGTTCCCCCATTACCCGTCTTCCATCATCAGCCCGTGCCAGAGTTGTCATCCTGCCGACACATGGGGAAGGAATCCCGCCTATTTCTTCAAACTCCCAAATATATCTCCCAATCTCTTTCCATCCTTCTAGCTAATCGCCTCGTTATCACTCCTCCTGCTTCGCCCACCTTTCGTCTTCTCCCCAGAAGATCGAATATTTATAATTTCTATTTCTAACTCCCACCAGTCTAGTCCTCAAGTATATACTCTATATACTCTGGAGATCACTTGAATTGATTTCAGAGTAAAAATTTTAATAAGAACATGGAAACGGTACTATAGAAATAAAAGATTCTAATTAACGTGGTTTTCGTTGCAGTTAGTTGAAGAAAGGGCCAGGGAGGTTTTTTAATTGACCACATGCGTGGAAAGCACATGATCAGTTAAAGCAATTAACCACGCGAAAAAAAGAAACGCAGATTACTTTTATGGTTTACTTTAATTATTTTAAACAGGGAGAAATTTATTTATTTCCCTTGAGTTTTCCCCTGAGAGCATGTATTTGATTCCAGGTGATGGTCTAAATTTTTAGTTTCCGTCCATACTTCGGTGCCATTTAGAGGTCACACCATCCATAGGATGGGACGTCAAACTTTGAGCCTCTTAGTACTTTTCATTAAATACAAGCTCATGCCCGCGCCGAGTTTCTGTTCTAACTCAAATAAATTGCTCTTCTAATTGTATTAACGCAAACGCCGTACCTGTAGGTCGCATTCCCGATGGTTTAGTACGTATAATGTTTCTCTATTGAAGATACACAACTGTTCAAAATCCATAGGGCTTTAATCAAGTCATTGCTACTGAACATACATTCTAAAATTAGAATATTCAGATATATAAAACATTAATTCACACTATTAATATTTAAAATCTCATTTTGTAGCATTCATACATGCTATGACAGGAAAAAATATTTTGTATTCCGCTGAATAATAGTGTCGTTCTACAAATTTTGCTGTGATCTCATTCAGATAATAAGGGTTTATCACGCATCCTCTCAGGTGGAAGGACGGAAATAATGAGGTTGTGAGAAGCAGAAGAATGAGGTGATGGACAAGATGACCCAATTTTGGGCTTTACCTTTAGAATAGTATGGTTAGACGTGGTCGGAAACATAAATTCACATCAATGAAAGGGGAATTGATTCTGCAAACAATATACGTAACTTTCCAATCGAATGTCCAAAATATGTACAAACTTAGTGAAAGTGCAACATTTGCAGATTTTGCAAACAGGTATTTGCACTTCTTGCATTAAATTACCTAGGGAAATAGCAGTTGAGTATAAATGATTCTATTGATACAATACTCGTACATTTAGAGAAATAATAGCAATAGAGTGGAATATAACCGGAGAGCGGCGACATAATCTCTTTAAACGATGTTTAATGGTTATTTGCCTGGATTATTCAGCTTTAAATATCAGGAAAACCGATATTTTGAATGTTGCTTTAGAATTTTTCGTCCTATTTTGAGTTGGATAAAAATTTATCAATATAGGATACGTTTAATTTTTAACACCATTCAGAAAAGAAATGAAGATATTTTTCCCACGTTTAAATTATTAAGGCGTTCACTAATTTTATTTCTTTATAATACGCAATTTCTTTGAATATCAAAATATTAACAAATTATTTAATTCAAGCAAAATAGGAGAAGATTTCACGTTCAAAAAGGATACTATTCCAAACGCTACATTGTACATATTTATATTTTCATCGCAAAAATTTGAGTTCTCTTTTTAGCTCAGTATTGAGGTTAATCGTTCCACGTATTTTGCTGCCATACCCCTACTTCGACGATGATGTTCTCATTTACCTACCTTTCATCGCGCATAGATCCCGAGAGTCGCTTCAATTTGGCCGTTGAAAACAACACTATCAAAATGTTTAGGGATTTCGTGAGCCGTTTGGTTTGACGTGGTTCCCACGTTGTCCCATTAAACCTCGAGAATTTTCCTATTGTGCGCTAACGTAACAAAACTTCTGTGGTCTGCGGCCGTCTCATTGAGCCATTACTTCAAAGTGTACGGCAATAATGCGAACGTAGGTTGTTCATCGTTCCTTGCTTCTTATTTTCTTTGTGAGTGTATTTGTGCTTTCCAAATTCTTCTCATCATTTTTTTGTCTTTATAAAATATTTAGAATGATAGGAAAATATGTGCTGAAATTTTTTTCTTCGCTGTAGCCCTAGAATTTATCTTCGAAATCGTAAAAATTAAATAAAAGTTTTATATCATTGTAAATGATTATATATAAACAAATAATTACGATAGCTAATTTTTATTCTTAAGTATAAATTTATAAAAAAGCCTTAATTACTAAAATAATTCCGATCATCCTTTAATACGTGGATTTAATTCAGTAAAATATTATAAAGTTGTCAAAATTATTTACTTTTCTAGGTTTTTATTAGATGTTCGGCATTAAATTTCTTGGTACAAAGATTCTCCAAAACTAAATTCTTCAAATTAGTCGTCCTCTTTGAAGTAGGAGTTTCTTTCATTTTCCGATGTGAATTCGAGAAATGCCGAATTAAGCCTTAAAATGAACATTAGTCTATATGATTAAAAGGGCAAGGTGTAAAATTTTTCTAAAATATGAATTGGGTAACCCAAGAGAAAATGCACATATTGATGTATTGTTATATATTACATGTTCAAATCATGTCTCCGATTGATAATTTAGTTAGGATATTAGGCATTATATAACGAATATCTAGCAAATCCGACGAAGAAAACTTTTTCACTATCATAAATACAGGTAAACACATTTTCATTTCATTTTATTTTAAATGCTTGATAGCTTCATCTAAAATTTTTTAATCTTAAAATGACGACGTCGGTAGAGTATAATATAATGATATGGCCCTAGTATAATGTGATGTTGAATTTCAGTGTACGGTCCACTTTAAATGTAATTGATAGAAAAAAGAATACGATCCTCAGATAAGCAATGTGTAAGGACTCTTTTTTATTCTTAAGTTTGTAATTTGTGAAAATAATGCATGGAAATACCATGTAAGAAAAACTTGGAATATTTAATGCCTTATGTAAAGCGACAGCTGCGTAATACTAGTTATTATTGTGCCATGGATTCCTAACTGAGTGCCCGCTGTCTAGAATTATGAATCAAAGTGTTTCCTTTGGAATAATGGTATGAAATTTTTGCAATGTGATTGTGAGATTACTAGATACGAGTATTAGGAAAATCTTAGGAGTGCGTAGATAGGAGCTGGCCATAAATCTTTAATATGTGGTTTCTCGTTCAAAATTCTTAACTTTATGATGAGATTTGGTCTCAAATAAGGTTTAATCGTCTCGGTTGATGAATGTTTTTATGCCTTTTTGGGACCGAATACTGTTTTTAAGGTGAAATCTTTAGTCACTGAGAATGGGTCACGTTTCACATTCAGGTCATGTTTTTTTCACGAGATAAACATTCGCAATTTTGCGATTCATTTAGCTGAAAATTTTTGGTAAAGGTAAAGCTTAGTACTTGAGTAAAAGAAGAGTAAATAAATATAAACCAATAAATCCTGTTGATTATTTAAAATATTTTAAGTATTCTGAAACTGGATTAACTTTATTTATAATCTCACAGATAATATATTTCATTTAATTAAACCAAACACAAGTTGGAAATGTTTGTTAAATTTTGAGAACGAAAAACATTTTGTTTATTCACGAGCATTAACCATTTTTGATGACGTAATTAAAAGTGATTAAGGCAGCATATTATCTGCAGCAGCATATGTAGAGTTAGCCGTAAACTAATGATGTATCTTAAATTGTCAAGATTGATTATTTTCTATGGTGAAAATAAAAGGGTTGCTTAATCATAATGTGTCGACTATTTTTAAATATTCAGCTCGCCTCCAGTTTGTAAACCGCCGGCAATTCTGCAACTGCCTATGAATAAATTAAAAGCATTTTATCGCAACTTCTCAGTCCAATTCAAAAAAATCAATGTTTACCATGTTACCGGTTTTCTTTCAGGCTTAGTCAAAAATTCTAATGTTATTGTCATCTTCCATTAATTCTTCAAAAGCCTTCATCTAGCATCTTAATTTAAGGAGCAACTTTTTTTACTTTCTTTCTAACTGATCCTTCTTTTTTCTACATCATTCCTCATTCCTATTTTCTTTACAAGCATTTGCTACACTATCCTCTTCATGATCGGCACTAGATAACGTTGTTTCTCCTGCCTCTGCTTTTTCTACCCTATCCTACAATCTTCCCCAGACCTGACTCTTTTACCACTTCCTTCAGGGATTTTTAGCCCTATTCTGTGGCGCGGAGAATTACCCGCATTACCCGTCTTTCCCTCACTTCCTTTACTCCCCCATAAATCGCCCTTCCATCTCCCAAGCTCCAGTCAAGCAAGCCCTAGCGATCGCTTAGTCCTTGGCAATGGAGTTTTAAGCTATTCCCCCACCGATACCCTAGGGTAACTCCTATGTGAAAGAGCTCCCTTTAAAATTTGAGGCTAAGAGACTACCCAAGAGACTGATTTTCTACCGTGATACTTGGAGTCAGATTTATTCCAAAGGGGTGTCTTACTGGTCTGCTAATTCAGCTAAGCATAATAAGTACATGGAACAAATTTCACAACATCTGTGAATGACGCTTTTAAATAGCATATAGCCAATGGATTGTTGAGTAATATGTACACAAACTGTCTAGAGGGTCATTCTACACACTCCACTGGTCGTTTATTTTTTCAGTCCTCTGATAAATACTTCAGTGAAATTCTATCATGAAATACAATTTAAGAAGATAATAGAGTAATTTTCTTCGACTACCCGAAATCTAATTGTGTATTGAAATAAAATCGAAATGGATTCGAATCGTTAGAAACTTCTAACCCTACCTGTTATTGTGCTTTTATTATGGTTTGTCAGGAGCGTAGAATTTTGCTTGAAATTGAAAGCATCCCTCTCTGGGAACACTAAAAAGAGAGTGAATATTATTTATTTCAGTTAATTGATTGCATAACAATTTCATGTCATGTACTATTCAATGGATATATTCCCACGAATAGTAAATGTGTTTTTAAGATAAAAAACAAATATTGCAATCGACTTATGAGTCTATTAATTCTGTTGTGAGTTGGAATCAATTAATGGTACTGAATATCCAAATGTTTCAGTTATTTCTCTTCAATGCACCACAAATTTGAATGAATCAAACTCTATGGTGACTATAAATTGTCCGTTCAGTTAAATCACAAATTTCGTTGGATAGTGTATGAGTAAACAATCAAGCATTAATGCTTTCTATTCTTTTCAACTATATATTTCGCTTATTTAGATTCAAAATATTGATAATAATTTACTTTATTGAAGTAAACTCCAGGAATAGAAACGCCTTACCAAAATTGTTCCTCATCATCATTAGCAGGCAGAGGCAAACTTAACCATTCCACCTTCCAACAGCCACCTCTGATTTACTACTGGAGTCAAGTCAATATTGTTTTTTCCACAAATATATTATGCATCAAGATAACGACATTATATAAATTTTAATTTTTACAGGTTAAATAATTTGAAAAAATTGATGAAATTTGTTGGTAAACAATTTTTTGTAATAAGCAAATCTTTGAATCACAAATTTGTTTGCCCTATCTAACAATTTGTTTAAAAATGTCAAACGCATGCTATTCCCTTTGAGTACTCACAAAATACTAATAAAATCTTAAAACAACAAATAAAATAGGTACATTTATATTTTTTAATATTTTTAAAATCGTTAGTTGTATTTTTAAGGATTCAACTTCATTCATTTACTAATGAACTTAACGGTAAATACTAAACTGAATACAATACCATCAAAATGAATACCATGTATGATAAGTTGTTACCCTAAAATCATTAAAGCCTTTGCCTTTAAGGCATAAATAAATTATGTGCACATCTATATCGAAGGTTGATAGATTCATATTTCGCTTTTCCACTTGAACTAAATACCTATTATTAGATGAAGTACTGCTAACACCGGTTTTGCATTAATGTCGTTTATTAGCAGAAATCATTTGGCCATTTACGGTATAGTTTTTATATGCCCTCCAAAACCTATAAAATAAGTTAAGTGCGTACTTCGGAGAAACAAGGTTACCTAATATGAATACCCGTATGGATTCAATATGAGTGGTGCGATGCAAGCCTTAACGACGATGAATTGAGACTAAGATGCCGTAAGCTTAGTGATTGTTGTATTCTACTAGGGTTTAAAAGGCACTTTCCATCACACACAGGTACAATGGATTCGTGTTTATGCAACAATATATCTGTCTCGATGTCAACAGGCTTCAAATTTGTGTTTTTAATGTGGATTATAGAGAGGTCTGCGATTGGATCCAAAATCTGGTATGTAGTTGAAGATAGAGAGTTAACTTAAGGCTATCTCTGCATTATTATTGTGGGAAATGCGGTGTTAGAAAAGTAATGGATGCCATTATATGTCAAAGCAGTAGTTACTTTATAATAAGTAAAATCACATTTATAACACAGTGGTAATTTAATGAGAACTCATCGAGAAATAAGAATCAGTAAAATATTTATCTTAATTTTTTCGAATATAATCTGTACAATACAGCAGTAATGATGTAATTTGTATACATAAAATGCATATGCTAAATTCATGATATTAAATGACATTATCTTGGATATCTCAAAATATTTTAAATGTAAACATATGCTGTTTAATAGATATGTTAGAATATACTTTACATGCGTAAAGTTAGGATATTTATTTATCAATATTATTCCTTTGGAGAAAAAAATTAGTGTTTGCCATCTTGAAAGTTGGAAACAATTTGAAATGTCAAAGAAGGCATAGTATAATCATTTACGTAGTTCATTAGGAAAACCGCAGATTTTTAATGCATTAAAGATTATTGCATTAGGGGATGTTGAACCATGTTTTAATGCTTTGGAGCTAATCTAATATAATGCATTATAATTAATACATTTCTAGGTCATTTCGGCATATGCTGTGTAAAGAGGATAATTTGAGAATTTTTTACATGGTCATTTCATCCATGAAACCAGCATTAAGATTCAGGTCGGAGTGGTTGGCGCGAGAGCTTCATTTTAAGCTTGTCAGGTCTGACATTAGAGCTACCATCCTTTTCCTGAATTTATTTCTGTCGAGTTTTTTCTCGACTTACACGTCGGCTCGCATCCTCCTCAGGGGACCTGTCACCTAAATCACGCGGAGAATGAAAGGGGAGTGTGTTAAGGAGGGGCAAGGCTGGCCTTGGTTGTACCATAAGCCAATTTCTCTTTCCGTAATCCCACCTCTCCCTTCCACTTCGCCGTCACTCCCTCCACCAATATACACATCCGCCGCCACTTCTCATTCTTTCCAGATCATCCACCCTTCCTCCTCATGGCCGTTTCCTTCCCGACGCGGAAGGCGCCCTGCAACCATTATCTTGGGCACGAACAGTTTTAATGGGAAATGGCTATATAGCGCCTCTCAGCCCCCAGGAACCTACACCCTATGACCCCATCGAACGCTGTCCCCGCCGCCAATAACAAACGCTTTCTCAAATGGGGCTCATCTAAGTAGGACATTAGGGGAAGGGAGTGGGAGGTGGAGACTGCTTTCCTTAAAGGGGCAAGGGAGGACTAAAACGGAGAGGGTGGGAGTTTGGGGAGTCAAATGGATTGTTTGTGCTCAAGAGGGAGGAAGTTAAGTCAAATTGGACGGACTGAGAGGGTGGGATAGAAAAGGAAGTAATAGGGATCAGTGGAACGGGAAGGGTGGACTAATAAATGTCTTTATTTCCAACAGAATTAAGTCCACATCGAAAATTCTTTCCCCTCGCCTTCACTGTCCGTCTCTCCGACTGCATCGCATTCAGTTCTCCTTTAATTACTCGAAAGGAATACCACATGTCGAAAGCAAAATTACTTTCAACGTCAAGAGTCTTAATGGAAGACAAAACGAAAGTAATGGGGAGTATGGCAAATGAAACGCTTGGTCGGGTGTTAGCGAAACTAATGAAAGAGGAGTGCCATTTTCAAGGGCTTCGGAGGGAATGGAATTGCCAGAAAAGTGAAAGTCTCAATGAGAATCTTGCCACAGCGCGAAAGATCACATTCACGTCGTTTCGTCAACGATGTCGTAATAGCGGCTATTAAATTTACAGGGTGTTTCATAACCCACGGAGACAGCACATAATACTTGATTGTTGAAAAAATAGTGATACGTTGACGGAGATAATGATATAATAATATAACGGTCGAGCCAACGTTATTTAGATGATGTTTAGTCGTTCGTTTTTCCAACGGCAACTGATAGAGTTTTGTACCTCGGCCACATATTCCATTTTACTACAATGTATTTTTACTATATTTTATCACTAAAAAAAACTCGTACCAGACACTTTCGCGCTTCTCTTCAATGCATTATGTGTTGAGTTAGTTAATGAATTCTTCAGTAAATTATAAGCCAACGTAAAATATTTATCATCTTTAGGTTTTAGGAGTACACCACAGCATTCAACAACAAAGTTGGTTTGATAGGTGACCATAGTATTGGAAGTAGAAGACTTTGTCTTAAGTAGGTAGGTAGGTGAAATCCACCCATCAGGTTAGTGGGGCCAGTTATTTTCCCTATGCCACCTTTGGTTTCACTGGATAACCTAGCATCTAAAACATATCACAGTTTGACTGAAGTTTAGGGGTCTCAGAGGTGTCAATCCTGTAATCGAGTGCGTGCCCCACGATACGTAGCTCAGCGCTCTAAACATTAGACTACCACGCCCACGAAAGGAGTATAGTAATTAGATAAATATTTCACGTGCGCTTTCGAGAAACCCATTGAGATAATGAAATAAAGTTGGTTCTTCCGCACAATTTTATACAAATAAACTAGGGTGGAATAGTGCGTCATTGTGCATCCTTGTATTCTTTTGTAACTTTTGATATTCATAAATTATTTCATATATTCTCTAATGCACATAAAACGTCTGATATTATTTGCGTTGAAGGTCTCTTGAAACAACTGCGACAATGATTTTAGGGGTTCTTCAAACTATGCAGACTCATTTTATCTTGATGATTTAACTTTCATCATGGCTTAGTGTGACTCAAAGAGCGAAGCACTTCTATTTCATTTTTGTCCACCACATCCATCCGCTTCCTTCAATTCAACCACATATTTGAAATGTAACCCACGGAGATAAAGGGGTAGAATATATGTAATTAGATAGCATAGTAACTTCTTTCTACGTATCTATTTTTGACAAGTTTATTTATAATTGTTCAGACCCTGAAAACGTAACTTAAGCTTAAAAATTATTTAGGACATTTATTCTTTGAAGACAAGCAAAAATTTTGCTTTATTCATTAAAGTATATATAAGCATCCATCAAGCATATTATTGGTGGGCAGTGTTCATACTTCACTTGGCCTGGAAATTGACTCAAATAAACCATTTTTATCATAAAATTCACCTCTAGAATCTGCATTGGAGAATGAGCCACTTGTGGATAGAAGTGGTGGGGAAAATGTGACTATGCTGCGTCCTGAAATAGCAAAAACGTGAATACTTACGTACAGAGCGTGAGGTTCTTCTATATAATGTGCCTCGTACTGACGAAGAATATATAAACTGTGCCTCGTACTGACGAACGCTGTCTGTACTTGGATACTTGATATTTTGCATACTTAGCTGGATGGATTTTAATAATGATATAAGGCTATAATGGATTCCTAAGTCTGAATAGCTGTTCACCTTTTTTAAACATTATACAGAGCATGTATTCTTCGTCATTAATTCTGTATAGCTTCTGGGTGTAATATTTTATTTATGAAAAGAAAAATGACAGTAATTATAAATTAAGAATTATATGTGGAAGCAGTGACCTAAATGCTAATTTTATGATTTCCAGACACGAAATTCGGTCGGGGACATCATATTTTGTGTCTTTGATAGAGCACAATCATTTAAGGAAAAATATTTCCCCGTGCATGTCAGGGTATGAACTCTGTAAAGAAGAGTCACTGGCTAATTACTCTTAAGATTACCAAAAAATATCGAAGCGTGGAAAATTTGAATGTATATTTCACTTAGTTAATGAAAGGCTAAGAGGAAGCCATTGTTCCTGTAATTCTATTTAATGAAAACTATACCTCCAAAACTTTCCAGGCATATTTATCTTGTAACAAGTTATTTAATATATTAAGTACCTTACTAATAGTAACATTATTGACCACGCCGTAAATTACATTGCTCGACACAGTTTAAAACCATTTATCAAAATCCTAAGGCATACTAACATACCTAAGTATAATTTGAAGATGAAAACTTCCAATTTCCTGTTAACGTTTTTTATGGTCCCCGGATAAACAGCTGATATAATTACCGACTATTCTGCGACCCATTATCTTTACCTTTATCCTATTTAGGTATCCAACCTATTCATGGTTGGTCCCACCTATTTCATATTCTCAAAGTACTAATTTTTGATACTAAATAATTAAAAATAATACCGTTATTTTCTCTGTATCAAGCTTACATGATTTAAATCGTGATATCGCATTAGCCATTTATGTATTTATGAAAAAGATACATAGGGTTTAAGTTTCCTAAACTACTCTTGAATTTGATCACGATTGACTATGATAATAAGCCGTCCGTTACTCCCTATTTTAATTAGGATTCAGAATATATATTTTGAAAGATTGAAATTTCAAAAATGAAAGAAATCAGATGAGGGTTAATTTCAATATGTCTTCATTTTATTTTTCTAAGGGAGAGAAATCCGTACATGTAGAATAGAGGGGTAAAAATATTTTCAGTGAGAAGGGGTGAAAGTTAAAATATGACCTACTAAAGGTAGCACCGTAGAATATAATTACCATTTAAAATGTTCAAGAACATTCAATTTATCTTCAGTAACTCATCAATTTGCCACAAATCATTTTCAAGCAGTGAATATCAATACTTATAATTTCCAAATTTCCAAATAATAGCAAACGAATAATGTATCATGTATTTTCAGCACAGCCCATAAAAGGCATAAAAATGTATGCATTTTAAAATTATTTCGCTCTAAATAATATCGTGGGTCTTATATCATTAAATAACCTAGCTAATTATAACGTTAAAAATTATATTATAACAATTAAGCATGGCTAGTATTTATCAGAATAACATATAAATGACACAGTTTCAGGCGCAACATGGTGGTAATCCTTTATGATGAAAGAAGACACTTTGCTTTTCCACATTGATTTTTTTATATTAAGATCAAGGTTTCGGTACAGGGTAGCATATTTACAGGGTTCGTCCGGAAAATAAGTGTACTGAGCTCAGGAAAAAAAATTTATTACACTTTTACATATCTTAAGCTAATATTCCTCAAAATAGGACCCTTGTGAGTCGATACACTTGTTCCAGCGACGTTCCCATTCCTGGAACGCTCCCGCGAAGGCATCATCGGGAACCTCTCGAAGACTCGTCGTCGACCTCTTCTCTGCCCTCCACGAACATCTTGTGCCACCGAAAGATCATGTTTCTGGACATGGCTAACTTCCCGTAAGCCTGGTTAATCATACCGACAGTTTCGGTAGACGATTTCCCAAGCTTTACCGCAAATTTGATGGAATAACGCTGCTCCAAAAACTTCGGCATCGCGTTCCGTGACGTGGGTCGAGCGTGGAGGTTCGCGTTAACAGAGCTCCTCACTACAACACAGCTCAGAGCCGACTGCCTTTTTCAGCGTCGCTTGCCAACATACCCCCCTCCAATCGCAGCCCGTCAGAGCGGTGCTGGGCGCGCCTGGAGCGGCGGGAAAAAATCAGTACACTTATTTTCCGGACGAACCCTGTAGGTTGACCTGAAGATGTTAAACTGTAACAAAACCTAGATCGTAATAAAAAACTTCTACGTGGAAAGGCAAATTGGCTTATTTCATTATTGTGCATTGGATATACACATACAATATTTGCCTTCCATTCACGGATAAATTCAAATCAATATTTATTCTGAGTGATAATGCCTGCAAACAGAAAAACTTTCAAAAAAGGGTGCTCATATTCCCCCCATATCTATATCCAATAAATTTTTTCATGTTTGCCCAACAGAATATTCATTTAAATAACTTATAACATTTGATTATTTCATGTGTTACAAATTTCATGTGTTAACTCAATAAAAATTTTCCTTAAAATGAATGGTTAGATACGGCCAGAAAGTACGAGAGAGGAGGTACGAGGTGGGAAGCATGGGTGAGCGGCTGATATAAAAGAGGCTAGTTTCAATCTGGACCCGAAATGGAAGACCATATACAGCTTCCGCCCAATGTATCCAATCGCCTTCTCAGGTCTTCTGGAAATAATCCTTTTATAGCTTTTTATGGCGGGAAGGAAGGGATCCTCCCCCACATGCTCACCTACGCGTGAGCCAGAGAACCAATTTCCTCCATCTCTCTTGCTTCGAAATTACCACGCCAGCATTACCACAAACCTTAGGGCTGAGGTGAGCGGTGCTTCTTCACAACGTATGGATTTTGACGTTAGTATGGTCGTCCGTTGAAAGATTATGATTCAAAACTATTTGAGACGGTTTTGGTTAAAATGACGCCGTTCTTTATAGTTCAGATTTAAAATTTGGAAGCTGAGAATGATTACTCTTATTCATATAAATATAATGTTCGTATTCATGTCCCTTTTAATAGAATTCGGTGATTACTTGAAGATAATCTCTTTTACTACTTTACCTCTTTAATCTCTTTTTGTTACTTTTACTACTTTACTCCTTTTTACCACTTTCATGTATGTAAAGTGGGTCAACTAAAAATTAAGAATTCACTAAAGTAACTATTTTATTAAAATAATTAAGAAACATAAATTAATAAGGGTATATAGGCTGCCATATTGAGAAAATTATCATTATATTTTCAAACTCGATTCTGCAAACGAGGAGAGAAATTATAATCAACTGGACTATGAAAGCCGACAAGTATAACTTCACTGCAACCAAGGCACTTTCTTAATCAGCGAAACTTCTCTATTAACTATTATTAAATTTTAGACAAAAAGGAGAAAACAATGGAGGGAGAAACAAGAGGATTTTTCCGTGATATTTAGATAAATAATAGTCCTAAGGGACCATCCAAAGGCTACCATTTTATTTAAAGTAACTTGAAAAAATGAACCAACCATTTTTCGTAGTTTATACAATAGTAAGAGTTAAAAGAAGTACTTTTACGCATCGAAGAAAACCGTTAAATGCTTGCGGTTTAATTGTATGGGAGGAAATTCTTTTTTTTTTTGAGAATCATTTCTAAATATAAATGTCACATTTATAATTGAAGAGGATAAGAATAAATCCAGGTGATGATGTGCTGAATAACATACCTTATTTGATTCAGATTATTCTAACTCTGTTGCATTAAATCTCTATAATAGAGTTCTTTTTCTTCATACTCCTGTTACCCTCACCCTCCTCACAGAGCCCGCAGTTACCCTCACTTCAAGAAGTTTTTCCTTCTACGTATGAACTATCGAGGATCTTAGGACCATTTTCGAGCCAAACTCTATAAAGGTAATTTGTCATCTCTTTGCTGCACATTTTGAGTTCTTATTTAATGCTCAATGAATCAGAGGAAATTGAAGATTTTGCTACCAATGCATGCATAAAAGATAGTAGACAATAGATCAAAGCACTTTCAGTATGAGAAAGATTCTGCGGGTGATTCAATTGATTCTATTAATTATGTGAAAAGATTAGTAATGGTTGTTTATGGCCTGAGCAATTTAATACCCCTGCTTAATATTATGCGTCAACCTATGCCTCCATAATACTTCCAGACCGTGATGTTGGCCTAGACACTGAGGTAAATCTACATGCGCATATGAGCCTTAGAGTTACTTTCTCCCGATACTACCGTGATTTATTACTATCAATAGTTGAGCTCTGTGAGAGCGTGAATCAGAAATAGAGAAACATGTGTCAAAATTTAATTGAAGCTCACAATCATGGAAGGGCCCCCCATTCCTACATTGGATGCGAGTACGCACTAAGGGTCAGTATGGATGATATTTGGAAACGAGTATAATGTAATATATTGGGTGATGTTGAGTTAGAACAGCCAATCATTACGCGTCACCCAGCGCTCATTGCGCTTTGGATCCACGTGGTGCTAGAGAATTAGAGTGATTTTCGGCTGCAGTATGTATTTTGAAAAATTACAGTAAGATCTTGCGTTATACGTACCCTGGATGATACATGTTGCATTTCTGGTTCTTAAATCCACCTTTGCCCGGGTCTGGACCCAAGGGATGATCCATTAACTCCAGCTACTCTTTATTCGTTTCTATCTCCTTAACTAATTATTCGTCTTCCTTCAGCCTTTTCTCCTTTAACTAAATTCATACCAGTCCAATTTCCGTCCGATTGCCTTTGGAGTTCTAAAGGGGGAAATCTTCTTCCAAACTCTTTTCAATCTCACCATAAACGGCATTCTTTTCAGGTTGAATGTCCACGTCCTTCTGTATGCCGACGACACCACCCTCATCGCTCGTCGTTCCAAACCGAAAATAGTAGTGGCCCTGAAATCCCACTTGGACATCCAAGCGGACCGGTTTTCAAAATGGACGCTGTTAGTAAATGCCCGTAAATGTCTCTTGTCATTTTCCTCAATACCAAGGAGCTGGAAAACCTCAGAGCGGCATAGCACTTTGAAGTAAAGTCATCCCCAAACGTCAATCCGGAGTATTTACCGGCGTATCTCTCGAGAAATGACTCACATGGGAGTCCCATGTGATTCGATTGATCTCCAAGATTAATGAGGCTCATCCGCTTTATTCTTACTCCTAAAATGCTCGTTGCCCATCCATCCTTTGGTCATCATTGTTGCTCAAACAATCAACCTCCAACCATCCTACACTCCCTCGGCCCGACCCTACGAAGCAAAGACGCACCTGCATTAACCACATACAATCAGACGCTGAGTCCACCATTAAAAGGATACTCACATTTGTTCGAATCTTTCTCCGAAACCAAAACATAAGAAAAGTCAACTTCATACCGCAAATTTGAAACCATTCTTCACCATTTCAGTGCCACAAATTTGCAGATACACTACCTCACTTCGGCAAATATACCAAGCTCTGACAATACGATGCCAAAACTACTACACAACAAGCATACCTTTAAACTGACATACACGTACGTCCTTCTTGAATCCTATCTTCCTAAGAAAGTCCACTTCACTGATGAATCTCCCGCGGCCAAATGAACTTAGCTATCAGAATACAATCACCTGCAAGGAATGGGATAGAGCGAAAAGGATAGGAACTCTCGCATATGACGCACATGCGGAGATACATGTGCTATGCTGCTCGATCTCGTGGCTCATAGAAAGGGAGCCATCTGTGATCGTTAGGACGAATCCAGGGTCGTTAAAGCAATAAAGAAAGTCTAGACTTCCCTTTTCCCGGCTGAAATAATCTTTGGAAATTTTCAAGGGTCTCTCAGGATAATCTTTCTCAGGATAATCCCATGTCTGCAAAGCAGACATGGGATTATCCTGAGAATGTTTTCGATGATTTCGAAATGAATATTGGAAAACTTAAGTTATAACTTTCTTTTGTTAAGAGTCATTATAGAAAATATTACAATCATACTCCTTGGTATAACCAAGTTGAATTTACACCAAATGACAGTCAAATCCGCTATCTGTCACAAAATATTCTCGATTAGTTGTTCCAAGATCTTTGATAAGGCGTCAAAAAATATCGCTGTGAGGGTATGTAACAAAAAAAGATGAAGAAGGTGATAGCTAGGCAAGAAAGAGATAAGGTATAGAAAAACAAGGTAGAAAGAAAGAGTAGGGCATCCGAATTGGAAAATGCAGGATGATCGTTTTGAAAAACATAAAATGTTCTAGGGAAAATCAAGCAAATGAAGGCGACGGAAGTTGGCCAACATACATATCAGCGAATTTGAAAACGAAGCGGTTAAATTTTCGTGGTCCATCTAATGTATCCTAGATGGTTCGTAAAGAGCCTAAAGTCAAGTTTTTTGCCACTTAAACAACTTGAGTCAGTAGTCATTCAGCATGGCAGTGACAAAACAAAATTTAGGTTCAAAATAAAGAACAAAAGATATTTATTATTATGGAGCATGGTCGTCCTCTTAGGACTCATTACGTTCAATCAACGGGACGAAAGTAAAATGTGAAATTAATGATAATAATGATTATTTTCACAAAAGTTCTAAATTCACATTCCAAACAGCATTTTTTAACGCTATGCATCTTAAAATTATAAATCCTTCCTTTTTAACAAAAATACAAACACATATAGAATTATTATTATATTTTTACATGTAGTGTAGATAATATAAACACAACAATACCACTATTTATATTTATTGCCTGGCTAATGGGAAATAAATATTATTTGTGTTAACTCAAGCGATAAAAAAATTCCACCGAGTAATGGCGAAAACAATGCCATATTTACATATAGTTTTGGGCACTTTTGGAAAGGTTTTCATATTTTATGCATGGTTTTGATATTATTGGGTATCCATGGACGACAGAGTAATTCATTGAGCGATCTACCAAAAGGCAATATTCTATGTGGTGTCAAATATTAATGTATTTTAATGCGAGTTGTTTTGCGCTTTCATGTATTAACAGTAGCGAATATACGAATTGTCAAAAAAATAGATAATACTGGATGACTTTATTACAAACATAAATATTCCTAATTGATAATTTCTAGGTTTAGTTAATTTGAACGTGCTGGGGAGATATATGGAACAAATATCGGGGTAAGGATATAATTTTCTTATTTTTATTCAACCAAATATAGTCCCACAAAAAGTTCTGATTCCTCGAAAATCGCTTATTTTCATTTTTTTGCTTATCTTTTGAAGAATCTTCTGTATTTGAATGTATATCTCTGAAAACAGATTAAAAATACAAATAATATATAAAGGCCCGCAGTGGAAATTCACAAGTTAAATTATGGCAGATATGTATGCATATATCGTGATAATAGGTAAAAGAGAGCGATGATGGAATTTTGCAGATAATCAGTCGTCTTATTGTTTGTTTCCGTATATGGTTTTTCAATTTGATGATACAAACCGATATGTTTCCAGGAAATTGCTGTCATAAATGGACGGACCATTCTCAAACGCGAAAATCTCCCTGAAGCTCTCGAGTCCGTTAACCGACAGATTCTTGTAGAATAAAACACCTAGCCCACATGGACCAAGTGATGCATTGTGCCGTTGAATGAGAGGAGATGGATTTATTGACTCGCGAACCATTGTCGCAGATGACACGTAGCGGTCTACATGCCTCTTGTTTGAACGTTTGTGCCGGACGTGTCGATACGCGCCATCTCGCCTTAAAGGTCTCCACTTTCCAAACGCGGGTCAGTCAATCCTCTCCTCACACTCTCAAACCACTGGGAAATGCAGAAAACCCAACTCCTCCCCAAAGATACCCCCGTATCTCCCCCACATTCCCCAACACTCCCTCAACCACGCTCTCCCTTTGGCCAATGGGAGCCCAGTTCACGAAAGCATTTCCCGTGGAAAATCTTTCCCAGTCGCCCCCCGCATCCCTTACCCGAACCCCTTCAAATACACGTCCGTCTTTCTGTCTAGTTCTTCCCCCGTTCTCAAGAAATTCCATCAGGGCCGCTCCTCTCTCTTCTGAAAAGCCGTTTTCCAGGGGAACGTTATTATTTTATTGCTTCGCTCGCCGCAGGGAGCAAGGCGCGGGGGGTGGGAAATGGTGGGGGAGCGGCGGAAGGATAGGGGCTTCGAGAAGAGGCACACGTCACACTATGGGGTGTAAAAGCAATCGACGTCTCCTATTCGGACCCTCGACCCGCTATGGCGGACCCTAATGGATTGCATTGCTCTCTCTCTCTCGCTATCTTCCCTAGCTCATCCTTCCTCGACCGATTTTCACCCTGGGATTCGAGGTACGTACGGCGGCACGGGAGACATCTTTCAGCGGACAAAGGGGGCTTCCGTAGGGTGGGGTGTTAAGGCCGATGGAACGGAAGGTAGTGCTCACTGGAGGACGGTCATGCAGTGGGGTATGGGGAGATAAGCGGGGAGAGGGCGGGTTCTCACGGGATGATTATGCGCGAATCGAAAGAGGAGAAATTTCTATTACGAGGGAGATGGAGAGATTGGAAGTCGGAAAAATATGAGTGAGACGCCTACGCGAGGGATGGCAGGTTGAACTCGTGGGCGGCTGAGAAAGATTTTCCTAAATGCTGACCAGTTATTTAACTCTGAAAGAGAAGGCAGATCGTATGACGCCTAAGACAAAGACATTACATGAATATAAAATGATTGTTGGAAGCATTGCTACTTAAGAATTTCCTAAGAGTTTGCATTATTTACTTTTTATCTACGATTTCACGGAAATAGTTTTACCAATATTTGCTCATTTATAATGCTCAATCATTAACATTTATATGCTACGTAGATATTTACAGTGGATTTCGATTTTCTTTTGATGACCATTTGAAGATAACTTTTGGCTTTATTTGACTCTCTTTATACCTTTCATTGTGTTTTTTTTCTCACAAGCCTCCCTTTCACATTGTTAATTTCTGGGGTATTGACTCCTAACAATTTATATTATTGAGCTCCAAAATCCTGCTATCGCCTTATGCATTGTGATATTCGGATATCAGCTGTAGATATTATTTTTTGGACCTAAAGGTCACTCTAATTTCATATGATCTAATTTTTGCTTACCATTCAATCAATTCCAATATTCATATCCAGCCCAGCATTTTTAACTACGTAAAACCGCTTGAAAATGTCAATGAAGTCATATTCAAATGTATTTATAGTCTAACCAATACATTGTTTTTCATTCAAAATTGATGAAATTGACGAAAAATATTAGACTCGTTTGTTAGCAATCATTTTGTTTACTTACTTGTTGTTAGTATCAGCGGTTCATTGATAGTTTGGAAAGTATAAGAATGCATAATTGAAAACATATTTTTTTAACTTTGTGAATGGTAATACTTATGGTCACGTCATTTTTTATCTACAGGGGTGTAACTAGAATTTTTATAAATTACATACGGCTAAATTTAAGAATTAAATAATTATTACACAGTCAATTGGAATGGACGTTAAATTATTTTATATGAATTGCATAAATGAAACAATATCAGTTAAACCGTTACGAATACTTAAAATTTATTTCGTACCATTAGGTCTATTTGGTCTGTTGACATCTCGAATACTTTTGCTTGTGCCTGCATCTGCACAATAGAGTAATTATTCACTAATTATAAAGTAATAGACTGGAACATGTGAGGTGGTATAGAGTCGTTTGAAATCATCATCTTAAACATTGATTTACTGTATGTAAGAAATTTGTGGTGTACTCAAAGCATTAACAAGATCAGTTTGTAATGCACTGATAGTGTGGTAAGCGTACACTGTAATATTTAGTTAGATATAATAATCTTGAATGATTATTTTGCTTATTGCTTATTGCATTAACTCAAGTTTCCGATTGCCAATAATCTCCGAGCAATACAATGTATATTTCAATACAACTACTTACAACAATGTTATAAAATAGATTTAAAATTTACTCATTTATAAGTGTAAGTTCTTGTATTTGAAGATTACTAATTATAATCCATGATAACTATTGCATCTAAATGCTCCCTATAAATTGTGCAAGGTCTAGCCCAAAAGTAGTAGGACTGAGTTGATTAAAAAAATTCAATGCCAGTATTGAAACATTCACCCAAAATTCTTCCACCTAGCGCCCTTGTGCATCCACAAACTGTTGCCAGTGGGTTCTCGACCCATTGTACGCCTTCTGGAAGGCGACGCCTGGAATGCTGCTAAGCTCCCTGGTCAAAGCATGTTGTAACGCATCCTTCGAGCCGTGATGATGTCATTTTAGCATAAATTTGGGTGGGAAAGAGGAACAAGTCTAGTGGAGCATTATCTAAAATATTTGGATCCTCAATCAAATAATCGGGAAGCTCTTGGCATATCCGCGTGCGAGTTTCCTTTCATTCGTCTGAGACCACTAGCGGTACCAACTTCGCTCACACCATTCTTGCGCCCATGTTTTCGGCTACAATTCGATGCAAATCACTTTTAGGGGTACCCAGTACATCGTAAACCATGCGAACAATTAATCAGTAGTCCCTCTGTACTAAAGAAAGTCCACTTATCTCAGGTCAAAAGGCGTCCTAAACGTTCGGCGTCTTCAACATCTTCTCTATCCTCCCGAAACAGCTTGTCTCACTTAAAAATACTCCATCTATCCATGGCTTTATTACTATAAGCTCCCTTAAGCATGCTATTAGTCTCTTTCCCGGTTTGCCTAGTTTCACGTAAAATTTGATGGCATAGATCTTTTTCAATAACGTTGCCGTTGCCGAACGAGGTGGGGTTATAGAGGTTTCGCAAACGAACTATCCATACTCCACAAAAGCTAGGAGCCAAATATCACCTGCCTCCAGCTTTTCCTCAGGCTCCTCAAATCCAGTGAGAGAAACAGCCGCTTTGACGTCCGTCTATCCAGTAAAAAATAATGCGTACTATTTTTGGGACAAACCTTGTAATCACAAAATTTATAAAACTTGCTCATTTTTCCAATTTTTCCGTTGTAGCATAAATTATGATATTTTTGTGGGTACTCAAGCCAAGATTATGTCTGCAAACTAAATGTATAATCATTCGGCGAATGTAATATTAAAGATCAGTTATAGTATACCTTTTTCATTAGTTTCGTGACCCTTGTCTCCCAAATATAGAAGTTTATTAGGAAACTTTTCATTTCTATTCTCATTAAAATTAAATATAGGTATTTCGGCCATTTTCGGTTGAGTTGACGTATTGAAGCCAAGATTCGTGAGCGTACTTAAAAAATTTCATATTCAAAAAGTTTTCAAAGACCGTCGACCTCTTAAAGACCTCCTCCAGACAATTGAAGAATATTACTACCTTTCGGCAGATCCTTTTAAGAATATTGGACAAATTATAATATGCACGGAGCAGAATGGAGATTTAAGTAAGAGGAAGCATCCATCAAAATAGATTAAAAATGTAAAAATCAGATATTTTTGAATTTTTTAAAATTTTAATTAACTTTTTCTGTACCCTCATAGTCACATCATATTGTGGAATCCGTAATTCCCCGTTCTTTCCTTCATTTTCCATCTTCTATTATCGTCATAAGCCCATTCAATCCTTCCCGAAATTTAATGCTAAAAAGTATACTCTCCCTTTATCCTCCATAATTATTCCTTACAGAATAGTTGTGGTAGTATACTCTCTTATTCCACTATATTTTGGCATGTCTATATTCGAATATTTGATTGTAATACATTTTTGAGGCAACAACTGATTCGTGTTGGATATGAAAAACCACGATGAATAAATTTTGTCATCTGCGAAAGTAATAGCAGGGAAACCTCAAGGTGATTGATTCTGAGAAAACGTATTCATTTTTTATGTAATAAGAAAGAGGACATATCAGGAATCTCCTTTCCTCATCTCTGGTGTGCTTTCCTTTCTAATTCTAACCTCACCCACCGCAACCAACATCTACATCAGGCATCTTCACACCATTTCTCCTCCATAGCCCTCTGACCTTCCCACGCCACTCCCATGCCCTTCCCCTCACCGTCTTCTCCCTCCACTTCCCCCCTCTCGTCATTTCTGCGCCCCCCTTCCTTTCCCATCTCTCTTGAACTCAGAATCCCTCATCCTTCAGATACCGAAAGGACTTTCTCTCTCCCTCCTCATATCCGCTTTCTTTCGGAATTATCGATCCGTACGCCATGCCCCCGAATACATATGTGGGCGCACATACTATATATACTATTTATTGACCTTTCACTCTAATGTGGCGCTTGATCGTGCGTCAGAATGGGAAAGTGGCAAATAATATACATAATTTCATCCAGGACGATCTTGTACCCTTTTCAGTGTGCTGAGTTTACAGTTTTCAGAAGGTTGGCCTAAATTAATTCCTTTTACTAACCTGCGAAAACATATTAACTAAAAATTCAATGACCTAAAATATTGGGTGCATACTTTTAAGAAGTATATAAATCCGGTAATTGTAATGTGTTCTTTAGTTACTGAACTATAGGATTTGAATCCAGATAAACCTTTTTTGATAAAAATTTAAATCATGTTCTTGGGGAAGCTGGTTTTCAACAGCCATTTTAAGGGTTCAGAATTTAATCTTTTCCACGTACGCCGTGCCAGCCTCAAAGATAACTGATTTGCTTCGAGTGGTTACGTTATAGTGTGGAAAAATGTGTCGAATATATTTTTACACGATTAAACTTAAAAAAATTCCAGTGTAATAGTCATGATTTCTTTTATTAAGAAAGACTTTCAATGGATTTAATTCATATCAGCAGCACGGGCAAGTGACGCTGGTGTAATGTTTGTACCTGAGGAAATTTACCGCAAAGCATTTCGCTAAACCCTTTGTACTATTAAGACATTATAAATTCATATTAATAATATATTTAGATACGTTGGACGGAATGAACGAAAGAAGGAAGTACGCTGAATTTAAGAGGAGTATAGGAGGTCAGGTAGTATTTTAGGAAGAGGCAAGAGCATTAACGTTATCCCGTGTCTAGTCCCGTGTCCTGTGCCATTCAAAAGCCTATCTTAACTGGTAGGTTACCAATTATAATAATAAAACATTTGGAGCGTTTCTCTGTACAAAATATTTTAAGCTGGTAATCTACTATATGAAGACAGAAGAAAATAAACCGTTGCTTACATGCAGATACTCAGGCTGCCGTCATTGTTTATAAAGACAGAAAAATACTCTGCTCTTCGCGATTGAAACACAAATTTTTCGATAATAAAAATGTTGCATTCTCAAAACACGTCACACAAACATAGTTTAACGGAGAGTATTACTAATAGATTATTAATTAAATTTATCAATGATAGAAACTAATGGTATGTCTTTGAAAGAGAATTTTCTGAATAAAAATCATTTTTCCTGTTCAATGCTCTTTAAAAATTTGTGTTTCAAAGCCCTTTGGCGGATTTACGGTTCCAAATATTTTGTCCGTTGTGTTTTTTCCTGTTCACTTGTCACCAATCTATATTATTAAATAGTAGTTTCAATATAAGTGCAGTCGTTGGAGACCGCAATCTTTTTTAAGTCAACATTCACATTCATATCCCTGAAATTCTTATTGATATGGCTGTGAGCGTATTGACTCAAGTTGTGATGCTGACTTACTTTCACTCTTCCAGTTTGCGTATTTATTGAATAAATATGGAAAATATGAACTTGTCTTTTCCATGTTGCATTTGGACTTTGAAATATATTTATCAGCCACTACGATATTCAAGTATGTCCGAAGACTAAAAACTCTTGACAAAAAACTCTGTGAACTTGCAGTGATGTTACATTTTGAAAACTATCTCTTACATAAAGATATCATATATTTGTGTATTTCAACATTTTATCTTATTATATTATGTATTAATATATTATGTGTATTTATGTATTACCTTTTCTTAACTTATTATAGTGCTTCAAACGATCTCAGAGTGAAGCATTTTTCATCCAAATCTCAAGATCAACTTCTAGAAAGAAAAAACGCAAATGGCGTGAGAGCTACGTAAAAACTGAAGAAATATCTCAAATAGAGATATCTCTTTAATCTCTGCTTATATGGTTGTTTAAACTCATCCCGATATTCGCTGAATTTTAAGACAAATATTGAGGATTTATATTTTTTACATAAAGCTCGGTGATAACTCTAGAAGTTATGATATTTTCTTGACAAATATTCACGCGCATTTTTGTGAACATCTTCTCCTTCCACAAAAGAGCATAAAAAAGTTATGAAACACCAAAAGTTATAGGAAAATACTTAATTGTTGAAATCTTTGGCTCAGAATTTATGTGTGTAACCATTTCAAATTTTACGTTGATTCTCTTATTAATATATTACGGAATATTGTCATCTGGGAATTTTAATTAACTCATATTCCATATCTCATTCTTCTCTCACGATGTCGTTTACTTCTTCCCCTGTCACATCCCGACCGCTCAATCCCTAACCCTTTCGACAAACCAGTTCCGTTAACACTTTTGCCCTTCCTGCGCTATCAAAATCCCGACTCAATGTCGTCATAATCTTTCCCTCGACTTAAGCCTTCCTCGTCTCACGCCCTACTCTCACTCCCTTTCGCTCACCCTCACCCCACTCCTCCGCTCCTGTCCCCGCGAACCTCATGGCTCGCCTACTCACCTCATTAATCATTCCCCTCCTCACCCCGTTGCTCCCAAAACTACCCTCCTGTTCCCCCCTCTCCTCCCGAATCCCTCGTCCCCAACTCATCGTCCCCTTCCTCGCACGAGTTAAACGCACATCTCTCGGTCTCCTTCCATCGGTCGAAGATCCATATCGTAGGAAAACCCTTGGGCACTGTCACAAAAGACGCCGTAGTCAAACGGAAATCTTTGAAGCATAGTTGGTGCGTTCTTGTGCAATTTCTTTTACAGCTGAATTTTGTCATGAGAAGTGATATCAACATACTGATAACTTCCATAAAGGGACGAACCTTATTTTAATACTACTAAATTAAATTCTGACAAATCGGAGATATATTTTAGGCATCGTAATCCTTAGCCATAACAATTTTTACACTACATATCGGGATAACCTGGCTTGATAGTAATGACAATGAATTTTTCACATAACTTTTCTAGTTGTAAACTTTGTATTAGAATTGTTGGCATTAATATAGTCAATCACATTTTATTTTTAATTGAATTTTCAGGACAGCCTGTGTACTAGTGAATTTTCGAGAAGGAATAATTAACCAACTAATATATCTTTCAACTAGTAATTCGATTTCATTGATGTACTAACGGTACTTCTTGAGGAATTTGAATAATTTTTATTTGAAACTTAATAAGCCACTAGTTACGTGCCCTGTTCCATCCATATTTCCAGGAAAATTCGATAGATAATAGACAGAATTTGGTTTTAGGGTTTCAGATTTAGAACGGGTTTCATGAGGTTTCCAGCTTGAGCCCTGAAACCATTGATCAAAAGTATCTCCATGTAAACATGATGATTTTACAGTAGAGCAAATATGCATTTCTTGGAAATTTTCCCCTTTTCATTCGTTCAATAAATTTACGCCACGTTTATCTTCCTAATGATAATTGGTTACCCTGGACAGTAACAGAAAATTGCTTTAACTAGGAGGTACGAAAAATCATTCAGGTACTGCCGCTGAACTCCTCTTGTCAGAGCGTTTCGCGTCGGTTAAAATACCTTCCCCCGACCTTGGTGTTACCTTCACTCGCAGACTTCATTTTTATCACTAATTTTAATCTAGTTACAATAAACAGTTTAAAAAATTGTTTTTTTTTCTTTTAAATGTTTGTGTTAATTATTTTCTTTCATGCATATGCTGGCCGGGCCGGGCATGCATATATTGCCGGCCCCGGTGGCGGCGGGATAATGTCCTCGCCTACCAACCCTGAGGTCGCGGGTTCGATTCCCGCCTAGGTGGATTTCCCTCCATCTAGGGCTTGGTTGCATGTGATTGTCTTCAATGTAATGTCTATAATATAAGGGCTAGGTGGAAGAAGGGACTATTAGTCTCAACCTCGCCCAATTAAGTCGATAAATAAATAAAATAAATAAATAAATATGCTAAATAGGGTTACTTTTAGAAATCCAAAGACAGTGGGAAAGGTTAATGCAGAGCATATTGATTGGCGAAGGAATATCAAAGACTATTTAGTGGAGGGTTGGGCAAACGAGTTTGAGGAAGAAAAGGATAGGAATGTTGGACGATATGAAGAGAGTTAGAAAGTATGCGGAATTGAAAATGGGTTTATTGTAGTGTGGGGTGTCAGGCTGTCTTGTGAGCCTAAGCGGTGCAACTGAGTTCAATCCGTGCCCACATACCTGGTTAGGAACCCAAAATTAGGTTATTATATAATCAGCTAAGCAAATTAACTTTTCTCATTTTTAAATTTTCCAGTTGGCTAAAGAATTTCTAACCATTAAAAACTTTGAGGGATTTATTTGTTTTGCTTTTAATCGTTATAATATTACTAGAAGTAATTTTTCTTATTTGTTTAGTTGATGGACACATTTTACGGTATTGCGAGACAAAATAAAGAATTACAAGATTACATTTATTTCTCTCTCTTTATTGTATGGCGGTATTCTTTCACCATTTCACCTACAGGTCTCCCACCCTTTTTCCACTCATTTTAGTATTCCAAGCTACAGGAGCGGCAAAAAATAGATGTACATATGCCTACTATTGTCGTTGGCACCCCGGTGAATGCTTAAACTTTTATGGCATAAAAAGGACTTATGCTTGAACACGTTGTAATACGGAGAGAGGATTTTTGACTTTCTAAAGAAAGAAGTCGTATGAAACAGCGAAAATTGTCGTTATTTGCCTTCCATAGAGTCATTCGTTTAGCTAGTGTTCTAGTTCGCGGTAGTTTTGCGGTTGACTAAGACATAAAATCCAGTTGGCTCTCCCCCAAACAGTCCATTTTGTGGGATCACACCCTATCCTTTATGCGCATACTCCGCGCCATGTTCTCGAGTCGAGCAATCTGTACAATACGGAGGATTCGCGTATTCCCAGTTCTGATAAGACAAAATATCCAGCAAACCGCAAACGACTACGATGGAATGACGCTAGCTGGCATCTAAAGCAATTATTTATGACTCAAAATTTCCCATTCTTGTTGAGGCAGTGTATGAGAATAGCATTCCAAATGTTCTATGCCCTTTGTGAGTTAATGCTATTTAGAATTAGGGGTGGATATATAGTTTTTGATATGGTAGACCACGTAACAGAAAGGATTTGTTTGTGATACGTGTTTTATGGGTTTTCACCTGTTCATTTGTTACGTCTCATTGCCCTCTCTTTTCCCATTTACATTGGTTGTAGCAGAGGTTTATTAAAATCATTGACAAATAATCAATATAAGTTAGAATATTCATTTTTATTTTAGCAAGATTATTTATAATTTAAAAAAAAACAATTTTTCGCCAAAAGTCGGTTTAACTCATATAAATTAATTATTATGTCAACATATCTTTCATTGGTTATGTCGGTACAGGTCTTTTCAATTGCTATTACCTTTTGTCAAGAATAAGTTTCGTTTTCCACACATGTAAATCATATTTCATCACAAGAAACAATCACACATTACAGTAAATTGAAAATTTCTTCAAAACTGTGATTCTCTTCCCTTTTTGGTCATATTTTGATAACTTTTTCAAGTAAATCTTATTTAATTCTTGTTCATTTACAAATTATGATGCAATTTAAGATCGAGAGTGAGATCTTATTATTCTTCAACTTTTTTATGTTTACATCTCATACCGATGCTATTAATGTATTAATATATTGGACGAATCGTTACATTCATTATTTTATGCCCCTGTTACTGATGGTAGGTGTATCATGTTTCTTCGTATTTTTCATTGTTTTGAGAGAAATAACAAGACCTAAACATATCTTTATTGTGGTTTTGTATGAAGTATAATTATTCATATTTTTAAATTCATTCAAAAATCATGATACCTTTTTAAAATTTATTATATCAATTAATTTCATAGAAAGATGTCACCTAACAAGTAATGGTCGAAATATGTACAGAATACGCTTATTGCTTAAATAATCTCATGCCAACCATAAAAGAAGACTTGGAAATGAAAAAATAGTAACTTCATGATTCCACAGAAAATTTATTTTGATATGACCCAGGTTTCGACGTTCCACGTCATCTTCAGGTACGGGTGGGGAGGTGGGAAGGCCCGGGAGGGTGAGTAGGGATGGGAAGTGAGCAATGATTGTTGGAGTAAAGGGTAGAAAACGGACGAGGACTCATATGGGGAGCACTCCTCCTAATGGCGGAGGAAAGTGGGTGGGTTTTAGGCTGTTTATAGACATGAATACCAAGTTCTTTACATATCTCTGAGGTCCAGGGAGAATGTGGGGGAAGTAGAGGGGTTTTTTCATTACTGGCCGAGTGTCAAGTAGTGGTAGGTTTAGGAGAGGGGAGTGGGAGGTGTACAAAGGTCCATGACAATATTCTCTTTCGAGTGCGAACTTTTAAAATTTTAACATTCTCTAAAGCCTCTAATCTATATACTTTGTTTTCCACATGTAAAACTACAAATTCAAAGTCATTATTGTGGTTGCTTTCCAAAAATGTTTTTCAATATGTTGAGTTAACTTTTTGTGTTTCACGTAGGTTTGGTACTCCTTCGACCGTTTTTGAAATTTTCGACCTGTTCGTCCAACATACACTGCGTCGCACTAACGTCTTAACTTATACAGGAATACCCCTCGCCACCTCCACGCCCCTTCCTGATTGTAGTATACGAGTATATAGATGGATATCTGTAGGAGGTGTCAGCTGAAGATAATGTTGAACCCCGTAACCCGTGCCGTATCGAAATAAATTTTCTGTAAAATCACCAAGTTTCTAATTTTTACCTTCCAATGTGAATCGATTCCATAAATTTACGCCTGATACCATCAATAAAACAAGAAATTTATGTTCAATAAATTTATATTAACATTTGGTGAACATTTAAGAAATTTTTGCTTCTGATTTATTCAACTATAAAGGAGACAAATGAATGTGAATTACTTTCCTTGAATGCCAATTAATTAGTCCAATTCTCGTGGTTTATGCTGCAGCTAACATGATAATGGTGGCTTCGCACAAAAGTTTACTCAACTCGTGACGTTTTCGTATCCCCATTATCTGTAATTATACTGACTTACAAGAATAAAAATTTATATTACCATAACAAGTAGCTATATTCAAGGCGAATGACCTTAATCCAGTACTATCCAAGTTATTGAGAAAGGTTTCCTTTGGCATAGATATTATTCTCTTCGATATGAGATCCTCAGGAGTTCGAAGAATCCGTGAATGGCTCTCTAGGTATCACACGGATAAGTAAGAGGTGGAGGAGACTGCGGAAAGAGTGGGAAAGAAGGTGAAAGTGAGAGGATGCCATCTTCCCTTGAATGATCTGGAGGGTGAAAGTAAGGAATGAAAGGGGAGAAGCAAAAGGAAAATGAAGTAAAGGAATGGCAAAGGGGTGCGGGGAGGTCAAAGTCAAGGCGACCCCGAGCAGAGCGCTGATGGACCAGATTCAGGTCACGATGGAAAGGACCCGAGTTGGAGAGAGGAAGGGGAAAGAGTTATTGACTGCTCAGTGAAGGGGGTAGGATGGAAACAGAGAATTTGGTGTGAGTGAGAGGATAAAAGAATGAGTCCAGCGAAGGTGGAAAGGGGATGGCTGAAGACTTGCTTTGCATCACTGAAGATCCGAATTCTTGAAGGAAGTTCTTGGTCTAATACGCATAGTACAGAAGGTCGATGAGCTATAAATTGTCAAAAGTTGGTTGGGAGGTAATAAGACTGTTGTGTAATTTGGCAGATATTGTCATTTCAAGTTTGATTCAAATCCATTTAATGCCAAAATTCGCAAAATTGGCTGGAATAGTAGTGAAAATCAGTCCATGACTCACAGTGCTAAAGCAACCTTTGGAATTCTTAAAAATGTAATTCTGAGAACATTACTACGCCTTCTTAAGGTTCACTTGGTATGATTACCGGTCATAAAAAATTCATTTATATTATTCTATTTTCATATTGGAGCACATTTCCAATTTTTCGCAGTGGAGGTGCATTTAAAATCCGAAAAACACTAAACGTAGCGTTTAATGCTTAATGACATGTAATGCTTTTTCAGAGAGAGAGTGGGCTGAATAATTTTCCGGTTGAAGCAAATAGAGAGCGCAATTTAAAAATGTGAAAACATACGAAAAACTAAGCATGCATGTAATGTATATGCAGATAAATTTTACAAAATACTGAAAGTATCACTACATGATGAAGAACTCTCTTGTATTTTAACAAATAGAATTTCATCCGTAACTTTTTTCAGTTATTTTTACCATAGGGATATTAGTCTAATGCGACTTTCCAATTACCTAATACAATTAAGGCTTAGGTTCACTGCCTTAGGGGTAGAATTCAATATGTTAACTGCTCCCATCGGGTGTAAGCTATTGGCACCAGTTTTACAGATGGCCTAATTGAAAAACAAAAATGCACAAGATAAAACAAAATAGTGTCAAAGTAATATTGCTTTTTACTACTTAAGTTATTTTTCGTATGATGTTGTTTCATTCAAACCAGTTTAAGCATTTATTTAATTGAAGCAATTCCTTTTTTACCATTGCATTTCGGAGATATAGAAATATAAATAAATTAATTGTTGATTCCTGATTCTGATTTTGTATTAAATTTTCGTGAATATTTTTTTACTCTAAAATCATTATATGAGTTCCATATGAGTAGGTATGAATAAAAAACGAATACTTCAATTACTAATACTCATGTTGATTCTAGTTTAAATAATCACGGATTCATTCATTGATTGATTCATTGATTTGCATGCATTCCAGGATAAATGTTATTCGCGTACAAGGTTGAAATAGTATATCTAAGTGACTTGAGAAATTAAGTTGCCTATATTCGTCGATGATGGCTAAAATATATTCATAATATTTGTCGGGATATTACAAAAACGAGACTGTGAATTAGAATTCTCATGTGACTACAAGGCCGAAAACCAATCTCATCGCAGAAATGAATTGAGGAGAAAAGGATAGCTCAGTTGTAGGGAAATTTTCCCTCTTAGACGGGTAAAATATGACGAAAAACAAAGGCGGGTTGAAGGGAGAGAGAGAAAAGGAAATCGTCATGGGACAGGGGCTGAGTGGACTTGATTGTTCTCTCCCAAAGCGCAGCAAAACGCCGTTTCTCTTGATTAATTAACTTCAAGAACGGGCGATCAACGGTACGTCATCCATTGTCCATCCACCGCCTGTCCCCTTTGAGATGCCTCACTCCCTCGGCCAATGAGACGGTCCTTATTCCGCTACGTGATATGTTTCCCCAGTCAGTCGGCAGTCCTTTCGCCGCGAAAACCCCAGCAAGGAGGGATTCACTGGGAGGCTGGAGGAGAGTGGAGGGGTAGGGGAGTGCGATAGCCCTTTCGTGGGAGAGATGGGGAGGGTACGCATCCCCTCGCTCTCCGGTGGGAATAAAGGGGAATAGAAAGTAACGAAAGATGGGGTCAAAAGGTCGGCAAAGGGAATCCGGAGGGGAGCGACTGACACTGCTGGATGATGTGGGTCCGAAGAGGGTGTCTGGGGACCACAGGGGGTGTGAGGCGGTCAGGGGGGACGAGAAGTGGGGGGTGGAGAAGATATGAAATGGGGTGGGCGGTAGCCTTCGGAGTTCCGGGAGGGGCCGCGGGGGGAGGGGTGGAGTAGAAGATCTATGCGAGGAGAGGGTGGAAAGGTGACGTCGGTATGTGGAAGGGAGACGAGCGAGTGTTGGGTAGAGACAGATAAATAGACGGACAGATGAATAGATGGATATATATAGCCAGATGGGTAGAATGTATCAAAAAGGCCTTTATATCATAAAACATCCTGGCGCCACGCTTTCAGATACTTTCTTCTAAAATGTTTTAGTGCGTTCTGCACATTTGTTTTGAAAATGCGGCACTTACTTTGAGATATATGAGAGGATTTTTGCACAGCGTCACAGAAATAAATCTAAACACTCTATTAATAACAGGGAATGTCGCATGTATTGTGTAAGGAAAAATGAATAGCTCATTTGCCTTTCCACACTGGGTCGCATGTTAAAATGCTGCTCGTAAATGCAAGGGTTGGATTGATAGCCGTGGAAATAGACACCTTATCCTCAGCCATAAGTCCGAGGTAACTTCGTGTTTTAGGCAGGAAAGTATCTTCCTGCCTTGCTTCAGGATGTATTTTATCACTCGGTCTGTAATAAGATGAATTACAAAATTTTACAACTAGTTTAAAGAGTGTTCGTTTAAAACAGATTTTGAATGTAATGCTATTTCTCAATGCGGGTAATCTAGCAAGATGTTTCATACCAATATTCATAGTTCATTACGAGGCATGAGAATATTTTTATACCTTAGTTTTCTGAAGGTTATCTTATTTAAAAATAAAATAAAGATGATACTCTCCAATAATCTTATGACATGTAATTGCACAGTTACAAGATATGGAGCGAAAGAGATCATGTAAATTTAAGAGATAGATTCACTTGTTTTAATACAGGTGCTTATATTTACCAAAACTTATGAATCAATCTATAACACCTAAGATAGGCTGCATAATCTTAATGTGTAGTTGCTTTCTTTGATGAAACTGGCAAGAGTGTACAGGATTTTAATGAAATCGGATGGATCTTGGTTACAGCCTTAAAAAGCTACTATACTTTTCATTCACATTTGATTTACTTTTGTTGACATTTTACTCCGGATAGTAATGTTAGTTCTAAAATTGATCTTGTATTGGGAAGCTCATAGTCCAAAAATATGCAAAGTATATTAAATGTTATTCATTCTTTCCAGAGGAATCAAAAATAATTTCACATACATCCATTATAAAAAAATTGATGTTTATTCGACACTAGTTTACATTGCTTTCAGAAAGTTAAATTTTTTAAGGCATTAATCATAAAAATCAACCATAATCTGCGTTCACGTTTATTTAACTGTTTTATTGCTCCAGATATGCTGAATTTATGGTAGATTGGATAATTTATCACTGAATATATATTTAATCATAATAGATCGTGATTCTATATCTGTATTAAGGAAAATTGGATGAATACAGACCATTGCTATGGTGAAATCTATGCATATTTTCATGTCTTAATGTCATGACAAAATAATTTATATTCCTAATAGTTGAATTTCTAGTAATATTCGACTATTTAACGTACAATTTGATGGTTTTAGCTCAATAAAATCGTCTGCCATAATAATTTTATAAATTATTGATTCCCTAAATTTACATAAAAGAATAGGCGTAATTAAAGAGAATTTTATTTGGAGTTTAGCGGTTGATGAAGTGTTTGCAGGTAAACGTAAAAGGAGCGTTTTCAAGAAAGGACAGCTTGGGATGCGTAAGGAGTGCGCTGGGGGAGAAGATTGAGTGAGATTTAGAGGAAGGGAGTAGGAGTAAAGGGGGAATGGGCGTGGCTTCGGCGGATAGCCTTCGGACTGAGAAAAGAAGAGGATAAAATCTCACATGGGAAAAAAGGGAAGAACGTGTCTCAAATCTTTCCTTACCTCCCTACTTCCTCCCGCCCGTTGACAAACATCGGGGAAGGGGGAACCAATAGCAAGAATGAGCGGCCCTGTTACGGCCGGAAGACAAACCACCAAGACCCCTCCACGCACCTCCCCGAACTCTCCTCACCTTTTCCGCTCCCTCCCAAAACCCTTTCCATCAAAACCCTTTCCATGCTCTCGGTATTTCTACCTCTCCTCCGGCGTGTATGTGCCAGCTTCGTGTTGATAAAAATGGGAAGGAGACGACGGGATCCATTGTGTGTTAGATCGTCCGTGCGCGAGATTTGTGCGTGGTAGGATGATGCAGGAAGGTAGATAGGGATAAGCAGGCTTTGGTAGACGGGAGGAGTGAAAGAATGTGTATAGGCCGGCGAAATTTGGATATGACTTCATTCCTACCAATGTTAAAAACGTTTCTTATCGTATCCTCTCCAAACACCTTGAATTTCAACGACGTGTTTGCGATCGAAGAAGACTTTCATGTGGATAAATATTAAAAGAACTCATGATACTATTTATGCATAATAGACTGAATCGGGCCTATAAGTGAGCTGAAATGATTGTAATTAAGATTTAAAAAGCGGCCGGAATTGATTGCAGGTTTTTCAGATAAGATAATTTGACAAGTTTATCCTGGATTGTTGTTATTAAGGTACCCAGAATTTAGAAACTTGGATGCTGGCTTAAATAACCTTCCTTTTGAAGAATTCGCAAAGCAGTTTTGTATGAGATTTATCCAAAATAGAAATTAAATCAAGGAAGAATGGTTTGATATGAATCAAGGAATAGTGTTAACTCATTATTAGCTTATATTGCTATATTGCTTTTGAAATCTGTTTATTTCCTTTGATAAATTGAGCTCACAATCTAATCTGAATCATGTATAAAATATATTCGAAGACATGCTCAATTCATTGACTGACATCAAACACTATATATATATATATATATATATATATATATATATATATATATATATATATATATTTAAGGAACGAGTTTTAACCAACTTTTTATTTAACTTTAACATTGCCTTAACAAAGGTAAAATATGTTCTCTACTGGATAAAATCATGGACTGACAAAACAGAAAAACTTCACAGCTGCTTGAAAGAAAGAGAATTTTGTGTACCACTAAACACATAATGTAAAATGAATATTCATTAATACCTCAACTAAAATAAGAAATTTTAAAAAAACATTCCTAAAATTTTCATGTTCATTCATTCCTTCCTTGATCTGAAAATTAATTTATTTTTGGACTTTATTCTTTATTCAGTAATAATACTTACAAATGTCTTAACCATGCATCTTTGTTGTTGGACTCATGATTCTCTCTTTCATAGAATATGATATTGTACTTATGATAATTGAGAGTTCGAAACTCATTCTTTGGAGATTTTCTTATGTTAAAAATGCGAGTTAACTTTGAGTAGTTGTACATTACCTGTATTTTTTGTTTCGTTGACATGTTTTCATTTCTCATTCCATTATTTGTATTATTTCTATGATGGAAATGGGGAAATAATGAGGTATTGATAAAATATATTACTGCCTTTAATATTTAAATTGTTGTGATATTTCAAACAGATGCCATACAACGTCTTTTATAGTTTTAACAAAATTGATACGAGTATGTTACATTAACCTCAGTGCATGGGGAATGACTAAGAGAGCATATGAAACAATATGCATAAATAATGTTAAGAGAAAGAACATTTTTATATGCATTAGTAGGCTTAAGACTGTAATAGAAGGGTTACGTTAGACATATGAGCTAGGGGGAAATGAAGGTTAGGGATGTTGAACGAAGCGAAGGCGAAAACGTAGTATTTGTAATTGAAAAACAGTTAAATGCAGCGTGGGATGTTAGCTTGCGTCTTGTTAGATGAATCTAATTATGTGGTAACGTTAAATCTGCTTTCATTGAAAACAAATTTGAATGATAGATTACAATTTAAAAAATTACAATATTTATAAAACAATTAATTATTTGTTATTATCACTGATGAGCTCTTTGCTCTTCGGCAAAGATTTTGGAGTCTGTTTCTTTATAATTATATAAAGAACAAAGTATTGAATAATTCTAGAGCAATACAGAGGATATCATAGACTCAGAAAGGGAGAAAGAGGGAAAGGAAGAGAAATTACGGAAGAGAGGTTTAATTAGACTTATAGAAATTGTGGGAAAGTGTATTGGATGCAAAAATAGCTTAAGAAATATGCTAACCTTTTATTTCATTGCAATAAATAGGAAAATAATTATTGCCAAACAATTACTTATTTTAAAATAATTGACAAGATTACCAGTAAACTTCACTTCCTCTATGGAATGCAAAATGTTTGGCCCAGTTTTAACGTCAAATTTATTTGTATGGATATATATATATATATATATATATATATATATATATATATATATATATATATATATATATATATGCACGACCGCACTTTCTCTCCGCATGAATAGCCACCGATATTCCACCAAATCTCCCACCTTTCTTAATTATCCCATCCCTACTCACACCGCTTCCCACAACCAATCTTTGGACGACTGCTTCTCTGTTTCGGTGATTGAAATCCTTCCCAAATCTGCGAGTAAAATAGAGGTGAGAACCCGCGAGATGGCGCATATCTGGGTGGCCCAATCATTCAAACCGCCCGGGCCGAACCAAGCCCACTGAATGCATCAATTGGCTGCCTACATATCCCCCCCACCCCCTTGTTCATTTCCTATTGGTCCCTTTACCTCTCCTTCCCCCACCTCTCCCCCGCACATCCTCTCCGCTCTTCCCCAAGAACGCCATTCTGAAGACGACAGCCGTGCTGTCGAAACGTAAAATAACAAATTGTGAGTGTCCTTTCTTTGTGTCTCTATTCTAAAAATCTACATCTGTGTTTATATATATATATAAATATATATATATATATATATATATATATATATATATATATATATATATATATATTAATACATCTTACATTTCAATGGTAATTGGATAATTGCCCCCAAAAATGCTTTGTGTACAATACTTTGATATATTTTCCTGGTGTCTGAAATTTCGGAGAAAAAGCACAAAATTGCAGAAATTACGAGACAAAAACTGGAAATTCGTTTTATTTCCTACATCTCGGTGACTTCCAAATCATTGAAAGATATCAGATTTGCTTGAGTATTATTTTTGATTGTCATCAATGCCATTGAGTTGAATGTCAAAGTCTAAGGCTATATTCATTCATGAAATTGCAATAAAATTCGCTAGTTAAAAATTTTTTTTAACGTCCAGAATAAAATCATGGACACACATAATGTAATTTAAATTGTAGTTTTTTTATCGTGTAAATAAATCGTTGATTTTTTCTAGAAAGATACCTTCGTAATATTTCATCTAAAGTCTAATTTTTATATGCACGTAATAGGGTGTACATGTACTTATGTACATCCTCCGTATATGTAGGGTGTAATTAAGTACACCTTACACTTACAGGGTGCGACAACCTAACTTCCTTTTTATGAAGGAAAACTCCTTTAAAAAAGAAGTTACATTACCGCACCCTCTAATATGTAGAGTGTAGTTTATTATATTCGATTTCAGGATTGCATGAATGACTGGATAAGAAAATCTGCTTCATAATATCTACGCTGACGGAAATTGTTTTGTATTCTAAAGAAGTAGAATTGTTTATTCGTGTAAAATTGAAGAAATCCACGAAGTTCACATATTTTTTCTGAGTTGGGTATTATTGCCATCGGTAGGTAATTTCCGAGGATTTCAATATTTCTGCTTTCGTAAATGGAAGTGACGTAGGGCATTTTCCAATCTTGCGGCAACTTACGTTCCGAGAAATTATTGCATTTATGTTAAATAATGAGTAAGTTTCACTGCAGTTCTTCCGGTATTCTTCATCCCCGCCGGTTCTGAGTAAAGGATAGTTTTGGATGAGTGCAGTAACTTGATTTACCATTAATAATTACTTTACTGGTTATGCGATTTTCTAGAAAGAAAAAGGCCAAGCTTAACATTAAAATAGGAGGGCAAAAACTAGAGCAGGTAGAACAGTTTACGTATCTCGGTAGTGTTTTGGACCAACACGGTCCAAGTAGTAGGGACGTAAGGAGAAGAATTGCGCTAGGCAAAGAGGCTTTCACAAGGAGGAGGGAGTTGATGACGGGGACTCTGAGTAAGGATGTTAAGAAAAGACTCGTAAAAACTTTGATATGGAGCGTAGCTATGTACGGCGCGGAAACGTGGTCATTGAAGCAGGAGGATAGACGTAGACTGGAGGCTTTTGAAATGTGGGTGTGGAGAAGAATGGAGAAGGTGAAATGGACAGAGAAGAAAACAAATGAGGAAGTACTTGGTATGGTGGGCGAAGAGAGGGGTTTGTTGGGAGCAATCCTATGGAGGCAGGAAAAGTGGATGAAGGGGGTGTTGACCGGCAGTGGGATGTTGAAGACTGTGATAGAGGGTAGAATGTTGGGCAAAAGAGGAAAGGGAAGAAACAGGATAGGGATGTTGGACGAGATGAAGGGAGGAAGAAAGTACTCAGAGATGAAGAGGGACCTGATATAGAGTAGGATGATGGATTTTGTGTTTTGTTAGGAGTAATAAAATATTTGTTTGGTAGTTGTGTCCATCGAAAAACCTACCTTAACCGGTAGATTACCTTAAAAAAAATTACTTTACTGTGGATAGATTTTTAATGTTTTATATTATAATATCTATGAAAATATAAAGTAGTGATACACTACCTTTGACTAAGCTATTTTTAATAATTTACTGTTGGTCCTATATATAACGCCTAAGCCTTAGGTCATATATTACCTAAGGCTTAGGCGTTAACTAAGCAAACTTAGTAAACGCTTAAGCATTAATGTAGTTGGCTTATTTGAATTAACTTTGCCGGCCCCGTGGTGGCGGGGTAACTTCCTCGCCTACCAAACCTAGAGGTCGCCGGTTCGATTCACGCCTCGGTGGATTTTACTCAACCTAGGGATTGGGTGTATGTAATTGTCTTCAATGTCGTGTGATTAGGGGTTTGGGGGAAGAAAGTACTATTGGTTTCAATTTCGCTTAATTAAGTCGATAAATAAAGTAAGTCACTCGTAAGTGCAATAAGAAAATTTCTAAATTTTATATCATTTAGCATTTCGCGAATTATTATTTTGGGTTTAAGTTACTCAGAGAAAAGCGCGAAATTATTTGTGCCGTATAGGCAAAGTTCCTTGACTGCCTACTCAAGTGTATCGTAATTGTATTCATTGGCCCTTGTGGACCTTAAATGTGATTTCTTAGTCTCTTTCACTCCGGTCAGGTATTTTACTAACTTGTACTGTTACTGTCATCTTCAAATTTTCTGGGAATAAAATTATCAATTTCATTGCATTGTTTCTAAAATTAATTCCCATACTTTCCAAATTTCCTTTGCTAATGATAACTAACATTTATAGTATCTTATTTTCCCCCAACCTTTGCTTTGACACCATCAACCTCTTTAAATTACAGTTTTCAAAACCAAGTTTTCATTTCGTTTTTAATGCCGTCTGTATGTTTCTAGTACATATACAGGGTCGCACCCAAAAGTGGTAGGACTGATTTTCTCTGGCGCGAACGGAGCGGTGGAGGGGCGTCTGTTTGGCAGGGTAAGGTGGAGGGGGTTCTTAGCAACAGACCAACACTAACCTCAGTTGCCTGCGGGCTGTCGTTGAGTGAGGACACCGTTTTTAGTGAAGCAAGTTTTTTGTCCGCGTCGAAAAACAAAATGAATCTGAATTTAGAGCAACGTTATTCCGTGAAGTTTTGTGCGAAACTCGTGAAGACGGCAACTGAGACCCTCGATATGATCAAGCAGGCTTCTGGGGACACTGCCTTAAGCCGTTCCACAGTATTTGAGTGGCACAAGTTGTTTAAAGAGGGTAGGGAGCTCGTTGAAGACGACCATCGCTCCGGACGGCCGTCGACGGCAAGAACCGACACGAATGTGGACAGAGTGAGGACACTGCTGAACACAGACCGACGCTTAACCAGTGAAGAAATTGCAGACCAGTTGGGTCTGTCTTCATCCAACGTCCAACGCATTATTTCACAGGATTTGGCCATGCGCAAGGTGTGCGCCAAGATGGGGCTTGATGGAACTTACATGTATGAAATTATAGTACTTGTAACATGAGATCGATTGGCTTTAATGATCAAAATCATTGAATTTCATTATGAGTAACACAAAAACTTGTAAATTTAACAAGTTTTTAGTCAAAAAACTTGGTTTTGTCGATCAGTTGATATGTTACGGCTGCTTGACGAAATCGTTGGTTCGATTAAACAAAAATGAAACGTTAAAATATGTGCTATTTCTCAGTTCATATTCTCATTTCGCTCAATATATTAGTTCATTATATGTTAAATTAATGAAAAATGGCCCAATTCCGTCTTCATAAGGAGCGGCATTATATTTGTCCGTTATATAAGATCGTAGGCTTCAATATAACCTTTTAATATTTATAATTTCTGCGTCAATGTGTACACGTATGCATGTGTATAAAGAGAAAGACTATTATTTTTGTATTATTATTTCTCTGGGGACTCTTTAATTATGTCTAAAACTCTGTCGTCAGTCGTGTAAGGTCTATCATGTCCATTGATATTGAAACCAAGGGAAGTAGTAATTGCGTGAAACATGCAGTTCAAGCACTAGTTATTTTGCTTCATGCCTACTCGTGGAATTTACTTATTAAAAATTTTATTCAACAATGAAGTTAAACATTCAAATCAAAATTAAATGTAGAAATTACATGAAGCAATGGTTTTTTTAGAATGTTAATGTTTTAGTATAAAGTCCTGAACGCATTTTAAAATAACATAATAAAGAGGAATAAGAAAAACTTTGTAGATTTCACCAAGCTTTATTGCGATACGATCTATTTGGTAACATTGACAGTTTTTTTAATTCATCGAAATGAAAGTTTCAGTCTGATAGCATTGAATCGACCAGAATGAATTTTTAATTTTAGTACTTCTTATCCGTGCTGTGTTTCCTGCAATTGATCTTCTCCAAGAGGGAAAAGAGAATTTCCTTTAAATATTTTTATTATTTCCGCTCGATTACGCAGCATTCTTAATATGAGATCACAAGGTTATCCATTTCAACGTAAGTCCTTGAATGCATTCAAGAATATTTGATTCAAATCATGATAATGTTACAATTCATATGATCGTAAAATAAAAATTTTTCAGAATCGATTGTATAATTTACTGATTTCTTTAATGGTTTTTGTGTGAAAACGTATGATAGCTTATGGTTTGTATGCTATTCGTAATGTTCTATTGATCACAACATTAAGGCTTCGAAAATAGACTTCATTCTATGCTAGTTCAAAAAATTATTGTATCACATCTGGTCAATTTTTCTATATACTAACTTAAAGCGCTGTCCGTTGTGTCGACCTCAGCGACTATTATTTTAGCTATTTATCCGGATATGTATGGAATTCCATCTCTGTGAAAAAAAATAAAAAAATGAGGCGAGGAGATGAGAGGAATAAAATATTATTCCGAGAAGGATAAGAGAGACAGTATAAGACTAGAGCAGTTGGATGGGGGAAGCTGGATCAGATGGGGAGATAAGGGGTTGGGGAAAGTGGGTGGAGGAGGATGGGGTAGAGGCGGAACATGGGGAGGTGGAAAGAAGGAGACTCAGAGAGAAGAAACTTGTTCAGTGAAGGGATGAAAGGACGGAAGTGCATGAGGCCAATAAAAAAGACGAGGGAATTGAGGAATGGGGTCTTGGG
The DNA here is from genome assembly GCF_022747635.1 of Hetaerina americana. Classification (NCBI taxonomy): domain Eukaryota; kingdom Metazoa; phylum Arthropoda; class Insecta; order Odonata; family Calopterygidae; genus Hetaerina; species Hetaerina americana. The sequence goes on from NW_027287205.1 coordinate 23,238,235, forward strand.
AAGGGTAGAGTGGGGGGCGAGGAAAGGAGTGGAGGAAGAGGGGAGGTGTAGAACGGTGGAAAGGCGGTGTACGTGTTCGAATGGGGATGAAATCCTGTCAGAGGGACGGAGACACGTCAAGCGGATAGGGGAAGAAGAGTGGGGGGAAGCCAGAAGGGGTAGCATGGGCTGGGGATGGGGTAACACGCTGTAGGCTTCGAAATGAAAAGGCTTCTGTGGGTGGAGACACAGGGGTGAGTGGTGTGGGGGTGAGGGAGTCTACAAGGAAGAGGTGAACGATGGAACAGGGAATGGTTCCATGGAGTGGGGAAGGGAGTGAGACGTTGGGGAGGGGTCTCTGTATCTTAGGAAGCGCTTCGATCCCATCCCCGCCTTGTATATCCATTGCTTCCCCCGTTTCGAGACTCGTGCCTCATAGCTTGAGTAACTGGTCACTGCATATGTTGTCTCGTATCAAGAATTCACCTGAAAGCTCCACTCTGAGACTGAATCAAATTCAACCGGCCTCTAACATCACCTCGAAAAGTAATAAATGGATTCTTTCTACAATTGCCGTACTTTTAAGTATTGGCCTCGGTGTTTTAATTCGATTCTACAGTTAAAATATAGATTTTCACTATGTAGGTCAAATACAGAAGAGATTGTACTGTCAGTTTGGATACAGAATACAGTTTCAAAAATGTAGTTCCCAATAGAAAAAGTTCCTGCCTTTAGAATTTATCTACATTGCCACATTTTATGAACCAAGTATTTTTTGAGCCTTAGGTATAAATTTAAATTTTTGATTAGTAATTTCAGTGACCGTTTTAGTAAATTCAGAGTTCTAAAAATTGTATTTCTAAAGATCTTACCTGAATACAGGAATCAATTTGTCAGCTGTACGAGAAAGTATACTATAATACTGTACGTATTTGAAAAAGCCGACTTTCTGTTGTTTTAATTCTCACAATGATTTTAAATACTCTCGTCTGCTTAAGCAATTATATACTAATGCTTCAGCGACTTAAAGTTCTTCCGGAAGATTGGAATTTTAATATTAACAATCTGATATTCATTGACGAGGATGTCATCAAAAATTGACGCTATTAATTTTTAGGAATTATATTAATTACCATTATTAACTAATTGGGCTCTTGATTAAACAAACTAAGCCGCAGAATCGCAAACATGGGTAATCCAGATTGTATTTGCAGACGATATAAATAAAAAAGCATAGTTTTAAAATGACAGATTTTTAAACATTTTCCACGCAACAAATATTTAATTAGTCGTCATAAATACGAGGTGCGGTTATACAGGTACACCTGTAAATACGTATGGTCAAAGAATAACCAAATTTTTCATAAAGTTCGCCAAACAGTACACATGACATGTAGACACAAGTGGCGCCAGAAATGGCAGCTTTCGTCGATCCAACACTGTTTGACGAATTACAGTGCAATTAAAACTGCTTCAATTTAATTGAACCCGTGTATAAAGTTGGTTGAAATAATGTAAGATCTTGAAGTAAAACGTGGCTTTGTTAAATATTCTTTCAGACTTGGTATTTTTTTACGGGTACATTTAAAAAGTATCAGGAAGTACTAGGAGAAGACTGTATGAGTATTACACAATATTACGAATGATTCAACATTCATAAATGGAGTATAGAATCAATCATTGAAGATTCCCGGCCTGAATGGCTTTCCATATGCACAATGGGCAATGACCTTGATGCAGTTTGTTTCCGTCTCAAAAAGGATTCGGGAAGATCGCCGGGTAGATTGCGGAGGAATTGCGGATCATAATAATGTCCTGCAATTTTAACAGAAAATCTCAACCTTCATCGCATCCCCACGAAATTTGTGCCAAATTACCCACGCCGAGGCCTTCTTGACCGTGCCAGGGGTGATGAAAACTTTTTTAAAAATATCATAAAAGAAGATGAGACTTGGATTGATGGTTATAATGTCTAAACTGGGATTTAATCGTCACAGTGAGTGAAAAAAAGATCACCCAGACATAAAAAGAACCTCACTAAGGTCAAACGTCAAGGTTATGTTGGTAGTTGTTAGCCTTGAAATGTCTGATCCATTACGAATTCATTTCACGTGGTCGGATAGTAAACAAAGGGTTCTATTTGAAAGTTTTACGGCATATGAGGTATTCTGTACGAGGAAAGTAGACTGAACTGTTGGGAAACCAAAGTTTGATGCTGTCCCACGACAATGTGCCAGCTCACGCCTCACTTTTATACGCAATTATCTGGAAAAATGCAAGATAGCCACTATAACTCATTCCCCTTGCTCAATAGACTTTTCCTCTGCAGACGTTTTACCGTTTCCAAAATTCAAGGTAACCCAGAAAGGACGTCGTGTTCACACAATAAATGAAATCGAAAAAAATACGAAATAAGAGCTTCACAGAATTCCCAATATCACATTCCAGATAGCAAAAAAAATGCAGAAATATTAAGAAAACAAATTTCCAACAGCGGAGGCTACTTTGAAGTACACAATCATAAATTGAGATGCAAATAATTTAATCAAATTTTCTTAAAACAATTAATTTTTATTCTGAACGAACTTTGTATATTTTTGCCCAATCCAAAAAACATTGAGAGATTTTTCCGCAGGGTTGAAGATCGTGAGATGAAACATAAATTTTGATACAACATTACTTTAGATAAGTGATTGGTTATATTTAAAAAACAAAAACTATAATTGGGAAGGAAATAGATCAATTGGTATTCCTAGCTAAAACCTTTGTAAATCGAAATTTGAATCGCAGGCTTAATGTATACGAGAAAATTATAAGAAATTAATCAATTAGGGCTACAATCCATATACTTATAGTATCTGAATAATAATAAGCAATATCTGCCTGTTGAGGATTTAGATTGAGAACAGTTAAAATAAACAAAGTCATAACTAGGCCCAGGGGAAATAATCACCTCAGGAGCTAAATCCAACAGAGAATTTGATCTCACATCTCGTCCCCCAGTGAATTTCTGGGCCCGGCCTCGGGTGAATTTTTGGCCTCGTGAATATTTAGATACTTAATCGAAGCTACCGCATCGCGTCCGGTATCAATCAAATTCTCTTCATGCTCCGCGCGTACGAGCCTCATAAAAAGGATAAGGCCCTGAAGCTAAATTTTTTTCTCCCTAATCCTGGCGAATATACACGTAAAAAAGGGGTGTTAGCGCGAGGCGCGAATGAATCGATGGGACGCATTTTTTGAAAGGGCCGCCTTTCGTCTTGTAAGGTGCGTGGATGTGCTTCCACACCCAGCCTCCCTCCCTCTTTGCCACTCGCCTAACCCCCATCCCCACGTACTTTACTTTGCAGCCGCACGTCTCGGGAAAGAGTTGGGGGTATATAGTATGTGCGAGCGGTGGAGGGAACGGGATGTGTGGAAAGGGGGCAGTGGAAGAGGAGAGGAGAGGGACGTAGGGCTCTGGTTGGCTGGCTGGCGGGGCGAGGGAGGGGGGGAGAGGGACCTTTTACGTGCCTCTGGCCGATTCACACCCTCCCGACCCCCTCTCCCTTTTCTCCCCTCCACCTCGGGCACCGTGTCATCTTTTCCTGTCGTCCTTTATGGCGACCGTGTCATGTGAAGGTCGGGGGAGGGTTGGGAGGGGGTGATGGTCCTATGATATGAGGAGGATAGAGGCAGAGAGGAGAAAAGTACGGTCCCGCAGCGAATGGCAAGGAGATCGTCTTCTTTTGCCGTTGCATGGGCAACTCACGGCCAAGAAGAGGGATGTAGCATGGCGGTGGGCTTTCGGAGAGAACATCCCTCCAGTCGCCTGAGTAAGTGAAGGAACCCATTTTGTCGCGCAGGGGAGAGTATATTTTTCTACTCCATCGGATGATTATGGCTGGAGTGAAAGAAAAATATTGGAAACGCGATATTAAATACAAATTATATGATGAGTGAGTGACTCGCTACACGTGAGATCCTCAATGGTTCATTCAAGGTAATCCGGTTTTCAATGCAAGTGAAAATTTGCTTTTTGATTTATTTAAGAGGTTAGTGAATTGAATTAAAATCTTTTAGATGACCAAACTACGATTTTAGGCTTCCCATTTTACTACTGCGTTTTAGGTTTAAGAAGTATTTCGTATGTACATTCAAAGATTATTTATTTTTCATAGATTTTATTTTTACTTACACTCGTAGATACAACGCGTTTCCCTGCTTTGTGATGTCATCAGATACCTGATGATGCCACAAGTCGGTAAAATGCGTTGTATCTTAAAATAAAGTCTGTTGAAGAATACGAAATCTATTGCTATGTTCCAGAAATATTTGATGGAAATGAAAAAAGTTATGAACGTTGCATTAAATATTGCTGGGTTAAGATAAAGTACATTAAAATAAAACATTAAATTGTTAAATATTCTCTCATTGTGTCACAAAATGTCATTAAATGGAAATTAATGCAACATTTTAACTGTCAACTAAATCCCCGCAGAAAATAAGTAAACCGTTCAAGACTTGGCTTAAAAATCACGTTTAAATGATCATGTATCTTGGCGAAAGACGCAAAAATAATTAATAGACTCATATTGAGGAATATTTAGGTTATATATACTTATCTTTGGGCTGTATGCCATATTGTTTCGCACACTTTAGTCCACATGGTCACATATAAACTTATTAACTGCACCATAATTCCCCATTGAAAAACATGAGAGCTTGTCATAAAAATCGTGCCATAATGGTTTAAGTGTTATGATGTAAAGTATCCTTAGAATTGCCTAGTGAAAAGTTTTCAGAAAGAATATTTGTGAAAAACGCCCTTTCCTCACTCATAAATTGAGTTATAATAATTCTTTTTCGATTATGTGCTCTAAAGCGTTATTCATAATGATACTTAGAAATTCAAATGTAAAATGACATTTTCAATTTTGGTAATTTTTTAAAATCTTATTAGACTTTTGCTTCTCATTCGTACTCGAAAAAATCACATGATAGAAATTTCTATACCCCGTATATTCTTGGTAGCCCATGGGTGTTTAAACCCTTGCCTCTATGCCTAAAGGAATATTCTAAGATAGTAGTTTTTTGAGAGCGAAGGAACAGGAGTAATTTTCAAGAAGATTGCCTCCGAGAGGGAAGTATAAGTAAGACTTAGAAACTCCGCTGAAAATATCCACTGCCTGACTGGTCAGTAACCTGGGAAATTATTCACCATTTAGCATATGCATTTGCCTCATTTTCTTATAATTGAGTTCTTGGTAAAGTTCAATAAATTTGAGTTCTAATTTTTCACTATACGAGTCAAAGCAATTTATAACATGCATACCTTAACATCACTTTTAAGTTATGGAGAGAATGAAAAGTTATGAAGATAATTATAGCTGAATCGTTAATCGGTAAATTGATTGTGATATTAATATTGTCTTCTCGAATAAAATAATTATTCCATTTTTGTTAGATACTTAATGCTTTCATCTAGGCTAAACCATTCTTATTCTTTTCATTTTAGCGAATTGATGGAAATAGAATATGCAATTTATTTTCTCAGCCTAATTCAATAAATATTATTCCTAATAAAGGTAGTCGTTGAATTTCCTAAGACTTGATGAATGCCTCGTACATAAATTGATAGTATCGATTTGCGAATTATACCTGTCTCACCGAAATTATACACTCACATGCATGGAAAATAAGCAGTTTGAAAGCATTTCCTCAATGTGCAAGTCTATTCACCTTATTACTCTTGGAATAATTAAGTTTTGATGCTTTCGGATATTTACGCCAGATTACCTAATTTCAATACAAAAATTGAAAAATTACTGAGGAGTGTTAATGGTGCCATACGCTAAAATTCAATAAACTTCAGTCTTGAATCAATGAATCAAGTTCTTTCCTGTGGACAAAATTTGTAGGTAAAGTTCGCTTTGAAAATTGTTGCGTACTCATCTAATGTTTAAATAGTTCAATAGATGCCTTCGGGAAAGACCCCTAAAATGAAATTTTTATCTGTCATATACTGGAGAAACATTTCTCAATACACAGCTTCTAAAATGTATGTTCCATACTGTTTGTTGGCTGCCCTGTCTGGGGTAGCATTCTCCAGAATTCGCGCCTCTAATGAAAAAGGCTGAACAACATCTATCGCGGACGTCCAGCTGTGTCCTCCGAAGGAACTGTCCCATAGTTTAATAGCTACTGTGGAAAAAGGTTGATAGCTTTTTTGCAAAGGCGGTAAACCCTCAAAGGTGGAGATCTCTCGTCACCCAAGGGAAAAAGAAGAGAGTGAACTCTACAACACTACCTTCGTCCGACCTGAACGCTATCTCCCCAAAGCACCACCACTGTCATTACCTATTTGTTTAGTACTTCTTCCATTAAATTTTATCGCCTACTTCATCTCTCTCAACCACTAACCACAAACACAACAAAAATCCCCTAACTTGCCTCTGATTTTATATTTTGATTATTTGTATTGTCACTCCATCAATAAGCTTTTTTTGAAAATTATGAACCATCTTTTGCACGTAGCATAAACACTTATTGCAGATTTGTCAGGTAGTATGAAGGTTACACAAAGTATGATCCATGTTATAAAAGTATATTTTTAAATTTCTTCCTTGCTCGTATTCAACCCTAATAGCATGGAAATTCTGAAGTGACTGAAAGTAATAGTGGAACGAATCGTCGTAAAAATGTATTCAAATCCTGGATACCATTAGTAGAGCAGTAGGAAAGGTTTTTTTTTCCCGGGGAGTGATTTGTCAAAATGTAACTATTATGTCTTCGTATCTAAATGGAACAGCGCTTGCCATCTAGATTAGTGGCCGAGGTGAATGAGATGAAATGCGCCCCCTCTCTTGTCCACGTCAGAAGAGTTAAAGTGAGACAGGGGTCCCTGAAAATTTTGTTCATTTTTTTCTGCGAAACCAGGAGAGTTTTTTGTGGGAACTCTGTGGATAAGGGTTTCGCGGGGTTTTGGCCGGTGGGATAACGGCCTTCTTTGGACCACGCGGGTGGATAAACGGTTCCCTCCCCCTCCTAGACTTGTGATGATCTCGAGGGATGATTAATGGGTTTCCATGACAACGGCTTACGCTGGGTCCAAAAGGCATACGGAGAATCCTTGACCTCTTGTATTGTGAGAGGGTGCAGTGGTGGAATATGGGATAGTCATGCTGGAGTTATAAGGGGATAGCTTATAGCCCTCCACTAGTTGGAATGAATGAATGGACGAATGTAAGGGGTGATTTGCGGGAGTCAGAATCACTTAAATTTTTCTGTGTTCACAGGGTAAAGAAAGAAAAGCTAGCGTTAAAGCTTCTGGGCGCTTAAGACATTATTCATTCGGAAATGCCACCCATCATTCATTACTTTCTTTTACACTTGTCCATCTTGTATCTCACGGTTAATGATGCCTTTTTTCATTAAAAAAACCCCTGACATGTGTTTTGGTATGTTTTCTGTCTTGATTTATTTCTTGTATCTCGAGTTGAATGATGACTTTGTCCATTAAAATCTCTCGTACCTGGAAGGGCTTTTTGTGATTTGCTTTTCGATGCCCACGCAAATTATATAGCTTTCCCAAATCAGACCCTTTTGCGCTATATACGCCCAAATAAGCTAGGTTGATACGTTGACACTACTTTATTCAATACTGCATCTTACTAGGTGGGCAGTTCTGTAGGCCTATATGTACACCATTTACAGAGTAATTTTTTACTTTTTGCATATAAAAAACAGAGGAGTGAATTAACTTCCTGCTGTGACCCGATCCCTTACTTCAGTGGTGTATGTGATTAATCGTGGCGTTGGTTAAAGGGTGCCGATGAATTATCAGGAAGAGAAATAATTGATATATTCTATCTTGATACTATATGTTACTCATTATTGGCTTACCTAACTGAATGGAATATTGGATATGATGTGACCGATTTCAAAAAGAAAACCAAATCTAGTGAAATTTGAGGAGGATATAAACAGTCTAAATCTGGTGAAGTAAAAAACTTTGTGTCAAAGTGCAGATAATCTAATAAAGCTTCCTGAAGCTTTGGAAAGTTGATATAATACCAGTTTCAATGAATGCGATGTTTTTATTCGACCAATAATATATTTATCAAAAACAAAGGATAATATTTTAGGAAAATCAGGAAATGAATAATAAAATGTTTGAAAACCGTCAGCTTCTACTTAGAGAAGTATCTAATACAACAATTGAGTATACTTCAGTAGTGATTACATATACTAATGGCAAGAAATAATGAGCTCTACGGCCTCTCAATAAAGAAGAAAGGGGAAGAAAACTCCAATGGCCGTAAGGATTAGTTGCCAATCTCTCGTCAGACCAAATGTTGTGTTGGTGTGACGGGAATCACGTCAGGGACCAACCACAACCTCTCGACCAGAATACCCTCTGTGGTGGTTTACGGGAGATTAATCCGCGTCAGGGACCAACACACAGCCACACGCACACTATCCTGCCTGAAATCCTTCACGAGGCTGTGAGACCCTGTTAAAGAATTTCAGATGGAGATGGAATCCTTCACGAGGCTGTAGAGTAGACCCCGTTAAAGATTCCAGGATATTCTCAAGCACACACTCTGTGGCGGTTTACGGGAGATTAATCCGCGTCAGGGACCAACACACAGCCACACGCACACTATCCTGTCTGAAATCCTTCACGAGGCTGTGAGACCCTGTTAAAGAATTTCAGATGGAGATGGAATCCTTCACGAGGCTGTAGAGTAGACCCCGTTAAAGATTCCAGGATATTCTCAAGCACACACTCTGTGGATGGCACAGACCAAACACACACACAAGCACTCGAGAAACGCACACACACTCAAAAGGGCCCAACTTCTGGGAGAATCTGGACACAGGTAAAAAGCAACTAGGAAGTGCGTCGAACACGCGTGTTTCGGCCACAAAGTGGCCCTCTTCAGCGAACCGAAGGGAAAACACCTCCAACACAAGGTTGAAAGACTTTCAACCTTGTGTTGGAGGTGTTTTCCCTTCGGTTCGCTGAAGAGGGCCACTTTGTGGCCGAAACACGCGTGTTCGACGCACTTCCTAGTTGCTTTTTACCTGTGTCCAGATTCTCCCAGAAGTTGGGCCCTTTTGAGTGCGTGTGCGTTTCTCGAGTGCTTGTGTGTGTGTTTGGTCTGTGCCATCCACAGAGTGTGTGCTTGAGAATATCCTGGAATCTTTAACGGGGTCTACTCTACAGCCTCGTGAAGGATTCCATCTCCATCTGAAATTCTTTAACAGGGTCTCACAGCCTCGTGAAGGATTTCAGGCAGGATAGTGTGCGTGTGGCTGTGTGTTGGTCCCTGACGCGGATTAATCTCCCGTAAACCACCACAGAGGGTATTCTGGTCGAGAGGTTGTGGTTGGTCCCTGACGTGATTCCCGTCACACCAACACAACATTTGGTCTGACGAGAGATTGGCAACTAATCCTTACGGCCATTGGAGTTTTCTTCCCCTTTCTTCTTTATATACTAATGGGATTTATGAATTTCACGTTAGTGGTATGATGTTGACGTAAGACACTATTTATTAAAAACCACCAGCTGCTGCCTAGTGCTTGTGTTAGAAATGGTATAAAATGTTTGCCTTCTGCTAAAAAACTGCATGCCTATTATCTGAATATTTAATTTACTTCATTCGGCAGTTGTTGTTTGAAAATAAAAATTTCGAATATTATTAAATAAAATTTTCTTATCTATTCAATAAAGTGCTAAGTTATTGTACTTAGGGTCATTTGACAAGCATTCCAGAGTTGAGTATTTGCAAATGTCATGATTCTGAAGCGACCTTGCTTATATCTATACTGCAACCCGTCACTTGCTCCAAGACTCATTTATAATGGCATCACCACTTTAATTTTGGCTGCCATCCAATTGAAAGTAGAAAGGTAATTGCTGGATAGAAAAAAAATCGGACCCTTGGGAATTTATTTAATTTGCGCTCTCAAGCACAAGAGTTATTCTTAGGTTCAGTTCTTAGTTGAACATCAATCAAATCCATTCCGCTTCGTGTATAATCCGCCTTCATAAATCAAATTTCGGTCATCGGAATCCAGTTTGCTCTCTAGCGGTGGAAAAAGTAAAAGCTTCGAATGCCCTGTAGGATCCTACATAGGATATTTCGAGCGGGGGAACGTAGTTTTAAGCAATTAACATCCCATTCGAGATTGAAGAGATTCCGGTTTGTTTCCTACCACGTTCTCCCTCTCCGGGGTCGCTGAGGGTGCGAGAGGTGGAGGGAGAGCGGTGGGTTGGGAGGGAACTGGGGGGTGGTGGTGCTGGTGAGAGGGGGCAGATCGTATTGGGGAGGGTTACGGGTGGGGCAGGGTGAGTCATCAGGAATTCAGACCGCGATCGGCTCTCTTTGTCATCCACCCAACTCCCGCTCATCTTTTCCCTTCAACTCTCTCCCTTCACCCCCTCCCCATTCCTCCCAGCCTCCCCCAGGATACTCTCCCTCACGCTGACTCCTCCCGAACATGGCGCCCTGGCATCTCAATATCTATCGCACTCCAGAGGATGCTCCTCAGGCTCTGCTCCTTATCCCTGCACACCCTCCCTTGATCGCTTTCCCACTCTTACCGTACCCGTCAACCCGTCTTTTTTTGTATAATTCTAGCAACTGGGGTTGAAACTTAATAATAAATTAGTATCATCTTAAGCTTGCAACGGAAAATGCTTTATAATGATAACTGAGTTGGAGCATAAAATTTTTTCTCTCTATGCTCCTGAATTATCAAAATTTACATCCTCGAATGCTTAATTGGTTAGTGCATCATTCATTAAATCATGCATGACTGTAAACGAGCAAATTCTATTTCGATAGAGGAAATGATAGCATTAGATTATCCATAGTTAGTGCTTTTTTCGTTATTTATGCACGCAGAAGAAGTACTGATACACAGGGAAGAAAATTAAGAACTCGGTACGCTCTGACGACGTAGAAAATTTCATAATCCATAATTTTTTTTGATTACGTGATGGGGATTAATTTTAGCAAAAATTAGTTTTTTAATCGATTATTCCTTTCTTATTCATAATATTTACTAGTGCTTTGTGTCAAAAACGCGCTTAATCAAAGATGATTGTAATTGCATTTTAGGTGGTTTTTTCAAATATTTTCAAAGAAGACCATTCTGGACTATTTAAGATGTGAAATTGAAGCTAGCTCACATTAACATCTTCTGCTAATTTAGGTAATGGTGATAAATATTACTTGTTCAACTGTAACGCGAGCTAAGAAGTTAAGGCTTCCTATGCATAAAAAAATCTAATTTTTTATTGTTTCTGCCATAGTTCTTACAAAAATCTTCGAGAATTTTTAAAGTATTAAAATAATATTTGGACAAATGTCCTCCCTTTTTGTTATAAACTAGATGTAGCCCATATTTTAATTTATTTCCGTACCTCAGGTACTAATCCGTTTCCCTGACGCACGACTTCTCCAAGATGACACATATACGAGGAATATTTGGACAAGCTAACAAAAAATTAGGATTCATTGAAAGAGTGCCGTGGAAATGCGATGAAAGTTTAAAGCGAGTTGTTATATTTCCCTCGTTTGGCCGCATTCAGAATATGCTGCTAGTATATTCGATTCTCATGAAGTTGGATCGTTACCGTAATGGATCGCGGACAGCGTAGTGGATCTGGATTTTGAAAACGTTGTTGTGATAAACAGAGAGCGTATAAAAATTATTACAGGATCTATATGGGGAATCACTTACGGAGGGAAGGTTATATTACAGATTGGAAGGATATCCTTTTAAAGATGATGTTGAAAATATGTTATTTGCCCGATCTTATAACGATAAGCGAGATCATGTCAATAAAATTAGAAAGATTAAGTATAGTACAGATAAATTTAAGATGTCATTTTTCCCACAAAAAATAAGGACTCAGAATAGTGCTATCCAACCGTGCTAGGGGCTAGAGTTTTTTGGGTCAAAATTATCTTGGTATATTATCACCCCTTGCCACATACCATAGCGGTAGCTTTTAGAGTACTAAAAACCTAAATACTACCTGCACCCTCAAAATAAAAAAAAACAAGGGATAAAATATAAAATGAATGTATTTACTCTTTGCAACAATAATATATTCTTTAATAATAATAATGACCACATATTTAATTTCTCTAATGTTTAGATGCACTTATTCAACAAATAAATTACAATTTAATTATCTTTTTTTTTAATTTATCTCCGGCCATTCAACTTATGACTTGAAATCCTTCCATGTCGCTTAACACGGAAAATAATTAAAAATATTTGAAAAAAATCTCATCTTGAACTGGATTTGAGGGATTCTGGGAGGGAACTGGTCTTGAACATTGAAGGATTCTGCGATGCGTACGAGGGGGGGGGGGTGGAAGAAATAAAAACAATCTTGAATTTCCTCAGCTTGTTAAAAATATTCAGCTTTTCCCTCTTTAAATAATACGCACATTTTACTTCACGTCGTTGAACCACGCTGGCGATCGCGTTTCATTAATGTTCCCTGAAAAATATTACGCATTTTTTTGGCATGAATATCTGTTTATACTTCTACTTACGCATTCAATATTTTTCAGCAGTCCCAGCGCGTATTCCGAGGAATTATAGAACCTAGAGGAAGACAGCGCAGGATGAAATAGGTATACTGGTGAATCTACGCTGCAGGCGAATATTTAAGGCATGGAATTGATAATTTGTGAAAGGCATAGGGAAGCGTGAGATATGGAAATCAAAATTTTCACATTTATCAATCTTTCGTTATTCCTCTAATTTCATCAATTTAGGGATCTATTAAGCTTCTGAATAGCCGTGTAAAAGTGTGACTCCAATTTAAATTATTTTTCTTAACGAATATGTTGTTAACACCCATAACCTTCATCAGTTGTAATGATGATACTATGTATTGAGGCATTAGTCAATTTCATGCGTTAATCAAATTCGAATATATTAAGTTCTTGATTATTCCGTATTCTATTCACGCACCCTTTCCTAAGATGTACGCTGAGCTCTCATAATTTTATAGCTTAAATCGTTTCTAAATTATAACATTACCACTGTTATTTAAATGTTCTCGTTCTTGTTGGAAATGTTCCAGATAAGGCTATCCTTTTGTAAACATCGATGAGGTATTTTTCGTGGGCTCTACCATAAAAATTATGAAATTTAAAGTTTGAATTACATAATTTCGTTAAGAAGTTTCACATAAATTAAACGGAACCTTTTGTTGAATGTATTTAGATTTTTTCCCAAATTACTTGCAAGTTTCCTTATCGTATTATCAGGGCGCAAAACTGGGGTTGGAGAAAACTGTCTCATTTACGAATGATTTTAACAGCTTTTTTCTCGACGTCAATTGTGACACCCCATCACTCCTCTTTAAAAAAAATGCTCGCTCTACGAATAAGCGTTCACGCGGGGTAAATGATATATTTTTCTCACACAAAATATGAACGTTAATGGTTCATTCCCATTTGCACGCTCGGAAAAGGAAGTCTCTAATATAAACACTTATTAATGAAAAATGCTTGAGTTATTTGTAATTGGATTGCTTTTAATGCATTAGGTAATAACGCATGAGGAAAAAAGAATAAATTTTCTAAGGCCCATGACGTCTTGTGCAACACATTATTCCACCCTAATTATTTTTGAGATCCTCTGCATGGAGAAAGAACTTAGATCAAATGCAAGAAACTAGGCGTTAGCGTTCATTTGTTCAAGCAAATAATGATACCGATTTCATGAGCTGGTAAGCCTCTAACGTAACGTAACAGTAATCATCATGTTTGTGTAATATATTCGAAAAGAAGGCAAAGTACGAACTATTAATGGTAAATACGAACCCCTCATATCTCACCGTGAGGAATACCAATGTCCACAAAATTCCAAAGAGCTATAATATAAGTTATCCCGGAATATATTTCACTTGATGAGCCTTTTCCATGAACTAAAACTTCTACTATCCCTTGATATGTGAAGGGGGAAAGAGTCGTATTTTCAAGAGAATATAGTTCAGATTGATTCCAGGAAAACAGTCCTGGTTGCTAAACAGCAAAGTTTTATTAATGGCATTTTCTCACTCCGTTCAAGTGCTTTTGGAAAATCTGAGTAAAGAAAGGGCGCAGTCATTTATCGTGGAGTGCAGAGAAACCCTGCTTCAACCAAGTGTTGTTTAGTCCCCTCATCTCTTCTTTTCATCGCTTCCACCGCTGAAGCAAATGACACTTGCCAGTATGTTCAAGATTATGTGGAGATCCAAGAATAGCCCGATTTCATTTGATGTTTGGAAACTGTTTACCTTGACCATATTTTCTGCAATACTTATTAGCCATTGATGCAGGCTTTATCCAAGAAAGAGTATTTAATATAAATTAACTTACGGGGGGGTGGGGGGACAGTTACTTTCCCTGTGCAACGTATGGTCTCTTAGGAAGATCTGTCACCCAAAAAATCACGAAGCCCGAGTGAAGCTGAGGGTGCCTTAGTCATGCACGGGAATTGAACTTTGGTCTTCCGGTCAGTTATCATGCATACGACGTATGGGACTACCATATTCCCATCTTAATTTATGTGACAATAGAACTTTTTTCAGGATTTTTTGTACCCCTTATTGATAAATTGATTCATTTTCTATATGCGATAATGTAACGTATATTTTTTGGTAAATGTTAATCTCAATTAAAATGTAATTTTTGATAAGAACTAGATAAAATATCTGAATGGTATTTTTCACGTTTACCCTTGTCTAGCATAGTGACATTTGTAGTTAAAAATGAAAAGGCATTGTCGTCATACTTCCTTATCTGATGATATGCAAATGGATAAAAATGAATATTTGAATAAAGAGTTCTCGTTCCAAAAATCTCCAAGAGAGGAAAAAATCTCCAATCTCCCTTGTATTATTGGAAAAGATTTGCCTTTAGAAATTCTCATCTCTCACTAGACTTCTGTTTAAGTTTCTGCCATTTCCGTCGTGTGGTTTCATTTTCATCGTCGATTGAAGAAATTAACCTTTTATTAGAAAAATGGATTGCGAGTTTATTGCACCTAAAGACGTTATAGCCGAGTTGAAAGAAGTTTATGGCACATCTGCTCCTATGTTCACAACTGATTACAAATGGGAAAGGATTTTTAACGTGGCCGTACATCCACAACGATGAACATCATCCGGGACGGCCAGTGGAAATGAGTCCCTTCGAAGTGATTGATAAAATCCACGATATGCTTTTAAGTGATTGAATTGAATTGTGGCAGATCACTAGGTACAATGCTTTCGATTTTAAACGAAAAATTGGATGTGAAAATAATCTCGGCAAGGTGGGTGTCGCGTTTGCTCTCAGTGGATAGTAAACTCAATCAATCGATCAATTTAAAGGTGTTTTCGGTGTTTTTCCGTTATAATCCCGATGAGATTTTGCATCTATGCGTGACTATGGACGAAATATGGCTATACTACTATAATTCAGTGACAATTAATTAGTGGAAGCAATGGATTTCAAATGGTAATTCTACTATGGAGAAGGCGAAGACAGTGAAATCGGGATCATCTACACTGCTTACTCACAAATAAGATAAACTGTGCGTAGAGAGTGTCATGTGTCGTTATTGCACCATTTCAGTGAAAAATAACGTCTTCTTTTACCATAGAAAATGTTTTCTTCCGTCAAGACAATGCACGGGCGCACACCTGCGCGGTTTAGATAGCAAAAATTATGAAATGAAAGTTAGAATTATTATAAAATCTACCGTAATAACCAGATTTAGAGTTTTTTAATTTCCTATCGTGAAAATATGGCTCGGAGGAGTACGATTCAAGTCACACGTGGAGGTCATCTTCAACATGGATGCCTACTTTAAGGACCTTCCGAAATCCTAATTAACACTGAGAAAGATTTCTCGAGCTAAATAGGTTTTATGTTGAAAAAGAGTACATATCTTCCCAAAATAATTTGTTTCTCCGTTTTTTTCTAAAGACTTATCGAAGGATTTACGTATTTCTCGAATGATGCTAAACTCCACATTATAACGCCAGAGAGGCAATGTAACTGTCCAATATATTGTGTGCGCTCTTCATTCTGGCATTGATGCTTAATAATCCCTACCACTCTAGTCCAAGATCCTTAGATACTGATGAAATCCCCCACCACCACCTCACGGTAGCGTTTTCTTTACCGCGGCTCTCACTTCTAAATTCATGTGGTAACTTTGGTTTTATACTCTGGACTCGGGGTTTCTGTAAAATGCCATCAATGCTTGGCTGAGCCCCGGGTGATCGATTATATTACGTCTCCGGCTCCCCTGCCGGTGGGAAGAAGTCAAAGCCTGGTGGCAACGAGTTTCTTCCGCACGATCCTCAGACCCTTCTCCGTGTGTTCCGATCCTCGATCAGTTATGGACCGAATGTTGACGGCAGAAAAGACGCTCACGAGCAAATTACTTCCCTTATCTGATTCTACGTCTTACCCAAAAACTGCGTTTGGCTTCAAAACACTTTTTAAAGCTTTTAAATTACTACGAATGGCGTTATGTATGCGTTTAAAAAAATGAGCGATGATGTCCTTTGGGGTAGGATTTCAATTCTGGGAATAGGAAAGAGTCTGCTAGTGCCTACTAGGGACTGTAAAGTGGTTGGGGAATTGTCACGATGCCTTTGCAGAAGGTCTTCGCAACAAGACACTGGACTCTGCTCTTGGTCATCCATAAAGACCTTTGGGACGAGTTTAGCGCAGATTCTTCGCATCGCCGTATTTCCATTAACAATTATGTGCACTGTCATGTTATCAATGTCAATACGATCTGCGATCATGCGTGCATTTAACCGATGGTCTGAATTCAGCACTTCACGCATGTGTGAAGAAAGTTTGTCACCGATACTTTTTATACAAACCTTGTTTGTTATGAGCACGGTGATTTAAAAGGCGATTTTGTAAAAATCAGAAAATATTTTGCTTAAATTCGTGTGTTTTTCATACTTACATTTAAGTCTATAACTATTCATTCGTTCCTTAGTGTTAAAAAAACCAAAGGACATATTTATAATTGAAAATATTGAAAACACATGAATTTCGGTCAAAATATTTATGAATCTGATAAAAAAATATCTTGACTACCAACAATAATTCGGATGATGTAGATTCAAAATTAAAGCCCTGGAAGTAATCCCCCAGACGGTAAACTACTCACAAAGTCACCCATGACGAATGACTCATAGCTCTCGGCGGCTGCCCCGTTATTTACTCCACGCTCACTTCTTTCCTTTCGGTCGGTTGCTGATACATACGTTCATTCGGCCGAGTTGAAAAGACTCGCTTGCCTTCTTGACTGGAAATACCTGACTCTCTCTTGTTAGAAAAGGAAAATTCGATCGATTCGGTATAACTCTCGTATTTATTCAAGAACTGGAGATACTTCGTCGTACCAGACTCATAAGCCAAGGTAAAAACGTTTACATTTTTAAAAGTACTCCCCCAGTTAAGACAGTTTTCTTGGATACTAACACCAAGCCCTGTGCAATTCCTAAGCTTGCCTTACGTGAGTAGGGGGAAAATGTTTGTCCTGGCGCAGGTTTGACCTTGACATTCCAACCCGGAACTATCGGTCGCAGAGAAAAACAAATGACGTCACGTGAAAGAGGGGGGCATTTGTCCTTCACAGGCAATATAATTGCATCACGTCAACCCAACCCACGCAGGAAAAATCATCCTGGCGCAAGTTTCACCTTGAAACTCAAACCCGGATACATCAACAACTATCGGTCGTAGAGAAAAACAAATAACGTCACGTGAAAGAGGGGGGAGGGAGCATTTTTCCTTCATATGCAATCTAGTTGTACAACGTCAACCCAACCCATGCAGGAAAAATCATGACCCAAGGCCATCGCCTCTTATATCTCCAGAACTATCGATTGAAGAGTACAACAAACGGTGCCAAGTGAAAAGGGAGGCAATTATACTTCAGATAAATGCCTTAAAGTGTCCCCTTTAAATTGAACAATATATAGATTTCATCAATTATCTCGTTAATTTCCTATCAAATACCCTAGTGCTGTAAAATAGAATTGGCAGATAAAAACATAGGACACAGGCCATCACCTCTGTCCTGTCGATAACCATCCCAGCATCCGGTATAGGACCCGCCTTCTAGAAAATCCAAGATGGCGTGTTTCAGGAACGGCTTCTCGTATCTACTACCCTAGTGCTGCCATATCCCATTGGCAGTTACCAAGATCTTAACAAGTGAGGTTGCAACGTGACTCCTCCCACTTATGTATATAACTAACCTCTTCCGAAAAGAAGCTCATTCTCCGTCAACATGTGCGTGAAAATTGACTTTTTATGTGCTCGCTTGGGTGACGCATATCTGCGCATGGAGCGAATAGAAGATGAGGATGCGTACTCAATATGCATCCCGAGAGAAAGAATTGAAAATACCGATTTTATGCTATCAGTTTCTTTCCTAACTACGTACTACTGTGTGTTCCGACACCAGAACCGTGAGTTTGATGTCGTCGGGCAAAAAGTGAAATTTTCCGGCTTTCAAGATGGAAGTGGGAGAGTCGTGAGATTCAACATCACCCAGGCATCTGACATCTCCGATCCTGAGAAGCGTCTAAAGGCCGAGGAGCAGCTTCCCTTCATTTGGCTGGACGTGTACGAAGCACATCGCCCGCAATCGAGAGTAAATGGAGGATATGTTCTAGAGCGTCGAGGAAGAACTGAGTTTGACGGTGGATCGCAATTTGTTAGCAAAGGAGATCGCGTGGAAGTTGACGGAGTGAAGCCAGTTTGCTACACGGACCATAAAGAATCGAAAGTGCGATACTGTACCACGGACCATATCCGAGGCACCCGTCTGAGAGTGATCAAATTTGTACTCAAATTTGAAGATGAAATGTTTGTATATTAAAGTAAATAAAAGTTTATTATTGAACATTGTTTTTTATTACTCATTTTATGGGATATAAGGTTAGAAATAAAACACGGATACGGGTTTTACATAATTTATTAAAGCATACATACATTTTTTTACTGGTTTTCATTACAACAATAATAATTTTTACATTTTTTATTTACAAATTTTATTTTGAATACACCATTCAGCCAACTTGAAACAGTTTTTTCTTGCACATTGTGTGGTATTCTGGTGTGCAGGTAATAAGCATCCCTCATGTGTAGTTAATTTCTTGAGCGAGGGACAGCCGTACAGTTCGAGATTAGCAACACAAATTCCCTCGGGAAGAAGACCGTTTAAGAAAGATGCCTTTTGTACACCCTTGGTATATAAATATTTATATGGCCTCGTATAATTGGATAATACACTCTCCAAATCAGAATAATCCACGTCTCCAGAATATTCCGTCAAGCCGTGATAATTGTTACGCAGCCAAGTCGCCTCTTTAGTATAAAGAATTCTCGCCGGCGATTTAAATAGCCACGTATTACAACACTTGTTCTGGACAGCGATTATTGCCAATTCCTTGACAATAAATTTTCCATCGCTGGTCATAAATCCTTGAAATTCGATAATGGCACTCATCGCGATGTATGTCCAACTTACAAGATTTTTACACCCAATGCCAGGGGTTGAACTTACATCAAGACCTTTTAACTTACAGAACTTTCATTCGTGCCAGAGGTTAAAAAGTCTTACATTCACATACAGGAAGCCAAATACTTTTAGTCATCAGCCGAATCATACGCAATGAGTACCTTCTCCAATTCAAGCCTCTGTATATCACAATTTGCAATATTATTTGCTAATTTATTCGCGAGAAACTGTTTTATTTTTTGACGACTATCCAAAAGCCTCTGGAGAAATAGATTTATCAGTTTGAAGAGTTGTATTAGAGCCCCCCACTCATCACCATTCAAGTTGACGGTGTTTTTCGTTAAATTGCTTTTCAAAACCAAATGTCTCTTCCCAAAGTCATTTGCATATGCCAAGCAGGGTGACGTTAACACACCTTTTTCTCCCCTATAAAAGTACACGTTTACAGTCTCTAGCTGCTCTGGAGGAAATGGAAACTTAACTCTCAGAAGTGGAGTTTTATAGAAATAAAAGCTAATTCCCTCAGCGGAACACCCGTGCAAGAAGGCCACCTAGTTAGAATCAAGTAATGTCATCATCTGTGCATGTGCTGGTCTGGATGTGGATGGAATTAACTAGTTCAACCATTTGAATTATCCACCGACGCAACCTAAGCATGTGCCAAGGTTTGCGGAGTTGGCAGCTTCTACTGAAAAAATGCAATGCTCAATGCCGAACATCCGCGCAAGAAGGTTACCTAGTTGAAATCAAGTAATTTCATCATCTACGCATGTGCTTGGATGGAATTGACTAGTTCAGGTATTTCCTTTCAATTATCCTTCGACGCAACCTGAGCATGTGCCAAGGTCTTTGGAGTTGGCAGCTTCTACTGAAAAAATGCAATGCTCAATGCCGAACATCCGAGGACATGCAAGGAGTTGTTATTGAAAGAGATTAAGGAGGATGAGGAATCTCTCAAGGATGTTGGGATATGTTCAACGAGTGAGGTCAGCGGAGTGAAAAAAAACCCACTCCACTATCCGATCTTGCTTAATGCAACCTCCTCCTCTAACTTCCTAGTTTTAGCACGTAGCATGATGCTCTACAGAAGCGTTCCTGTATATAAACCCTCAGCTTTGAGTCTCCATCATTCAACACCTGGCAGAGATCTATTACCGTCGCTATTATCCGCTCTCCTCTGATCATCGCCGCTCATTGCCGAATTGCCGAATTGCACCATATTCCAGTCTTGTCACCACTCCTGCACCAAAAATCATAATCATGGAGGCTACTACTTCTGCTTCTGGGTAATTATGACTTAGAGATAATTAACATTATTTTAAATGTTATTTGAATATGGTTGAGGAGGGGTCTTAAATATATATATATTTATCATATTAAAATTTTCAGAATTTCCATCAACATTAGGAAACTACACCCATTTGCAAGTACCCCTATGCCATGCTATGAATGCCCTGCTGGATATGATATTAGTGCTGTCCAGTGGGATATAATTCCTAAGCGGGGGCGGGCTTTAATACCTTGCGGATTCTCCCTTGAAATCCCCAAAGGATTTTACGGGAGACTCGCATCCCGCTCTAGTCTTTCGCTGAGGTATGGGATAGAAGTTGGGGCGGGTGTAATTGATCCTGATTATAGGGGGGAAATTAAGGTTCTCCTCTATAACCATAGTGATGAGGATTTTTTGGTGAGAAGAGGAGCTAGAATATGTCAAATCATCCTTGAAAGAATCGCTACAGATGTTTCATTTGTAGTGTCTGATGACGTTACCTCTAATAGTAACCGAGGACAGGGTGGTTTTGGCAGTTCTAATCACCCTCCAGTTAATTGATGTGAGTAACGATTAATATATATATAAACATATGATTTATTGTATACAAAGTTTTCGTTTTTACCTTTGTAGGATGGAGTCCACCCCCTCAACCACGACGCTTAACAGCACCCCCACTGTCAGCGTCACCACCTCCACCTCAACGTCACCCGAAGCGTTGACCTCTTCATCAACTTCTGTGGTAGCTTTTTTAACTGGTTATATCAAATTTTAATAATGCTCGAAGTGTAATTAATATCTACTGACGGTACCTATTTTTATTCTGGCAGGCTAGCATCCGGGAAAGATTCTTTCGGTTGCAGGAGGAGGGGTCATTTCTGAAGAAGGAGGATTTGGAGGAGGAAACCCGCTACCGGGTGGAGAAGGTGGAGATGATGACCACCCGATTCGGGGAGGGGGTGGTGGCGACAATCTTTTTTCGGGGGAGGGAGAAGAAACTTTTTCTCCCCCGAATGTTTACAATGACGGTGGGGGAGGTTATGATTTATAATTATAGCCAAGAAAAGTTTTTTATATGTAAAAAAAATAATCAAATAAAAATTATTTGAAACAAAATGTTCGTTTTAATATATATGAATTTCCACAATTTTGTATCCCTATTCCTTAGAGAAAACATTATATATTTGGTCCACCTATTTGGTATATCAAAGTTTTAGAAATTGGGAATGTTATACCCTTATGTCTGGTATCGTACAGAATTTTAAAAATGGTACCTCAATTAGGGATTTTTCCATACCCTTAGTTTTCCAAGGGTAAACACTTATAATTTTACGGGTAATTCAATGCGGAATAGATAACTAAATTTTCCCTGATAAACTTTCAAATTTAAACCATATTTTTATCTAGAGGGTTTTTTGTAAACGCCACCGCCTAATTCTTATCCTTTCTTTTAGGAATAGTGACCTACCTATTTGGTATATCAAACTTTTAGAAATTGGGAATAGTAAACACTTATGCTCCGTATCATATAGCATTTTGAAAAGGGTACTTCAGTCGGAGATTTTACTATACCCTTATTACCCTAGGGTGAACCCTAATATTTTTACGATTAATTCCACGCGGAATCGGTAGCCAGCTGTTTTCTGATAAACATTCAAATTTAAATCATATTTTTATCTCTTCAAACAACGGAGTTATTGAGCATAATTCCCGAAAATTTCGGCTTTTTTGGCCATAGGGCCAAAACCACTGGTCCGATCGGTCTGAAAGTTCTGGAAAATACTCAGTACGAGAGTACTGAGTACCCCCACGGTGCTCAACCCGCTAAGGGGTACATAGGGGGTGTCCTTTCGACAATGATATTCCCGTACCCTGAAAACCCTTGGATACCCTGGAAAGGGTCTCCGGTTTTCTCGCCGGGAATCGAAGGCGGGCATTGAGAGTGACCCATCTTCACATTTGCTCGCTTCTAGAGCGTATAGAAAAAATGAAAAAAAATCCGAAAAGCCAATTTGGCTAACGGGTCATACTTACCCCCACAGCTTTTGGTGTTAGCCCCACGGAGGAAGATCTCATCTGGAACCCTACACGATGATTAGGTGGGCCTATAGACCGGGACTATTTCCCGATCTGCTGGCGACCTAACGCCGATCCGTCCCCTTTATATACTGCGTAGAAAGTGTGGTGGAAAGGGAAAAAGCTAAGGGGTGAGGGATGGGCGTTTCCCGGTTAACGCAATTCTACTCTCTCTTCATGCCCTCCGCTTTAAATGTCAATTTCCGAATAGGAGAAGGAGACTGATTAATAGGTATAGAATGAGAGAATAGCAAAGCGGAATTGAAGAGAAATAGCGGGAATTTCAAAAAATTAGGTCTTGAGAACTTTAATTAATTTTTACGGGCTTATTTAAAGTGCTATCAAAAAAATAATAAGGACCTTTTTAACATATAATCACGTTGTCTTTCCATTATTTTTGTTTATTTGTTGTTATCGTTATTATTAAACGAGATATTTGATAAAATCTATATATTGTTCAATTTAAAGAGGACTCTTTAAGGCATTAATCTGAAGTATAATTAGCTCTTCTTTCACTTGGCACCGTTTGTTGTACTCTACAATCGATAGTTCTGGAGATATAAGAGGCGATGGCCTTGGGTCATGATTTTTCCTGCATGGGTTGGGTTGACGTTGTACAACTAGATTGCATATGAAGGAAAAATGCTCCCTCCCCCCTCTTTCACGTGACGTTATTTGTTTTTCTCTACGACCGATAGTTGTTGATGTATCCGGGTTTGAATTTCAAGGTGAAACTTGCGCCAGGATGATTTTTCCTGCGTGGGTTGGGTTGACGTGATGCAATTATATTGCCTGTGAAGGATAAATGCCCCCCTCTTTCACGTGACGTCATTTGTTTTTCTCTGCGACCGATAGTTCCGGGTTGGAATGTCAAGGTCAAACCTGCGCCAGGACAAACATTTTCCCCCTACTTACGTGATACTGAATGGATAAAGTTCTCTCTGGTTCCACTCGGTTTAGGTAATCTGCGCTCCTGAATCGTGGTTCAATCCATTGTAAAACGTAATATCCTAAAACTATATTGAAATAAACCTTCATCGACTTCGCTAAATGTTATCATTATTATGATTCGCAGGTATCTGATCAGATTGAAGGAATGTAGCTCCCTAAATTTCGTCCAGTTTTTCTATTTGAAGCTTTCTTCTACCTTGTTCGCCCAACGACCTCCTCTCTGTAGCGTAGTAATTTAATGACTATTGAAGAATTATGGGGATATGCATTAATCTGGGGAAGTACGCTGCTGGAAGCGAGCTAATAGAATAGATTTGTAAGGTTATTGATCTCTGATTAAGCTCTTTTCAAACCAAGCCAAGTGACTGATTACTGATTAATTAGTCAATGTCAAAGAACAATTCTAACTTTATAGTTTAATTCAAATTCTTCGTGGTGTCAACTTGGTGGTGGAAACTGAGAAAAGAATGACAAAGAGTAGGGAAAAGGTAGCTGTATTTTTTCTGTATGCATTTACGTTCTAGATGCTGAAAGACCTATCTTGCTACCTTGCACATCAATATATAAGGTGAGTAGATAAAGTAAAGAGGCATGGAGAGAGTCAAAAGTGTGTGCATGAGGAAATATTTTATAGCGTTGAAGACACATAGGATGAATCACTAAATTATTCTTATCTGCGGACGACGCGTCAAAGCTACTAACCGCAATTATTATATTCACGAGGAATGGTGAAATTAATTGTAAATATAGGAAAAATAAAGTTGATTTTCTTTCTTGATATCTGATTCTAAAAAGTGGTTGCAGTCAGCGAGGAATAGTCAAATATATCTTAGTTCTATTCAAAATTTATTTGAGCCCAGTGTTCCTTTTATCTGAATCCAAGTCCTGGGTACATGCTTCAAAGCAATAAATTAAATAAAAATTATATTTTAACTTTAAAACTTTCATCGTCATACCTGTGACATACAAACAAATTGATCTTATCGCGTAAGATCTATATTGATGAGAAAGTTACTAAGAATCTTATAAATGGGATTCAAAGTTATATGTATTATTTGAAGTTACATTTGAAAAATTCCCGCAATATGAAGGTAACCACCGAATAATTCATCTTATTCTCATTTAATTTTTCTATCCATCTCATTTAACATCTCTTTGCCATGCATCTCATTTTTTAAATTTGTTTTCTTTATCCTTCACCTGACTTCTTAGTACAACACTCCCTGCGTGCTTCTTCACTTGTTCAGCAAGGGGCAAGCATGGGTCTAGTAAATAAAGTAGACCTAGTTCCGGTCCATTTTTGCAGAGGGAAAAGGGAAAAAATATCACAGCCACATAAATGACACAATTCCCACCCGTACATGCCTTGGGTCAACGCCGCCTAATGTGACCCACGTGGGTTGTTACTTTTCCCCCGCCCAGGTCAGCAAGCCTTCTGCACCCTCTCGTCAAAGGCTTTCGTCGCTCGCATTTCCTTATCCCTACCGTCACCTCGGGTTCCCTTAATTACCTCCATCTAAATGTCGCTCGCGTGCACCAGACCGACAATCAGGTCAGGATGACAGTTGAGTAGTGTTGTACGTGCAATTGAACTTTTTTCTTGCCGCTTTAACCTTTTTTAGTTCTTAATTTTTTATCTAAATGGTCTGCTGAACTAATTGCAAAATATTTTGAGAAATTTTTGTGCATCAGGTGAAACTAAAGAACCAAAAGGCCCTTGATGGGAGGAGGTTTAGTTAATACTTCATCCTTCTTTGACTTTGTGAACTGAACTGTAACCTCACTTTTCATACGGAATTTCAGAATGATGGCTTTCGTTTTAACCCAACCATTTCTCCTGAAGTACTTATGTAATTAATTAGGTCAATTGTTTGTTTAGTTATAACTGCAAATTTTTATTTATCTAAGTGGGATAAGGACTGTATGTACTGTTATTAAAATTTCTCTAACGACTACATATGATGTCACAATCTAATGATTGCGGCAAACATATTGGAAGAGCATGCTAAAATGAAATTTTTTAAAAGAGGAGTGAAACTGCGATACTTCAGAAAATCTCATCGAAACAATACTCTTGTGAATTGCAAATTAGAAAAAAACTCTTTAAAAGTTGGTTATTTTTATGAGCCTATCAACCTTTAGCGATCGAAGACACAGGAAACCCAAGTATGCAGTGAGTTATGCTATTTATAATATCAATAATAATAATGAACAAAAAACAATTTTTATTGCTCTGGGAGCAGTCCCTTGGAGCATAATACATGTTACATGAGGTTTTGGTATCAAGGAAGCATATGAGATGAAAACAGTACATTATTAAACAAAATTATTATTTGAAAGGGAAATTTTTAATTTTAAATTATTTAAGTTATACTGTTGATTTTGGTGGGAAAAAATTATGACATGTTTTGGTGAGCGTTAACCCTTTAAAAATGCCTACTAAAATCTACTTATGTCACACGGTTGCTACTATTTATATTTTTACCCTTGCCAACACTAAGTGCTTTAGACGCAATCTGACATTTCCATCTGAAGGTTTGACCCTTTTAACGCTAACTTCCTTCAGTGCGTTTTGTCGTTTGATCATAACTTATGTTGTTTACAGTCATTCGAAAATTTTGTCTCAGCGAAAAAATGGAGTTAACTGGTGAACACTTTCGTGGGATGAGTTTTTACAACATTCGACGTGGGTTATCAACATATAGGTGTATCGATCAACTTACTTCCACTTTTGGCGATAAAGCCCCACACTTAGCCACTGTGAAACGCTGGTATAATGAATTCCATCATGGCCGCCGTTCGCTCAGCGACGAAAGTCGTGAAGGTCGTCTGAAATCAGATGTTATGCCAGTAAAATTTGATGCTGTGCAAGAAATAGTAAAGCAGATCGTCATGTGACTTATCGTGAGATTGAAGCATCCTTGGGAATTAGTTAGATGAGCATCAATAAGAAATTGCATGAACAGCTGTGAAAAATATTTATTCGCGTAGGATCCCGCATAATTGGACAAAAGCTGAAAAAGTTGCTCCTATGATTGGTGCAAAGAAATGCTCAACAAATACAATCGCGAGTATCAATAGCTGTGTATAACATCGACACATGTGACGAACTTAGGATCTGTGCGTATGAGCCCGAAACAAAACAGCAATCCACTGTATATGTTTTCCAAGGCGAGCCAAATCCGACAAAAATAATTCGTGAACGAAGCACATCCAAGGAAATGATCGCTTGTTTCTTCGAAAATTACTAAGCATGTGGCAACCATACCATTAGAGCAACGTAGAAGCGTGAATTTTGAATTGTACACGAGCATTTGCTAGCCACAAGTGCTTGGTGAAACACGGAAAAAGAAGCGGCAACGAAGGATCATTCTTCATCATGGCAATGCAAGCTCTCACAGATCGGATTAAACAACTATTTTTTTGATTGGCAAAAACGTCAAATTGATGGGCCAACCTCCGTACAGCACTGATTTAGCACCAAAGTACTTCTTTTTATTCCAGTTCATCAAAAAAAATTGCGTGGCAAACGTTTTTTCGGAGCCTGGAGAAGCCGTTGATGCATTCGAAAACCATGTTTTGGAGGTACCTCAATCGGAGTGGAAAAAGAGTTACGAAAATTGGTTCTAGCGCATGTAAAAGTGTAATGATTATCTGTAGAATACTTCGAAAAACAATAAAGCCATTTTAAACAATAAATTACTTTCTTTTTATTATTAGGCTCAAAATATAAATAGCAATCCTCGTATTTAAGGGATTCTCAAAGTTAAGTAATTATGTTGAAGTGAAGTCCCTGAGGATAAATCCAGCAAGAGGCAACAATAGTGGTGGCCATGTGTACGTAACTGTAAAACATCGCTCACTATCCCTGTGAAAAAGAATGGCATTCCAGATAATTATGAATTCTCGTTTTTTCATCACATCGCGCCCCACTTGAAGCTTTTGAGCTTTCCTTCTAGGACTTAAATTGAAGCCCAAGAAAGAGGGTTGTTATATATATATATATATGTATATATATATGTATATATATATATATTACATATATATATATATATTACATACATATATATATATATATATATATATATATATATATATATATATATATATGTAATGGCTTTCGAAGGCAACGATTCCGTCGATCCTCTTTCGTAAGGGAAGCGAAATGATCGGTTGTTGCTCTATTTTTTCCTCCCCTTCCCCTTTCTGCGCGGTGCGGACCCAATCCAGGGTTCCCGTGGACATTTCACTTTCGGGCACCGCAGCTCGGGCCCAGATGATTGCTATCTCTTCCGGCCGGGAGAGTTTTTAGCGCGGTGCCAAAGAGTATTCCTCGGGGGAAAAGGGAAAAGCGTCACTATAAGGGCGTGGATTTTGCGGGACTCGGTCGTTCTTTGTTTATTTGTTTCCTTTATAGCGTTTGATAACGCGAAAAGCATTCGGTACACATCCCCATCACTCTCTCTCCCTTGGGAAAAAAAATGTTTTTGATACTTTGCTCGACCCTCTCAGCCATTTGATTCATTTAGTACTTATGGAAAATGGCGTAACAGTGTACAGTAGAAATATAACCTAGGTTGCTCATTTTGAAGCATTCCGACGAAATAAAGGATGGATATACCATATTTAAATGGACTATCTCTTGTCATTGATATTTTACGCTCATTTTTACTATTTGTAATGAGATAATTGATGGTATTTATGGAGATAAAACTTTGCAATTGACAAATAATGAAATATTTGGGTATTACATTGAATTTGGTCATATAAAACTTTTAATAGTTTAAATATGTAGGAGTTATTTTAACATCTTAGAATTCATTAGGAACCGTGTAACTGTCACTTAAAGTTCTACTGAAAGAATATGCAGACTCTTATTAGAAAAGATACATTATTACAATGAACTGTAGTATCACGAACGGTTGACAGTGAGGAGGAGTTATCTGACACATTTATTTCGGATTTTAATGAGTCGTGATTAAGATAATAATTGAGGAAATATTTCGGGTAGGGGATTTAATAGCACATAATAATAACACTTAACAGCATGCTAAAATCTGGTAAAATATTAAGAGAAAAAGTAAGACAAGAGTAATTGATTGGGAATCATTAATTAATGAACAATAAGGTTAAATTTAATTGAGTTGACTCGCATTAAATATGATATATCTAGGACGTATCATTTCGTCAAAAGTTGGTCATTTTGGTTGAAATAAGAGAAGTAATAATGCAGTGTTTTTAAGTGTTTTGAGTTTCAAGAATATGGGATTAAATTTTTTTACGTTTACTCAAAGTAACGGTATTAGGTTTCAATTTTTTCAATCGCCGATGTTTCAACTACCGAAAAGACTAGTCAAAAGTTTAAAATGGAACGTAGTTTTGTTTGACTCGGAAGCTTGGCCGTTGAGGCAAGAGGAAAAAAAGGGCATGGTAATGGATGAGTGATGGTTATTGGCAGACATTCAAATAAGGCAGAACAAGCGGATGCAGGAGTTCCTGAAAGGCGATGAGATGCTGGAGATGCAGATAGAGAGTGGGTAAGAATAGGTTTTCGGAATGGAATGAATAAAGGTAGCAATTACGAGACAAAAAACCTTAAGCTCGGCATATGATTCATCTGCAGAGCTAAATAATGATGTATTATAGTCTGTAGCGTAGAAATAATAAATTTTATGTATAATACTAGTTTGTGTTCACGAGTACAACAGTGTGTAGGGCCAGGATCCATCAAAATCCTACCCTTAACCGGTAGATAACAGGTAAAACTAGCTGATTTTGTTAACGGGATGTATATATATATATATATATATATATATATATATATATATATATATATATATATATATATATATATGTATATATATATATATATGTGTGTGTGTGTGTGTATGTATGAATGTAGGTGTATATATATATATATACTAATTGACCAAAATGATGGTAAACAATGAAACTGGTCGAGTTCTTGTCCCATAATATTGATTTTTTTCTGTTGAATTAGCAATTTCACCTTGGATTCAAATAATTAATCTGATGACTAAGGCAATCTATTGCCTAAAATTTGATAAATACAACCTCCTTAAATACTCCCTGACTCGTATGTTGTGTGCCCGAAATGTATGGACCAAAATGCAGAAAAATTAAAAATATTTCAGTGAAATATATTATAATTGAATGATGGAATAAATATTCAATCATTTTGTATAGAATGGTAGGACGCGAGGACTAAAACGTGCTCTGTTGTAGGTTTTCTAGGATAGATCTACTGGGTTCAAATTGCTGTGGATACACACGCACATGATTGACATGTACGTGGTTTTGAGTTTCTGCTACATGTCAATGAATATTAAACATTAAGGTCCCCATAACATTCATGCCGTGTTTATCTATTTGGCTTTCATGTCGAATAAATGATGAAATAAGCTATTTTTTAACTTGAACACGGTCACTGAAAACTTGAAATCTCTAAGTCTAAATTGAGAGTTATCTTCACAAGTTAAAATATATGCAGGAAAGTAGAATAATTTTCATTGTAAAGCCTTACTAATATGCTCTTTTCTGAAAATTTCCCTGCTAGTAACCTTTGCTACCGATAGAAGATTGTAAATATCGTGGCGGTCCCTTCAAGACTCAAATCTAAAGCATAAAAATATTAATTTATAGTTGATACGATTTTAGTGACACTCCTTCTTGGACACTCTAGTCGTCAAATTCACCTAGGAGCCTGAAGCTCAAGTATTACCAAAACTTTTGACGTATTGAAGCGTTTAATATGGTTGTGTTGGTAGGCGTTTCCTGACAAAAGAAATAGCTTCCTTGCGACCTACTTCTCGAAATCCTCTCTTAAATGACTATCGTTTAATGAATGAGAAAGAATTGGCCCTTTCCTACATCCCCCTTGCGAAACTTCTTTTTCGGGAATTGGCTTCTACCCAGTAGGCTTCATTTTTTCGTCTCCGAGGGCTAAGCCCACAAAACAAGGGATTTTGTTGAGGGATAATGGGGCGAAGTGGACGGTGGTGGCAAAGAGGCAAGCACCAGCGGTGGTCGCATTGGGTCACTCGCTTAGGAAGAGGTCAAGACAGCAAAGGTCGATGCGTCGTCATATCCTCAGGTGATGGCTTTTACGCACAACCGGGACCGATTGGAATTTTAAACAGAAATTCTTTTGTGATGCTACCATCTTTTCTTCGTCCCGGAGAAGATTTTACGGGGCAAGAGCGAGCTGCACTGATATTCAGGACATTGGTATTTGTTTGGAGCGCTGGTAAGAAAATTGCTCTAGTGAACATTCGCCAGATTCATGTCAGAGATAAGGATGCAAGAAAGTTTGGTTGAATATAACCTTATTTTGGATGTTTTCTCAAGAATTCAGGAATACACACTTTGAATTCTCAATTCTGTAAAAATAAAAATACGAAACTAAAATCGTATCATATAGGGGCTACAATAAGTACCGTTTACGTATACTTTTTCTGTAATTTAACAATTTTGATGATATAATTTTCAGTAAAGATGGTAATTAAAAAGTTTTGTTCGTTGCAATGAACAAAAATATAGCAATAGAATTTTAATACGTTGCTCTTATTTATCCTTCCAAGGTTTCAGTGTCAAGCCAGCATTTCTCTAGTGAAGGAATTACATTTTCAGCGCATATTTTTAGGATACTGATTGCCGAAGATATCTGTTTCTTAAAGGATACTATAAAACTCTCTCAAGAATTGCATTATATTAGGTATTGCTTACGAGAATTGGAATTGGAAAATATATATCCTAAACGAAATAGCCTGTTTATTCAGTATGCACTATTCAATACCACAACATATTGCTACCCTAGTAACCCCATTTTAAAGCCGTAAGTTATTTAACATACTCTCTTAGAAGTTAACCTCCTAGTAAACTACATGGGGATGTTTTCTTCCTTTTGAGTAACAATTTAAATAAAGTCAAGTATCTTTTTCGCCGGAAATACCAAATCTTAAAACCTGTACCTAAAAAGGCAAGTGGCTCTGGGAGTCAACCATCATGAATATTTTAAGCCTTAGATTTGTTTACTGCAGCCCTTCATTCTGCCATGTTGAGTGGTAATTCCCTCACCACGTGATAGCTTCTCTGTTTTACGTCTTTCTTAATTTGTTCTTTGTACTTGTCTCCCGGTCTTCCTCGAGAGATCTTCCCTTCAATTACCTTCTTTTATGTTTCTTACTTCGTGTAAAAGCATGTGCTTGAACGTGTGTCAATTCCATCTAGTTTTTCTTTGCAGTAGATTTCTTTATATTGACCTCTCCTCGACATCTCTTTTGTATGATTCATCGCTCCTCACTTTTCTTTCCATTTCATTTTCAATAATCTCCTTTATATTTCAAAGGCTTCTATTATTCGCTGGTTTAATTTTCTAATACTTCATATCTCTGCCGTTGAGCGCTTTGCTCCATACCAAGGATTTGACGAAATGCTTACTTATTTGCAAAAGTCAGGTTCTTTGAATGTAGTAGTTACTCTACCTTCATGAATGTCTTCCTATAATGATTTTGGCCTTTCGTTTCTTTTTTTGACACACAAGGATTTAAGCTAAATTCTTGTTGATGCTCATTCGCGAAGCACTTGGTCCATTGCATTCCGATTTACTTACAAGTCCCGAGTTTTTACCTCGATTTCCTGTAGTTAATATGTCATCTTCTAACTTGGCCATGTTAATTTCTTTGGCATTCATCTTCGTTTGATACCGAATTCTTTTCCTTCTTCTACTGCCTCTACTAGATATACTTTGAATTCTAGATACACGTAGAATACGATACCCCGACAGCTTATTTGGTAGTTTTTCAGTGAAAATGGACATTGCTACATATAAGATATCGCCTTGATGAAGCAAAGAGTTTTGACTTAACTGCCTGTACATTCGATGATACGTAGGTGAGGATACCGGTGATCATATATTCACGATTTGACAGATTTGTCGTAGGAAATCATTCAATGGACATTTTTATTTTGGAAATAAGCTAATTCATTTAACTTGATCTATTTAAATGATAAAATCAGTGTATGCAAAAATTTCGGACTCAAATAGGCTAGGGATTTGACGTTATGAGGTCGCATTAGATACATTATTGACAATTTTTGCAACTTGAATACTCACATATCCCCCATGAACAATTATTAATGTAAATTAGGTCTCTATTACCAGGTAGATAAAGAATTCTGGTAATTACGTGATGCATTAAAATACAAAAATATATGTATAAATATTATTAAGGAATTGTAACTGTTCCTCCAAAACCTGGTCCTTTGGGAAATAGAATGAGTTTAGTTTGTCCTTTTGATTTGTGAGTACGGAGAAGAATGGATATTAAATATTGAGTGGTGAAGAAGATGACTTCTGTCAGTACACAAATTTTTAAGGCAGGAGTTACTTGGTGAAATTAAAAGAAGCCAAAAAACAGGTGGTGCATGTATTAATGTGCAGTTAACCATTGAAAAATTTGATCAAAGGAAACATTTCATATTAGCGGAGAGTAGAAATTTTCATAGGTTTTTGACAGTCTAAAAGACTGGCATAACTAAATAGTTATACTAAGTTAGGTCACTTAGATTTCAATTTAGAGAAATCTTAGCTCTATGTGAATAGCTCTTTGGAGCCCTCAATGACCTGCTTTTAAAAAAATTTTACCAATTTAGAAGATGGTAATTTAATACTTCTACAAATGTCCACTGAAAAATAAAATAATGAATCCTCCTTAAATTATTATTATTATAATGCTGTTTTG
This sequence comes from Hetaerina americana, assembly GCF_022747635.1. Taxonomy (NCBI): domain Eukaryota; kingdom Metazoa; phylum Arthropoda; class Insecta; order Odonata; family Calopterygidae; genus Hetaerina; species Hetaerina americana. The sequence goes on from NW_027287205.1 coordinate 23,271,826, forward strand.
AAAGTACAGTTTTACATTTCCCTCTAGTTATATCAATTGGTAGACTAAAAGATCTACCTGGTCTATAAGTCTTGGTCCTCTGTACTTGGAAGTTGAACCAAATGTGTTGCTTACCTGCAAGGAAAGAATAAAAATATTAAAAAACTACTTTAATGAAGGAAATTAATTATAAACGGTATAAATTTGTCGTATTCCCTTTGCCAATTTAACTGGCTTGCATTTTATTATGAAAAGGTTTGCAACTGTTAAATGTGCAGCTCAATTCTCTTTTTTGTCATCTTATAAATAATAGTAGCATTATTTTTCTCTTGTATTGAGGTTAAGCGAGATTTACCTGTATTAAAAATATTTCTTCGGGTGATATCTAGAAGGATATACTAAGATCCAAGAAGCTTACATGTTGTTGACGTATTCAATACAAATCATCAAAATTTACCTGTGAAATTGTTTAGGGACCCTATACCATTATGACACCGATAAAAAGCACTATATTAAGCTCGCTTGCCATATCCAGAAAGATACTGAAATTTTTTGTGACAAAATCGGCCACATACTCGTATTTTTTAATGGTATGACCAGAAATTTACGAGTTCCTTGGGGTCCATTAACTTAGGGATGCGCACTGAAGATGCTAGGGAATGAAAGGGTCGTGAATGCTGTTGAGAGAGAAGAGGTAACGGATTGACTATCTTTCACCGAAGAATGACTTTCAATGGTCACGCTTGGGTGGGTCCATTCAGCGTATGGACAGTACCCTGGGTGTGGGAGGAAAGGTGAAGAAGTGGGGGGATAGCCACGCAGGAGAAGAAAAGCTTAAGAAGGAATATTATCTTTTCAAGGGTGGCGGCAATTTCGCGATGGATAGGCATAAACCATTGCCCTTTGTTGTGGTGATGCCTCAAGTTCCGTCATTTCTTATTGCCATCAGAAAAGCAAGGGGCGTATTCTTCAGGTGACCGTAGATTGAAAAATACCGCAGTTTCATCGAACATTCCTGCCTATATCTTTCGGACAAAATGGATTAAATGTTTGGTCGTTGATGAAAGAATGTGGTCTTATTTTTTCTAGTAGTTCATCAACTCGCGCGTTTACATCGACTATTTTTTATGGAGAAAGGAATAAAATTGAAGACAAAAATAGAGGATTTGAACAGCAAACTGGAGGTCCAAAATTCAAAGGATCTTATCAAAAGTTCATATCGCTTTTATTAGAATTTAGATTATAAAATACCGGTCAAAAAAATTAGCGATGTGGTAATTCTTTGGATTTTCAAATCGAAAGTTTAAGAAATGTATTTATTTTAAATATTGGAACCCTCTTTCCATTAAATAATTACGAGGTACGTTATTCACTGGAGATAAGATTTATCCGCACAAATATGCAATTATATTTTAAATATAAATTTTCCAAAATTTACACATAATTTTACCAAACATAATTAAGTACTTTCTCCATTTTGAAAGACTTTCTACTTTTACACAGACTTAATTTTAAGCGTTCCACTGATTTGCAGCTTCAAAAAGTACAAAATATGTGAATATGAAAATCAAATGCTTCCACGAAGTGAGGCCTGAAAACGTAGAATGTATAAGTTATTTTTTTAAATTATTGTTTCAATTTAAGTGAAATATGCCTTAATTTATCAAAAGTCTTCAGTCCGTGTTGTTTGTTAGAGTTTCAATAATTTTTGGGAAAATGTTTTTTCTTGCCTTAAATTACTAAAGAGCCATTTAATGATGAATTTCCTCATGCATGATGTGAATTTTATAGGCAGTGTGTACTAAGAAAAAATATAAAAGAAATTATCTAGAGAGGTTAAATCATTTCTTATTTTTCTTTTATCATAGATCCATTCTTAGATTTTCCACATCTTTAATGTAGATATTCACAATTATGGATGACACAAAGTGGAAACTTAAGAGCAATATTCACTAACATTCTTCTATTGAAGGCAAAAATATAGTAAAGAAATCGCTTGCAAAATAAGAGGATTTCTACCTACTGGGAGGAAAAATTTCTTTGGTCGTCTATGAGCTTTCACATTTTTCTTGCATTGAGTGAATTCCTTCACCTCATCTCAGCGAGGTTCCTTTTGACATTTTTTATGCGCCATCTTTCTCGTAAGAATGGCGAGATCGTAAAGGAAACTCCATTTCTGCGTGAGAAAATTTTGCTGCTGTTTACAACGGGAATTGGAGGCAGCTCCAACAGCAATAGGTTTCTTTTACTCCCTGATGCTTCCTCAGACCCATAACGCCTTTTCAATAAATGTGTTTATGCTGATGGAACACTACCGCAGCTCTTGGCAATACCACAATGCTAATGACTTGATTTCTGTGATTCTCCTTACCAAATCAGGAGAGCATTATTACAATTATCGAAACGGTAGTAAAATAATCATCTTTTGTTCACTAACCACTGAGTTACGATTTTTCACAGAGATAATTTCTCCAAATTAGCAATTCAGGAGCATGGATATCATGTACTTCCATCCAATCTTACTTATTTCAATCACTTTTGAATAATAATAGTGCATGGAATTCAATTTGGCAATACTAAATATTATAACATGTACATATTTTATTAGCATTTCTTGTTTCTAAATGTAAACCAGGTGATTTTTTATTAAATGTTTAATAAATCCATTTAAATTTAAAACAAAGCTATTGAAAATTAAATTGTTTTGTGAATAAAACAATATTATATTAAAACAAACAATCTTATAACATTATTATAAGGCATATCACAGCCAAAGTTTCATTTGAGTTTAGGTGAAATCTGTTATTATTTTGTTATCATTGCAATTTCATTCGCTTGGATTCGTCAAAGCTCGAAATCACCAAAATCAGGAAACAATATAATCAAAGCGTGTAAATAAATTAAAATTCTAAATGATGTGTCTTAATTTTTTCTATTTTCGTTCAATTTAATTCAATTTGAATTTTAATTCAAATTGTTAACAAACTACTTGTATCTCTGAATGTATATATTTTTATATCATAAATCATCGCATGGCTTTTACTGTCAAATTTGCAACTTGATTTTCATATCAATTTATAAATTTCTTTATGGTTATCAAAACCATAGGGTTGAGTATTGGGTCATAAGTAGAATCTGAGGAACATTTTGTAAGAACCATTAAGTTGGAGAAATAATTAGTAAGCAGGTAAAAAAGGAAACTGTTTAAAATAAAGAATCCATAGACAAGTCTAAACTCTGGGGATTCTTCCTTATTCTCCGTACCGATGAAATTTATATCCCTAAGTTACATTGCTGGTAGGATGCCATGTTCTACACACAGGCAGATTTGAAATTAGAAGAGTTGATCTTTTTATTCTTGAAAACAGTGAGCCCTTCATAAGTTGTTACTAATTAGTTCGAATACCTGATACTTACTAGCACTGTACTTTGTTGTCATTGTAACGTCGTGTCAAATAAATTTTCAAAAATTCCATCTGAATTTAATGATGGTAATTTCCATCCCCTGTGGTAATCTACTCCATTTTGTTTAATCCATATATTTACAAAAATGATCCTTGAATAAGTATGCGCAAGAAAAAAATGTGACACATTATAATAACTCCACAGAGAACTAACTGATTGCAATTATTCTGTCCATATACTGTTAATAGCATTCTTAAGTGAAATGTTCAAGATTCTTCGCCATCTAGGTTAATTAAGAAGTACCACCATAATGTTTAACGAGTTAATCATGTTTCCAATTAGCAAAGGGTTATTCCTTAAAGGAAAGAGTATTCATTTGCCTAACAATAACCCTCATTTGAAAGAGAGATTCATTTTTAGACATACTTCTTCAATTTCGAGCTAATTTCTTCAAGGTTAATAAGTTCGAGGATTGTTCAGATGTTATAGGTTGGACGGTAGAAATTGGAGGAGGGATTTAGGGATTTAATCGTGGCTTAACCTTGAAATGGAGAGGATTCCCTTCCCTATCTTCGTTCAATAAGGGCGTTCCCCCTTAGCAACGGAGTTGTGTATTGTCTTCGAGTCATCCGTTCTCGTCTCACCCCAATTACACATTCCCTTTCTCTCGCCACATCCGATCCTCTTTCCTACACCCTCTTTACTAACCCACTCGCTCCCCCAGTCTTATGAAGACACAATTATCCCAGCGGCTATGTGCTTGATAGCCCAGCAACCCTTGTCTACGTAAGACAGGAAAATGGTAGCCAGAGAGAAATGTGGACTTACCTAAAGTTGGCTATTTTTAGGAGGGAGGGCATGTAAATATTTGTAAATATCCTCTAATATACTGCAGTCTCTTCAATAAAGGGTGATCAAGATTTTGTGTTCACATAGCGTATGATTCAAAAGTTTAATTTTATGCTATATTGCTAAAAAAAATGTTTATTTTATATGTGGCGGAAGTTTAATTGATTTTAACTCCGGTATTGCATCAGCAGCAGCCGATGAAATTTAAATGTTCGGTTCATCAACGTCGCCGATCAAGGCCTCGCGCGAAGCAGCATTATAGTTTTGAATTTACCTGAACAAATATATAGTTGAGGGATATGTCATGCTCCCTAACACTTATAAATAGTCTGTTATTCCCTATTACACAAATTAAAGTTTGTTTAATATGTTTGATAAAGGGTAAAAATCAATTTTAAAGGAGAGTGAACTCTGAGCACAGCTCTTACGCAAGTTGAAGTTATTGTAGGAGTAGCTTCAGGAACATTATCTAATATTTTGAACATTTTATTGAATACCATCTGCAGTTTGATAAGAGAAAAATCGCGCAAGATATGCATTTGTGCACGGAGCGTTCCGCGAAACATACGCGTAGATTAATGTCAAGTGTATCACTCATCCTTAGTATAATTCAGACCCTAACTGATGTTACTTTTTCTCTTTTTGAATGTGAAAAAGCACCTAAAAGGAAAGCATTTTTTATCCTCGCGAACAGGCACAGGCAATCATATTGTATTTCTGCGGACTATAAAGCATGCAGAAAAAACTAATTTTTCACTTTTAATCGAAGAAACTCAATGTAAATATAAATGTGTGCACATTTTTTGCTGACAAAATCCGGGCGCAAAATCAAGGATGTTTTTGCTAATTTTATAAATTAACATAACAATTAAACGCACGATTATTATTATCAACAAATTATGCGAATAAAATATTTGTGCTCACAATTTATTGATTCAGATTCCCTGTTCACTGGATTTGTGCTGACGAAACTTAAGGAGGGATTGCGCATCACCAAGGAAGGCGAAAGGAAAAATTTGAAGGATGTATTCTTTTAGGGGTGGGGAAAGAGAAGAAGGGCTGTGTATTCCTTTCACTCCCTTTGCGTCTCCCGTTTTATCTCCTCACTCCCTTGATGGCATTCTTCCGGAGAAGGAGCGGGAAATGAGGAAGGAGAAAAGCAGGGATTGGTGGAAGGGGCAACGATACCCACTGAGCGCTCCAGCCGCCTTCTCTGTCCTTGGGGTACACTCATATGCCCAAAGGTGCGGAAGGGCGCAGTCATTTCTTACCCTTTCCTACGCCTCCCTCGAGATTTTGCTTCCAGGACTTTATTTATTGCTCATTTATTCATATTTTTTATTTTAGCAATTTATGTATATGCTTATATATATGGGTATTTACTTACCTACATATGTTCTTCGAAAAACATGAGTAGGTAAGTATGGGTGTGTGTATATACATATATATGAATATAAATGTATGTATATATAAATATAAATAAATAAATAAATAAATAAATATATATATATATATATATATATATATATATATATATATATATATATATAGGGTATATATATATATACATTTATATATTTATTCATTAAAAAGATAAAACTTTAATACAGGGCTGTGGGAAAATATATAAGGGAAAAAATAGACAACCGCGACTTCTCTTATTAGAGATTCCCGGGTTACTCATACATGTCTGGACATATAACTCTATGTATGTTTATGTATGAATTTATAAATGTTGTATGTATGTTAACGTGCGAATATACATGAATAAATGTATGCAAACAAAACTAGGTAAAATGGTGAGCGAAAACCAACTAAATGGCGAACACATTTTTACTCGGTTATAGAATTAAGGAAAAGGAACAAACATAAAGAGCACACACAAGTTTGGTGCTGGTGGGAGAAGTGGAAGGGTGAGTTTACACAAGTAGAATATATTTGAATGATACTTGGACCAAGAACCTTCGACTTAATTCTTCAGATGCTCTACCAATTCAGCTATTGAGGAGCGTAATTGCCACTTAAATCTGCGGGGGGTTTTTCAACCATTTATCCCTCGGTCAAGGTATGGTTAGGTATAAGCCCGGCAAGTCAAACGCCCGTGGTTATATTCTTAGTCAAAAAAATTTTTTTCTGCTGGTTATCAGCACATTTTACCTTTTCAACCAGCCTGGTGTTCCTCTTTAATGTGTGCCCTCATCAATTTTCTTTAATCTATATTCGCGTTAACTTGCGTTCGCCAATTGGCTGGTTTTCATTTCTGTCTTCCACAATCAAGGATTATAGGTTTCTTCTTGTTAATCTTCATATTATATTAACTTCAAAAATACCTGTTTCATAGAATTCAGAATTGCTATCAGGTCTTCTCACGCTTCTGCTATTGTTGCAATGTCTTCAGCAAACTGGCGCACGTTAACTTCTTTGCCATTCAACTTCACTCCTTTGCTACCCAATTTTTGTGCTCCTTTAATTTTCTTTTATTGAGATACTTTTAATGGTGCTGGTGAGAGGTTCCATCCTTGCCTAACTAGTCAACCTTTTTCGTTTGATTTAGTTAATATTATCGTTTCTTTTTGTCAATTTCATTATAATAACCTAGTTCATCATAATGGTGATGGATTAATATTTCGTTGTTGTAGCCCGTTCCTAGCTCTTCCCATACCTAAAAAAATATTGCTTCATCCGACAGAGCGGATGGCCATCTCCAAAACGAGAAATTATGCGGACAATGGTTTGTTTACGTGTATCATTTCAATCACTAAACTCTAGCTGATTATTGACTCACTTACACCTCCATTCTTTCTGTATACGCATTGGTTTTCAATGAGGTTTTATTCCCTCCATCCTTCTTTTCTTCGAGGAATGATCGGAGTGAGTATTTTCGCTGAGTGAGATATCAAGCTAAATGTTCTGTTTTCTTCGAAATTATTTTTCCGTGGCTTTTTTGATAATATCGATCATGCTCTGAAGTCGCATCTCTCCCAGATTACTTTGTGAATCAACAGCACAATCCTTAAATCCGTGCCTAAGTATAATATAGTATAACTAAAATCTTTAAATCCTAAGAAATTTCCCATGCATATCTACATTTATTGTGGTGTTTAAATGGGGTGTTCTTTATGGTCCAATCCTGTCTCAGAAATCATTTGCTTTTTGCCATCAGTCACTCCTTCCTAAACCGAAGTCCCCTGCATTGTTACCATCTCTTCCTTCGCCTACGGTCCCATTTCAATACCCTATTACTGCCAAATGTTTCCCACAAGGTGCACCCGAAAGTAACTCCTCTATTTGTTAGTACATACTGTCGGATTCTTCCTCCCTATGAATGCTTGGTGGCATGAAGACATGAACAGACACTAAGATCATTATTTTAGCTGTTAATCTTACCAATAATATTCTATCAATCGCTTGTTCCATCTGTACTACGCTCTTCGTAGCTTTTTATTCTGGTTTATTGTCATCCCCTTTAGACTCTGTTTACCTCCGCCGCATACATGTGGTTCTCTGTATACTCACTTGTATTACTTTAAAGCTATTACTCTACTAATCTCCGCTATCCTTCCATCTCACCTCACGAAACCCTAAAATATCTATGATTCCTCTCTCCATCTTTCGCTTTGCATTTCTTATTTCCCTGTTTTCAACATCATTCTGACATTCCAAGTCCCTTATCCTCTTAGGTGACCCTTTTATATGCCCTCTGTGTTCTTTCTCTCGATTCCACTTTGTAAGAATTTCGTGAGATGAGGATCGCGGTAAACTCGCCTCTTCTGCAGCCAGACGAGTCACACAGTATAATGTAGTTTCTAGGACTTTACCGTCTCCAGTGTGTCTATCATAACATCCTCGGGATTGAGAATTGAGATGGTTCCCCTTTGCCTTTATTAATGCGTTTTTAATGCAACACCGTCAGTTAAATGGTATCCTATGCAGCGTATGCTGTCACCTCAAAAAGAATTAGCGCGAAATGATTTCGTATGGATCCTTCCCTTCGAACTATCTGGAATTAGTGACCCTTCCGGGAGCAGTTATTATTTCCGCCTGCACAGTTCTCTCATCAGAACGCACTAATATTTCCACTACGTTGTAATTGTCCATGGGTAGGGTTTGAATGCGTGTGCGTGTATGTATAAAAATATTTATTAATTTTTTACATAATTTATTTATTTAATTTTGTAATTATTTTTATATGAATATGTGTTCACCCACACGCAAGTTAATATTTACATAAATATATTTTAGTCTACATATGTATTCATGCATATTCTTTCGCTTCCCTTCCCACCCCGAGACCTAAACCTTCGGCAGAACCTCCCAAATCCCGTCACCTTTTTTTCCTTCGGGCTCATTTTCCCCTAGGTTTTGTATCCTAGACCATACGAGGAACCGTACCCACTTTCCCCCCTCCGGTCCCTCAAAAGCCGCCGTAAACCTCCCCTCCATCGCCCTACTACCTCGTCGCCCTGGTTTCCCTTCCGCCATCCCCGGGGCCTCTCCCGCGAGCGCTGATTTCGAGGCGGCGGCGGAGGTGGGAACCCTCGCCTCCTTTTTACGACGGCAATGAAAAGGCCGGATGGGGTGCTTGGGAGGGAGTGGAGGAAGCCGGGGGCGGGAAGCTTCGGGTGCAGGAGGGAGTAGGGATTTTAAGCTCCTTGGTCTTGGTTGATGGGCCGAGTGGGAGGGCGAGAAAGGCGACGGATAGAATGGCACGAGGAGAGGAATGAAGACTTTGGAGGGAGTTTGGGTGTGGAGGAGGCAATAGGTATACAGCTCGAATGTAATAATACCATTGACTTGAGACGGTAAATGCCATCGAACGGAAAAGAGCGTTTGAGCGCACAAAAGATCCGGAAAGGGTGCACCCGTTTTTAAGGAATTCATAGCTAGCATTTCTTCATCTAAAAAATTAGCAAATTATGGTGGGCATGGTGTTGACATTGTTTGGAAATCGGCCACCATGATCATGAATTTCACTATGATTTTCCTAATTTAAATTTGTTGCTAATTCTTGACACAAAATTAATTAAGTTATTTTACATTTTGCATTCTTATGAACAAGGACAATCATAAGAACTACTAATAAATTGATCTTATAGCATTAAACAAAAAATTAGTAAGAGCCTAACTAAAATATTCATGTACATGTACAAGAGGAAACTAATTGAAGGGGTAAAGTAATTTTGACTGAGATGGTATGGCTTGTAACTATATGCTATATATTATTCGAATTTTCAAGTACATCTATTTTTTACGAATTAATATGGGCAATAAAAACGTTTTCAATATTTATTTCAAATTTTCTGCGTGTATCATATGCTTATCTTTTGAAAGATAAAAAACCCCTTTGTGGCAATACTTTCAGATATTTCTGATAGCTATGTTTTTTTGATTTATTGAACTTCTGCATATGCAGCACCTTAAATTTTAGTTTAATTTTAATTCAAATAGGTTGAATTTTATAATGGGACCGGTATGGTGCGTTGTCTAACGTACTGGATTCCTACCGAGAGGGCCCGAGTTCGAATCCTGGGGACGGCAGATATATTTCAGTGATACCCTGATCCCTTCTTGAGGTGATTTGTGGAGACCTTTGTGAGTATACCGACCGTCGGATGGGAAGTTAAACTACGGACCCCTTAGCGCCTTTCGTTAAAAGGAAGCTAATGCCGATGCCAGGTTTCTCTCCACCCTTACTTCATTCCCATCGAAATCTAATGGCGCAAATAACCTTTGCCTTTGATAATCTCCCCTAAACTACTACTAATACTACTGGAACTTTGTATACGCATGAATTAAAACGCCTGAAGGAAGATGAGGTTTTTGTAGTCAAATACTATTCGCGTCAATCGAGAATTGAAACCAATTCCAAGGTTTCTCTGTGGTATGAGGAAATTGGCATCACATTCGATCAAATATACAATGTAAAATCATTAAACTCCAGAATTTCAAACACAACGTTGAATTTTGTTTTAATTAACAGAAATAATTGCTTCTTTTATTCAGCTCTTGGAAGAAATTGAAGCTCTTGTTCCTGTTAAGGTTTTTTCTGAGACCTCAAGGTACAATCTGACACATAAATTGATGTAATTAAGTAACTGCATTAAATTCAAATGGCATGAATTAAAAGCGGCTTTATTACGCATTTAATACGCCGAGACCTCGAACACTCGTTGTTCTTCTATTATTAAAAAAAAAGTTTTGCCAAATACCATTTCCTATCTAATGATTTTATATTTCATAACCAGTCTTCGCCCACACTCATAAATCATTCACTAACTACGCCCAGCAAAGTGTTTTTGAGAACCGTCTTCTTCACTGCGTTTTCAGTTACCTCCAGTTCCTTTCCGTATTCCCTCGATAGGCCTGGAAATCATTGAGTAAATATTTTTTCATGACTATTCGGTATAATTGCGGCCGTATTTTGTAACACTTGAGTTGCAGAAAACCTAAATTAGACATGGAAAAAATATGTGAAGCGAAATTTGAAAACGGTTGATACCCATGGAAAAGGCTACACGAATCTTCCATCGGGTCAGTTCCTCCATCGATGACGCCAACATTTCGGAAAACGATTCGTTTTCCATCATAAGCCCTGAGTATTCCTTTTCAATAGCAATTTTCCGGAAAATCCCAGTAGATACTTTTTAAAAGTATCTGTAGATTGAAAATTTTGTAATTGGCACTCTGCGGTAGCTAGCGCGTATCGTGGAATTGGCGTCGGGTAGGATGTGCCGTCAACTCGGTCTTTGTTCCTCTCCTACACACGTTCTCCTATTACTCACTTCACCATCATTACTCAACTTCCCAGCTACGAATCTTGTATACCATTTCCTCGAGGATCTTTTACCTTGTTTCCCATTATTATACCGATGTCGGTGTACGATTGTGCCTTCGTACTTCTTGTGTGTGTAATTAGCTATTTAACGAAATGGAATGCTAACTGATTTCAGGAAACAACTACTAATGTTTCCATCCTAATGCCACCTTTGCTAAGGAGCACAAAATTACACACTGAGGAAATCCGTGGTTTGGACACGGCAAGTGGCAGTTATTGAACGGCGCGTTTAAAAACCTCTTTCGTCTCCTCAGTTATTTCTTCCCTGGACTCCTGCGATAGTATTTATCCTCCAGTCTTGTTTATAGTGAGCATTATTATAGATGCGTTTTAACGTCGGTGCTTGTTGATTCCTACCCACATTAGTTTCTTTTTCGGGTGCAAGAGTTTCTCATCGCAAATGTATAACTTATTTGCGTGAATTTCTTTTGTCCAAACCTCGTGTGAGTTCTCAACTGAGGCATTCAAACTCAGTGAAGTGGACATGGCTGTGTTTCCCTGTTGACTCGCATGATTTTTTTGGGTAATCAACTCGTTCATCACGGAAAGTGAAAACTCATTCCGTTCTGTGCTGTGGTGCTGTTATCACAAGACCTACAACGTCATTAGGTATGTAAAATCTTATCTAATATTCAAATACTGAAAAGAGGATTTTAACTGTATTTATTTACGGAACTATTTCATTTCAAAGCCAGGTCTAAATTTGTCATTAGGTAGGCATCGTAGACTCCTTATCCTCACAAATAGCTTGCGGATTTATATGCCAGCGCATGTTCATTAGTTTGATATAAAAACACAATTACCTCAGAAACTATAGAAACACATATTTATGCACACGCATCGACAATCAGTCCTTCGAAATTGAAGGATTTCAATATAAATTGAATTAAAATATGAAAACTTCGGGTAACAAAAATATTTGAGTAAAAAAAACACAAAATTTCCAACCTTTTGCAAGGCAGAAATGTAATTACATGGGATGCGGGGAAATGGTGATTGATCAAATAATAAACGATACCGACAGGAGACATCCATTTGCTCACATAAGAAGTGTGATGTGAGTAAATGGATAGGAGAATAATGCGGGTAGAGAATGTTTCCGGAGGAAATGGTAAATAGGTCAGCGGAGCGTGAGATGCTGTGTGGGATCGTTTGGTAGTAAAAGAATTATTAAGAGAAAGAGATCTTGGGGAATAAAGGAAACAAATAATAATTTGGAATTCTCTGTTCTAGGGAAAAATTTCAGCCTCTCTTAAAACATTTTTGTTAGTAGTAAAAAATTCCTATTCAGTTCACCATGCGCAAAAATTCATGGAAAGCAAAATAAGCGTAGGGTTGGAGATTGAGTTGTTTCCGAGGCTGAACCGAAGTAAGCCCTACTATTTTTATTATCTTTATTGAGGGAATTCGGAGCCTATTAGTATTATAACTAATTTTCTTGTTCATAACTAATATAATAAGCGTTCCCGGCGTATTTTTATAACGTAATAATGGAACTTGATTCCTGGGAGGTAGAGAGGAGATATACAGGTATGTGGAACAACTGAAGTTAGCTAGGGTGCATATCCCTTCGTGTACTATTTGTAGTAATTTCAGAGGTTTGGGATTCCATTACTTGGTCTCTCATATACCTTATCACTCAAGAAACGTTAACTAATGAGCATAAATTTGAATTTTTCCCATTATAACGGAAAACTATAAGAAAGAGAATACAATATTCTCCGATATTTATATAATTAGCCCATTGAATTATTAATAGCTTTTCAAAAACAAATTACTGAAATAATGAATTAGTTCAGAATTATATTCATGCTTTGTAGTACTTAGTAGTACATTTTAATTTTAAATTACTCAGATATTGCATGTGAAATACAGTTAGAAAGATGAATGCATCTATATCTCAGTAATTTTAAATTACTATAGAGTATTGTTACCACTTCTGAATATTTGAATTAGAAGTATTACAAAATTACGTCCATATTATTTATTTTAGTTACAATCTAATGATATTAATATAATTAAAATTTGATTTGAGATTACTTTTATTTGATATATTCATAATAGATATTTTCGAAGCTTTTAGGTTCCTAAATATTGCAATATAAGAGCAGATAGATCAGTGCGGCGAGGAGATATGTCTGAATTGTCTTCATTATAGCATCATATAGTATATTCATTTATTATGAAATAAAGAACGCATTATCGTGAAATCAATTAGGTACTGTTCCGGTTCTATAGATGCTATAAAACAAGTCGCATTCCTCTTCTCTAGGTGAATTTATTGAGTGTTATTTTTTCTAGATAGGTTAGTTGATGAATATGGTTGTGACAGGGATTCGGTGAAAGGATGAGAAAAGACCAAAGTGGAAAGAAGCTTCTTCGAAGCATCATCCATTTTCGATATCCATTTCCCAAGAATTCACAAGTCATGCCGAGGAGTGAAAGTAAGGTGATGATAGTTTCATTCGGAAGGTTAGATTTTTCGTGTAACACCTATAGTTTGGGAGTGAGAAGTGTATTAATTGACACGTATTTGAAAGGCGTCTTATATCTTACGGACCTATGATTTATTGATACCTATAAGAACAACTATTATATTAAAGTACAAACTTTGCGGGAATTATACACATACAATTACAAACACTGGATAATTGCATAAGTATGTTTTTAAATCGTTGGACTTTAAATCTAGAGACATAAAATTTAATTTTGCGCCATTTAAATTTAAAATAGAGTTAAATGTTTTACCATTTCAATGATAGTTATTGAAATGAATACCTTTGCAAAATTTTAAACAACCTATTGGAGTTGTGCGAACTTTTCTTGTTTAATCACTTGAGAAGTAAATCTAACAGTCACGTCCCATTTAACCCTTGAAGATGGAATTTCTTTTATTTATTTACTTCCTCATCCTAATGTAAATTCTGTGATAGATTAATCATAGGGAAGTTAATGGGAATACTATAGGGAACGTTATGATTACACATAGCCTGATGATCTGGTTAAAAGCAGATCAGTATTTTATAAAACTGCAGAATGTTCTCGAGTAATTTTTCTCATAGAATACGAGTAAAAATATTTGTAAAAATATGAAGAGACAAATTACATCCAATATATGATTAAATATCATCATTTATTTTAAAGCAAATGACATGTCTGGATCAAATATAATAATTTGCATGTGCAAAAGTTGTGGTATTTATACGCCGAATCAATTCATAAGGAAATAATGAACCTGAAATAATGAAGGGGGACACCGATTTTCATCGCCTATAATTGACAGCTATTGGAGACCTCCTTGATTTCAATAGGGTTGGAATGGAAAGAAGTATGAAAGATGAGTGCTCGAAAAGGGCGTGGAATTGGGTGAGTGAGGTACGTGAGACGAAGGAGTATTCTAGCCGTGGGCGAGTTGCTGGGCGGGCGTATTTTATCTCCTCTCCCTTGGCCCGCTATTTCTTTATCTTCTCGCAAGGTTTGTGGAGATGTGGACGACAAGGGAAGGAAGGTGGGTGGCCGACTTTGCCTGGGGGCCACGAGTTTATGTGCGGGGATTCTGGTAGGGGGTTCGCGAGCGTCGAAGTTCATTTTCCCTTTTAAATCGCCCGCTTTCATTCCGCACTTGACTCCCAAAGTATTCATAAGGCTGCGGCACCCAGGTCTCGCTCGGCCAGGGAGTGAGTTAGTACTTTTGAAGACCACGGCCATAGGACGGATTCCAAGAAAGGAATGAGGGGCGAGAAGGGGGAAAGGAACTCTCTATGGTAAGGCAAAGTGGTATGCCAGGCTGGGAAGGAAGAACGAAAGGCTTCAGAGGAGAGAGAGGGACGACGGGACGAGAGCTCTGTGGTGCCGGGGTTTAATAGGGGAAGATGTAGTGCCCGTCAAAGCGTTTTAATGCCAATTTATTAAAAAGAAAACGAGGAGGGCGTAAAAGGAGAGGGGCCTGGTTTCCCCTTAAACTTCCCACCGTCCGTCATCCCACCTGTCCCAGAGAAGGGACGCGTGCTAGTAGAAGGGGGTGGAGATAAAATTGACTGTACACTCTCCCGAAACCGGATTTAGAATTGCGGAGGGACGCCCTTTATGAAAGTTGGGTGACTCAGAGTCCTCCACTTATTCAAAATGGGAGGGGTCTTCAAGGGAGCGGAGCCAGTGCGTGAGAAATGCCCGTCTAGCGTTTTACATCCATTCCAATTATATGTGGGTAGTTTTAGGCAGTTGCAAATGTCCTCAGAGAAGGAAATTTGTCTTGAAAGACTGTTTTATACAGAACTGTCACCATGCATCACAGCGAAAACAGTGGCATTGCTTTATGGACAGTCACCTTACCTTCATGCATCATAACACTTAGCCTATTATACATACAATTTATAAAGGTCACATTCGGTCGTATTTACTAGGTAATGATATGTATGCATTTGATTTTCATGTATGTATATGAACGAAGGGAGAGTGAGCTGGAGGGGTACAATTTAAAGCATCAGTGTTGTAATATAGTGAATAACTCTGCAGGTAATACTTGAAAACTGTTTTATGATTTTGAGGTAAGCAATGATCATTGATTTATTGAAAAATGAGAAAAAAATTGGAGGACCTTAAAGAGGTATACTTAAAGGAAAAGAGATTTAATTTTTTTCAACAATATTTCAAAAGATATTTTGTCAACTTTGTGAACAATGGCAAATTTTCACGAAATAAATGTTGACAAATTAAAGATCCACTAAATCATGTGTATGAGATTAGCTTTTTATGAAAAAATTATATAGTTTTTGGAAACTTTTGCTTACAAATAAATTTTAAAATCATATTTTGTATTATTACACTAGATTCATATTTTTTGGTTTCTTTGTTGTTGGAACCATTACCAAATTTATAAATGCTTTTTACATTGTGATTATTGCTATAAGGTGTGGCCATATTTTGAAGAAAATATATAATATATTCACAATATTTTTAAATAATAACATTAAATTTGCTCCGAAAATAGATTAGATAGAAAGTAATTGCACAGTAATAAATTGTTAACGACCATTTCTTTAAAATCCATTAAATACATTTAATATATAAGGCATTTCATCAGTAGTGAGCCATGGGCTGATAGGGTGATTCTTCTTATAATTTGCGGAAGTGCGATTCAACACTCGTTGAACGTATATTTTTCTTATGCCATGTATTTTTAAATCTTTTGTAAATTACGAGTTTTGAGCATGTGACCTTATTTGGGTTACTTTTTCCAGGCCACTTAGAGGTGTTGAATGCGAATACAAACTTGGTGATAGATATATGATTTATCCTATTTTCTTGAATAACTACTGTTTTTTATGCTTGGAAGAATTCAATTATTGATTTCTTCGTAGGAACGAAATTTACAAAAACATAGCAAACAAAAGGAAACCTTACGAAATTGAATCATTTTCTTTTGTTCCTCTAATTTATATGAAATGGCATTTTGATGGCGTTTAAAAATCCTACGATTGAATTAAAAAGTGGAACCCCGGTGATAAAAAAATAAAATGACAGCTTTGCTTAGTTCCATTTCATATCCACGTGAGCTGTTTCAAAAATGATTACATTTTTGCGAAAATACCTCAACGCTTTAATTGAAACACGTTTAGCTTTGAATCTAAGCATTAAAAACCCCAAAATTTCAGAGTTTAAGAGGACGCCTCGGTAGCTTAAGTGGCTAAAGCACTCGACCGGATATTGAGGGATCTGGGTTCGAGTCCCAGTCAAGGCGAATGATTTTTACGCTCTGAAATTGTTGCATTGAATTTCCTGTTTATTCGTAGGCGATATATTATTTTGATATATTTGAAATGAAGAATTTGTGCACCTCACTTGGATTATTCGCATTCCTTTCATCGTGGATAATTAAATACTACGGTTCTTTAAATGAACGTTTCCAGGAACTAGATACTGTACTAAATGTACTGCCGTCACCTTTTGTTTCCAATTTCAATATCTATTGTTTTCTTTCGTACAAAATGTTGGGAAGAGAGAATAAATTTGGATCAAATAAAGGCTTACTAAGATAAAACAAATATTATGGAGCCAATTGCTAACACCGATAAGAGCTCAAGGGTAATCACATTGCAAGAATATTCTCTTGAATTGTGCTTAAAATAGTTGATAGCAAATTTTGGATGATTTAACTCTATTAACGGAGTAAATAAATGCATGGGTTCTGAAACCCTTTTGAAAACAGGATATGATCGTCATTATACATTACTATCTCCTTTAAATCGAGCTAAAATGAGAAAACGTTTCCTCATTGAATGCCGTTATTATTTTAAATTCCCGAGTAATCACAGAGACAATGACAGGAAATAAACGACTTTTTCATCACAAAATGAAATCTCTCCTTGCATCTATCGATTCCTCGAAACCATTCCACGGATTTTTTTGTCTTTCCCTTCTTTTAGTCCCCCGGGGAAGGGGGAAACG
Organism: Hetaerina americana; assembly: GCF_022747635.1. Taxonomy (NCBI): domain Eukaryota; kingdom Metazoa; phylum Arthropoda; class Insecta; order Odonata; family Calopterygidae; genus Hetaerina; species Hetaerina americana. Next base: position 23,289,341 of record NW_027287205.1, read on the forward strand.
TTCCACTAAGCTTCTTCCGCGCTTAAAAAATTTCGTTTCGGATTTCACGGTGGAATTCCCTCTCTCTTCCTGCTCGATTGTGGAGCGAATAAATATCTGTCAGAGCTTAGTCGTACGACAGCTAGGATTCGGCGGCGACACCACCGATACGCCTACTGGATCCTTGGTCCAAACACAAAGTTGAAAACAAAAATATTATCGAACCGGAAGTATCGAATGAACTTAAATGGAGATTGGAATGTGTAATAGTTATCGAAGAGGTTTCCATTATCAATTCTCTCATTCTCTCACCAGGCGAACGATTTATAACCTCGTTCCATCAACTCCATATAATTTTAAGATCCCTCTGGGATAGAATATCCTATCTCCTTAGAAACCACGCAGAACTTCTAAATATCTCTAATAAAGGGAAATTTTGAAAGGTGCAGTGGTTAGGGAAAGGACTTAGGGGATTGTATTTGTCTTTGTAATATGAAGATGTATTAGTTAATAATGAAACAAAAAACCAGTCCTCTCATTTGATAGATACACTATGCTTGTGATGATATATGTGTAAAAAGTATACCATTAGGTAATATTCCATTAGGTATCACCTTAATTCCTAGCCGACACTCACTAGCCTACTGCCCAGGTATACAGGTGTCCAGGTGAACTCGTATTAGAGAGGGTGAATTTTTTCTTGGAGATTAACATCATCAAGCCCCTAAGTGTATCGACGATTAGAGTGATTAGGTGAGGCTAATTTTCCCTCTTCCCAGTAGACGAGCATTCCCAATATTCATTTTTATACGCCAACGTCATGAATTTCAATCGACGGAGAGCATAAAACCCTTTTATATTTATAAACAAAAAGTGGTCACTGCGCATGAAGTCGTAAATACAAGGACCCCTAACTAAAACCTTCCCATTCCTAGACACTTCGTACTCCCATTTTACCTGTCTTCAAAAAAGTTTTACATTTGGAAAAATATGTGACCATAAATCTGTTTCTTTTTTGTATATTCACGCATTCTTTTCCGAGAGCAAAAAAATTGTAGCTACATATAATTGACATGGCATGATTGGTGAACGCGTCCGCTGTTATTTAAAACACACAAATTTTCAATATGGCGCCGAGAATAACTATTAGAAGAGGAGATAACCGCGTTCTGAAAGCATTGTGGTGACGCTTTTAATTTCATCACGTCAAATATTTTAACAAATGGAGCTGTCCTGTGTTGTTTCGTCTGACTCTAGCACCCGTCTCAATTCATTCTGGCGAAGGGATTGAGTTCCTCGCGTGGACGGAGGTGACATTCCGCTTCACCGGTCGCATATCGGACAACTCCCCTTTCTGACCCCGTGGGCTTTCAATCTATCGGGTGGTATAGCCTTTTCTCCCTCCCTCCCCTTCTTAGGAACGGGGTACAGCATAGGGGGAGATGAAGCAGCGACGAAAGCAACGGGGCACTTTCGCCAACTGACGACCATTCCAAACCACGGGTTATATAGATGTACAAATAAAATATATGCACGAATGCTAGTAGCTTTTTTATTCTCGTTTTCCTTTGCTGTTCCTTTAATTTATGCCCATATTCCTGGGGTTAATCCAAGGGAAAGGACAACTGGCTCCGTACCCATGTAATTTTCAATTTAATCAGTCGATCTCGTGAGCCCTACACCAGGCTTGCAAGTTAGAAGGACAAAGCTGCGAGGCATATACTCTGTTAAAATACGAGATGAAAAATTGTTTTTCTAAGGAAATTGTTCCATTTAAAACTGATAGATTTAGGTCAGAGAGACTTTTAATAATAATGCGTCCAATACAATTGATTTTGCAGCTGATATTCTTATTTCATCGGATAATATTATATAGTTTCCTTCCACTTGTGAAAGGTTTCCAAATTCTTCGCTACCGTTTAAAGCCCTCTGATAATGACAGTCATGTAAGTCCTACATCCTAAACGTATTTTTATAACTAAGAATAAATATCAACTAAAAATAAAATTTTCAGTGATATTGTTGTCAATTTTTTAATTTAATCTTTTTAGGCCTTTTGATGAACTTTTATAGAATATAATATCTTCTACAGACCTACTTTTTCATTGCATCATTTTTATACCTGAATTCTTGGCCAGAGTAGGGCGTTCTTCGTTTGTATATTGTGAAACTTTATAATCTCTATGTTGAATTTGTCAGCCATGGGTGCCTTTCTTATTTTTATATCATTAAGCACTCTCGTCAATTTAGCTCCATGCTTTTACTGCATGAGACCAGGCGTTTTAGCCAGTCCTCAAATTCCTAAATTGTTGCATCATCATTCATTGGTTAGAAGCATTTTGTAAATGTTCCAGTATATATGGCATCCTTTATGTTCACATTACCAACTCTGCCAATATTTTTCCTTATTTCTTTCCGCTGAATGACACACAAATAAGGTACTCCATTGTCATTCATGCAGTTTTACTACTTCAATGCTTCTTTGAGTTTTCGCAGTCGATGTTAGAATAAAAGTGTATGGTCTCATTTGACCCTTGCAGGACGGTAAAATAGCTTCTAGTCTTTTTCATCTTTTCTTCAAAGTTTCTCATATTTTCCTCTTTGTCTTTAAATCTAAAAATGCTTTTGGTAATACCCCTCGTTCTCGGCGATTTTTCAATATCTTTGATTACTATTAACGTTTCTTTATTTCTTCGTTATTGCTTTCCTATCTCCTGACCTGACTTTCCTCGGTGGATCAGGTTCATTCACTCATGCATGCTTTCCCTCCGGAGTTTTGCGTTCCTTTTTAATTCCTTTAATAATATCTTAATATTTTTACACTGTAGACCCTTCCCCACTTTCACATTCGATTCCGAGGATAGCTATTGCACTCCCTCACCTGACTCTCCTCTGGTAAAATTGTATTAGATTTTATACAAGTGTTTTTTGTTTAGTATTTCGATTGATTTACGCAAGTGTCAAGTCCAGTTGCTCGCATATTTCTTCTCTTCCTTCTATTTGTGACTGGACCATAAAAACACGTATAATGTGATATGGAATACAAGTATAATGCCAGCTTGAATTTTGTGACCTGTATTGTAATTACATCTATCATTTGATCCTCTCATGAAATTTCCTTCTAGATTTGTAACACAAGTCATTCAACCCTGCGCAACGACTTCACTACTTCTAATATGTCTAACTATTACCTTAGCTTTGCTTTCTCATTCCAAGCTGCTCAATTACCTATAAATATTTGTTGTTCCGAAACCCTTTGTAAAATTTACTCGTACATGTATTCTTTGTGATCAGCCATTACTTTTCAGTATTTCCGCCTCCCAGAGATTCCAATGGAAAACTATATCACCGCCGAATTTTATCGCCAGTGTTTAAGATGAAGAAAAACCAATCAGTTTTTCCTTAAATCCTTTACCTTTAATGCAAGTTTTTGTATGACAATGGCATTAAAATTCAAATCAAAATGTCTGTACATACTTATTGAAGTCTGTGCAGAAGATGGAAAAAATAAAAAAAAGTTCAATCGATGAACCAGGGTTTATACTATACATCATGAGCGTTATTCCCTCAAAACATATTTACCCCACTAAAATTATAAATTATAGCTTTCTTCTTTTAAATACTAAATTTAATCTTATTTGCCATGCAACTGAAATATCTTGAAGTGCATGATTGGAGTCATTTCTGATCAAATTATGAACGAATTTTTGTGGGGTTCGAGTGATTTAAATTTGATATTTTTTAAGGAATATGCATTACAGTTTATTCAAAATAATGAGTACAATTGCTCATATTCATGCATTACACTTCTGGAAAACAATTAACATTAATATTGATACGAGTATCAAAAACAAATTAAAGACATTTTGCTCTTAGATAGAGTAATAAAATATGTATAGAGCGTAAAATGATTTATTAATTAAACACAAATAATTTACACTTTTCACAGTCGTATGTTTAGTCGCACATCCTAAGTCATTTGCAAAATTTAAAAATAATTTAATATAAAATTTCTAGACCTATGAATATACTTTCTTTGATATCATAAGCAGATATTGTACTACAATTCTCAAGTTTTTTTGAAAATTTTTCTTTTCCATTGATAAAAGCCAGAGCGTAATAAAATATTTGAATTAATTTGAATGTCCTTGGGGTTCTATTGTGTTAGGTTACGGAGCACAGTAAGCTCTATCGTAACCATTTGGTTGACTTTGATCAGGCGTCTGCTTTAATCGTGATAAAATTAATCATAAAATCATAACCACACTTATTAACTTCAATCTAAAAAACACCTGACTTGGAGAACTCCATGCGCTGGGTCAATCCTGATATTTTGATAAAAATATTGTTATTTGATTTTACGTAACTCAACGCCTTCTAACGGGCAGAGTTGTTTTTAGAAATAGCATATGTAGAAAATTTACGCAGACTATTTTTCAAGCGAACTTTTTCAGAAAAAATGCCATACTTTTCATACAATGAATCAAAACTATACTTGATCAAATCATGAAACATTTTAATTTTAGTTTAATGTGAATTTAAATATCATATTGGTGGTACGCCGTACCGAAGTCAATAAATAAACATTTGCGGCATCATCAATTCATCACTCATTATCTTGTGATTTATAACGCAATTTATGTCTCTCGGAAGCCAAATAATGAAAAAGTGATGTGACGTGCGGTGTCAGGTTCCAATCGCTCGGCATTTATTGCTTATAATCCCGTAGGGTTTCATAATTGGTAAAATTATTTTTTATGAACGCGTTCATCACTTGAATGGAAGAAGAACAGTTTCTCTTAAAGGAACGTTTTGATTGAAGAATAGTTTTAATAATTTCCAAACCTTTCGCGTGAGAATGGTTTTAATTTCTTCGAGCGAAAACCATTTTATTCAATTCCAATTTAGAATCGTAATATATTTTATTTGAACCAGTAACAGAAAAAATGAAGCACATATATTTTAATCATATAATGACAAGAAATAACGATGAACCTTTGTAATTATAAGCGTCCAATCCGAAAGAAAACGTCAACTAGGCGAGAATTTAACGTTTTTAAATTAAACAACAAATTTGGTAGAACAGGTTCTCAGCTAGGATGAAACATATTCTGAATGCGAAACGTTTTTAGTATTACTAATTGACGTAACTTTCATATCGCCTTTCGCTTTTATTCAATTTAGAAACTTTGGCAACTATTACCGATCATTGAAATTGACTTCACTTTTATTTGCTATCAAATATTCGGGCATAGAGTAATTAGCCGTCAAATCCCTTAAGAAAGAGTTGTATGCATTGCTTTCCAATGCCAGTGGGGCTTGTCAATTTTATCAATGGTGAAACATTACTCCAGCTGTGTGCTATTTATGTCAAAAACAGCTAAATCTGGAGCAGTACTTGCGACTATTCGGATAATATCAAACGCGTTGATAACTGCTGATGAGTTATCCAGAAAAATGCACCTCTTAGAGTAACATTTGAGTAAACCCGTCCAAGTTTTGGTTAATATATTTGCATCATGAATCGTAGTTCTCCTTTAAATTCTACTATCGCTTTCATGACTGGTGCTTCATTACTTATTTTTTTCATTTTTCGGGAAACGTTTTAAAAATTTTAATCTCTTGATACATTTTTTTTCTTCATATCTATGCACGAAATCGAAAGTTTTGTCAATATATTTTGCTGAAAATTTATTGGGTCATTTACCGGGATGCTAAAATCACTTTCATTGTGTAACAGGTGCGGCAAGGTGAACATGGACGTACAAATTAGAAAGCATGGGACCTTAAAATACCTGTATTTGTCAACAGACGAATCGCTGTCATTAACTTTTACACATTTTATTACCTATTTATCAATCGTCTGCTTCCTCTGCTGATATTTTTGGACACACTCCCGGTGCACGATGAAAGATCTCACATGTAATAACACGAAATTGAAATAATAACGTTAGTTAAGGTTTTATGATTTAAACGTTATATAAAATTGAAGACATTTATAAAAGTAAAATTATAATGTAAATCATTATAGAGTTCACCTTGATGAGTATTTCCATGCATAACACGCTTAACTGAAATTTATCAATTCATTTCTATCACTTTTCATCGTGTTAAAGTAATGTTATATTAATAATTTTTCTATTAATTTTTAAATCATCATAATAATGAAACAAAATAAAAGATGCATATCAATCTCGTCGATTTACGATTGCTAAAGGATGAATATTTACAAAATATTACGACCGTCCAGCACGGGGCTCGTCCTCCACACTCTCTCTGTCATCTTTGAAGAGCTGGTGTCATTAAAAACTGCAAGTTGTGACCTAATTTTATCCTTGAATACTTGGAAAATCATACTCAACTTCTTTGTGTCCAATTTCTCCAGTCTAAAAAAAATTTTGTGGCGTACCGCTGTACAATCGTTCGCTCCATTTATTGCTTGCGCCGAGTCACTCGACTGGGGTCTACTAAACACACTACCCAGCCTAAACGAACCCTCGCAAGAGATTGACGCTTGTCGCGTTTTGAAGGTTAGACCACCGATACTGCGCCTTATAGAGGGTGTCTGTAATACGACGTACAGTCACGTCAGGAAAAATAGTTCCCGATACTTTTTATACAGCCTTAGTATAGGTAGATCATGAAACATGTTATTTGGCCACACTGCACTGCTGTTTTTGTCTGCTGTCTATTTTTTTCTATTGTGATATTATTGATCATCGACCAACTAATTCTTGTTCCAAAAAAACTATATTCTGTGTTGTTATAAAACGATTAAACAATCACTCGGCCATAATTGACCGTGTAATTATATTTATTACAGATATCGGACATTTTGTTATGGTTACATTTGAAGAACTCAGAACATTAAATAAGAAGCAATGACAATAATTCTGTAAAAAGTAAAAAAAAAACTCTTTATTCGGAGTTTCTACGAAGTTTATCGTATTTTTAAATTAACTGTAAAAAGTAAATTTTTTCAAAATTCAAATGATTCATTGTGTGTATCTGAAATATAAGTATTATAATTGCGACTTATTTAAAATACTAAGTTATTTAGAGGTATCCAATAATCTGAGAATAAATATAAAGTTCTTGTAAGTACCTATCCTAATAAACAAATATCAAATGAAATGACCACTGATTTCAATTTAATTTAAATATTAAATTTTAAAATAAATTTAGACAACACCGCCAATATATAGTCGTAAATATATTTTTTACAAAGGGTTTACTTTATATTTAAAGATCGAGTTTGGTGAACGGCGTCAGTACGATATAATGCCTTTTACTGCAGGTAATTGACGAATAAAGTAATATCAGCTATGCTAAATTTCTGATCTAAGATATTGCTATAAGCATTTAAAAAATATTAATTATGTCGTAAAATACCCAACAATTGAATTCATTGAATTGGCGGTGAATGATAGACCACGTTGAAAATATATTTAAAAATTTAATAATAGGTTGATTTGATAATGACGAATAGGTATTCGAAAAGTTTTTTTAAATCTTTAAAATACCTCATTTTAACTAATGATTTGCCATCATCTTTTCGAAAACTTGACATTTGAAATTCCCAATTGCTTAGGAATACATAACTGCCAAATGTGGCTGCTATAGTTTTGCACAATGCATAATTTCATTACAATCATCAACTTGATACATTTCTCTGCCCAAAAGAAATCAATTTGTTTACCTACTCTCCAACTGTTTAATTTTCCATTTTCTCCATCCGTGAGTTCACTGGCAGGTGTCTATACGGCCCGAGAAAGTGAAAAGGAAAGACTCTCAAAAGAGCTTTGGTCTCAAAGCTTTGAGAACTGACGGACATCTCTGGGTGGAATTTTCGTTTCAAAGGTTTACCATCTCCAAAGCACGCAACTCTCCTTAACGCTCCCAACCTTCCAAATCTTTCTGATTGCCAAATAAATGACTAAAGTTCTTCCAGACATGTTCGTTTTCAATCTTGCAACAGGCGGAATATCTTAAGTGTTTCACTTTTGTCATTCTTCATGCTTATGATATGGAAATTTTTTGCTAACTAAAAGCATTCCTACGGTAACATTATTAATGAGTAATATAAGAGGAATGTGCACCAGGCTTGACTTTGTCACTTGACTTTGGACAGTGCCTGGTGCACATTCCTCTTCCAAGTTCAAGTGCCCTATTTGATTTTCTCCCCATTGATGGTCACCTGGTGACCGAAATACCGGTATAGGAGTTCTTCGTAATTATTTTTATTGGTCTTAGGATCTTCTTCCTTGAGATTATTTCTTTGACAGCCAATAGCTCCACATCCTCCAAATTGGTAATAGTTTTCGAACCCAATTTTCTAAGCTTAATGAAGAATTTAATCGCGTATCATTGCTCCATGGAAAGTGACATCGCAAAAACGTGACCAGACCGTCGAACAGGAGTCCAGTCTATCAGCAATCCACCGGCTGTAAATGCTCACAGTTAACTGATGTGTGACATGTTGCTTTCCCAAGATCCCTCATAACCTTTCTCACCACAAATCATTCCACTCAGCCATCTACATTGGTTGAAAACATTATTCTACTTATTTTTGGGGCAGTCTCCATTCAATAACAAATCGAAATTTCTAATTTTGAGGGTAAAAAGGCATACATTTGGATGGATAAAATCTTTTTTTTTTTAAATTAAGAGGTGGTAATATCATTTATGGAATACATTTACGATATTCACCGGTTACAATCAAGGTAATATGTTTAATTTAATGCTTCCCCCTAGTATACTTCGCACGGAATATGGATCCTAAATTCTCTACATGCCAAGGCGTACGCTAGATTAAAATTGTTTTGAGTCGAGTCAGGTAGACATAATATTGAATAACATTAAAGTACACGATAGTTTTAATATTAAACTAATCCCATTTTATTTAAGCTGTCGTTAACTCTTATCTTAATTGTCAGGGTGCGAATTTTGGAAACAACTAAATATTCTCTAATACATCTTTGATCATATTTTCTATATTCTACCTTCAACGTTCCACATAGATTTGTTTTATTTTCGAAGTACCGTTTTTACTTCACAGGATGTTTTGGCAAGAGGTTGTGATAGTAATTAAAATTAAAAATTGTAACAATCAGTCTGGTAAATTTGTCGTTTTCTTGATTATATTAATGAAATTATAGAAATAGCGGTCTATTAGATGTCAGTGGAACGAATTAAAAGCGAAGTTTCAAGTGAAACATTTATTTGGACTCAAATTTTTATTGATATAATTAATCTTAAAGTACTTTTGATATTTATGTGTTCTGGAATAACTTAACGGAATTGTCACAAGAATATTTTTCAATGAAATAAACTTGTTTAATTTTAAATCATGCTTTCATTTCCAGGAATAATATATAGATCATATGAAATTCACAATGACTATTGTGTAACTTGTTACTTTCACCATGAAATAAAAGTCTTTGTTGGACTATATCAGATTTATTTTACTCTTTTGGCGCAGGCTTTTGTTAAGATATTAAGGTCGATTTTGTTTGATGACGGAATTCTCATGCCTTGTCTCGTTTGATTTTGTCCTTCGCTGCCGTACGCTCACTTTACATTTCCTTTTAAGCTCCCTTTCACCTTCGCTTCGTAATGATTTCCTTTTACAAATTGTTTCGCGTGAGCGCGCACCTCTTCCCTAATGGCTGTGGCAGCAAATTCGTCATGCGGCGGCACGTAATGCTTCTCATTCGTTTCGCGATAAGCCTTTCCATTTTGTTTCGAACACTGCGAAATTACATGGGTGGGAAATTTTCCGAATCCCAGTTTTTCACTAAAGCTAGCAGTTTATTTTGGGCCCGTTCAAATTTTCTCTCCACCTTATGCTACGTCATCCAACCTCTCTCGTCCCACTAACCTCCCGTCATCGATGTCTTGCGTCTCTCGCTTCCTTCACCTCCCACCCACTCTTACGAAGGAAACCTCCTACCATCTCCAACTTTACCTTCCCCACCCCTACTTTCCGCCAGTTCAAAAACTGTTTCTTTTCCAATACACATCTCCACTGGGTTTGCGAATTCCTCCCCTGGGTGAATAACAGAGTGAGAGAGAGATAGTGTGTGCAGGTGTCTAAATGGATGACGGAGAGAGAGAAAAGGAAGATTGTTTTTTTATCCTTACTCCATTACCCGAGCATATCCTACCTCTCTTCTCGCCGCTGCTCATAGCTCCTTTCTCCCAGACCGAAAGATTTAGCAATCCGTTTCCCCGATCCTTGGAGCTTTTCTTCCATACTCTCTCAGCCCTCTTTTCGCTCCACGCTACTGTTCGAGGGACTTAAAGGTTTCATTCTATCTCCATAGGTGTCTTCAACCTATCTCTCTCGATGCCTTACTATTCTCCATTCATCTCCTTCACTAGTCACTCTCATTCGTTTCGCCCAGAGTACACCCAGCGGCTTCGATTTTGCTTTCTTCTCGTGAAACATTGTTTCTTGCATCAGCCCTTCATTCAACGCTCACTTTGAGTATAAATCTCCGGGTATCTTCTATTATTTTTTTTCCTACAAAGCGCTTCTATCCTTAGGGGTTTAAAATCTACGTTCGTATTTCCTCCACCACATTTTTCATCCCCCTCACTATCCAAGGCTTGGGCTATCGAATCATATGGCTTTCGAGAGAGTGGGAGTTAAATCAGCCGTAGCCTCATTAACGCCATTCTTTTTGAAGTTAGTTCATTTTTAGATTCAAACGCTTCAAGGTTGCCACGGGTACCTTGTCTCTTTAATTTTGAATAGATGCTTGAAATAATTTGTTGCTGAGTTGATAGGAATATCGGTAATGTAAAATGTCTACCCAGTAATGGCGATTTGACAAAAATCTCAAATTTCTACTAAGTAATAGCAATCCCCATAGCAAACGCTGAGGCCTGAGGCTTTTTGGAAAACTTTGAAACAGTCCTCTACAGATGTTAGAAAGTCCTCTGCCTAGTAAAGAAAGCTTAGAAAACTTGCTGGTATTGATGAGTTATAAAAACCATAAACGGGAATCGAACCCGGCCCCTGCGGTCAGAAGTCAAACGCTCTGGACTACAGCGACGCATCAATTAAATATATACTGTACAAAATAAATAAATACTCTAAGAAATTGTCTAGAAGCCAGGAAATTTGCTAATAAATGAGTAAGTGGAGAATAAGTTAGACTATCCAAAACACAAATATTTCGGTTTTTTGTTGTATCAGTGTAATATTGAAACTATCGTTCAGAAAATGTCTAATTTAAAATACTAGGAGTACATTATTAGGTGCGACGTTATGTATATATGGAACTGACAATGGATATGAACGAAAAGACTGAACGTTAGGTAAGTGGGAAAGGAAAAAAAAATTGTACCGGCAATAAGTAAATGTAATCAATTTACTTAATTATAAATAACTTATACAAATTGAGACCACTCAATCACACACCACTTTTTCCATTTTTCATGGCACTGGTTTTCATGAGTATTATGGTATTCTGTCAATCATCGTACAAGGCAAGATGATCAACCCAAATCATTTAAGTATAGACCTCAGGAATAAAATTATTTAATATAGACTATATGCATAATACTTCCTTTCTTGCCGTGGAGTTTTCAAAATTTCCAAGTTTAAAAATATAGATGCATAATATAGGTTTAACTAAAGGATTGATGCCACAATTAACTTCATTATCAAATAGTAATTGCATTATTTACCTTATTTATTGCTTTATTACCAATCCTTGCATCTCATTCCCCCTGTTTAAGCCAGGTCGTTAAATTACACCTGTGTATATGGTGTCTATGAATTAGACCTGCTCTCCTGCCTATTGTGTATGTATGTGGTTCGGTAGTGTTTTTGCTAATGAATTCACAGAATTTTTGGTAATCGTCAGAAACCAATGTTCACGGCACTTATTTTTCTCGGTTCATTACAAAATGTCATTTCTCTTTTCTGTTCACTAAAAACGGTTTTCTAGCTCTACTAAAGAGGAATTGAGTCGCTGATTACAATCTTAAAATAAAATGAAAATAATGTTATGTATTCCTTAGCTACGGTTGTATACCTCTATGGTTCCTGCAAAAATTTCATTGCCAATATTTTATGGGGTTAATTATTTTTTATTACCATATGCATATGATTAGTAGGTGGATGAATAGGATTGCGTTCTAAATGAATTTTTAATGAAGTGTGAAAAATAAAACTTGGTAGGTTCCACAATATCATATTAAAAATACTGGTTTCATCAAACAATCGACACCTTCAAACACAAATTACAGAATATGTACCGTTTATACATGTACTCTTGAAAGCGGCCGAAGGAGAGTAGGATTTTTCTCTTCATCACGTAGTTAAATATAGTTGAGTCCCATCGAAAAATAGTTGTGAAAAATGGTTGATCACCATTGCCATTTTTTTAAAAGAATTTGGTTCCAGGCTGAAAATAGTATTCAGTTTTGGTAAAGAGATAATATTCATTTGTCACGCTATTGAAATAACGTGACGAAGATTTGTAAGATATTAATAAGGTTTTCCTTTATGTCTAATGACCATTCGTTATTTTATGAATTTTAATTAAAATTTTGTTCGCATAATATCATTTAATTTGTCATACGATTATTAATAATATTACTACTGATGGTTTAAGTAAAGATCGTCAGAATTCCATTGGTTCTTATGATAGTCTTTTACGAAATAAGGCAAAATAAAACATCTTCGTTAAAGCACGATATGGAGCAATTGTATATCCTTACTTTCGGAGAACGCATTATAATCACTCGATAAACGAGTCACATGCAAATTGTGTTGCTTCATGCCTCGTCTTTTTATGTAAGCGCTCTCTGCACGGCTTCCGCATGCAATGTTTTCTTTGGGGAAAAGCGTTTATGGCCGCGGGGCGTTTGTTGCATGGACGAGAGAACATTTCATGACGTATGAAACGAGAATTTCCCGGGTGAGAGCTAATTTAGACCGATTCTCAAATGTTGACCTGTCGAATGCGATCGTGCATTTTGACGGGAAACGAGTATTTACGCAGGCTATGATCGCACGGGGCCAAACTGTATCCCTCTCATTTCCCTCTTCTTCTCCAAGAAAAACTATGCTAACCATGATAGGAAGCCTTGCTATCGTGTATCACATGAATATCGTTAACATATGAATTACCCCTGTGAGTGATTAGTTTTGAATAATGAGAATGGGGATTCGTGCAAGTCATAAAATTCACAAAACTTATTTTTTCAAAGTATATCTTTAAAATCTTCGTGGATGAGAATGAATGAAGGTAAATGAATGGAAACTTCATGCTCCGCATATCATTATTGAGACTTGAGGGTTTATTATCTTATTATATTTCAACTATTTTTTCTTGACTAATTGTGACTCATTCCCAAGGGTTCAAACGACAAGTTATTTCTATCGGAGACCTTGAGATCATTAATAATGTTCTTAATGTGATGACGGAACCTGTATCATTATCAAGTTTTGTTAAGAGATATTTCAATCATTAATATAATTTCTTTGATGTAATCTTCCATCAGTGTTCGTTCACTATGTACTCGTAAATTGTCAAATGGTAAAAAAAAGTTCACAATCACTACGATATGTACCGTGCTAAATCATCAAATGCGTGAAAAAAATTATATATATATATATATATATATATATATATATATATATATATATATATATATATATATATATATGTACATACATATATACATGTGCCTTGTTATATATTAACATTTATTATATTTAAACAAAAAATTGGTCATGTTTAAAAATTCACATTTGAACCTTCTTTGCTTGAACTCTGTAGAATTCGTAAAACAACCGCAAATATACATTATTAAATACATGGGAAATCGTGAAATAAGACAGTCTGATAACACTTTTGGCTTTGGAAAAAGTCGAATATACTTCTGTATTTCCTAGAATAGCTATGTTGGATTCCCATTTTAACTTATCCAATAGTTCCGAAAATTATAGTTATTTATGTATTTTGTACTTTTTTGTGCCTATTATGCGTTCAATCCAAACGATATATACGTTTTGATTGGTTATCTTAAATATGGAATTGTGAAGATGCATGAAAATGAGAAACAATTGCCAAAACTTAGAAAAATTTTATTGCAAAAAAAGTAGTTGATTTATTTGGTGCATTTAAAGGATGAATATCGCGTGATGTGCTCCCTGGAGCATAATTATCTCCACCCCCCGGAAGAAAAGTACTCGCCTTCCATCCGGAGCGACTCTTGCTCCTTTACCGTACGTATACCATCGCGTGATTAATGGGACGAACCCATGGGGCATTTAGGAAATGTGAGATGGGCGGACTCTCCACCAGGATTAGCACGGCGACGGAAGCATTTTCCGTGTAGTAAGGTAAACACAATTCGAGAAAACTTTCACCTCCTTTTAATCTCGTTTCTCGACTTTAAATTCGAGAAAATTCACGGGTTTCTCCAGAATGGAGAGTAAAATTTCTCCCGCAAATACCTCTCCTGTATGTACACAGCGAGCCTTGATCAGTAAACAGGTATCGTAATCTGATATCATATTTCATTATCACATTTTTATGTAAAATATTTGTATACTACATCATATTATCAACTTAATTTGAAATGTTTTACGATTCATGTCTTGTTGATTTGACCTCAGTATTGCGCCAGCGACAGCCGTTGAAAGCCGTTAAGTTCTGGTACTGAATATGAACTGATCTGGTACTGATTTGTATTCCTTTCAGGAACAGTATGAAGTCACACATGGTTAAAGGTATTGCCTACAGAATGGATCAGAAACACTTAATATTAATTTTAGGAAGATTAGCTAACAATATAACCTAAAATTAAACTTTTTCACAGTCAAATATACGAATTAGAAAAAGCATGATCAGCTCATACTGTAAACAAAATAAAGAGTTTCTAAATACCTTTCCATGGTCATGTGAAGCATCTTATCCTTTTAAGAAATTAGATAACTACTAAGGTGCGAAAAAGGCCACTTATTATTACCTTCCTTTTTTATATAGGGTAAAAGTCATTAATGTTTGATATTCATGCGGCCCTTTCTTTCATATTTCATCTTCAGTGTTCCGTATTTGTTTTCCAAAGCACTTATAGAGTAATCCAACAATTTCAGAGTGCAAAAATCATTCGCCTTGACTGGGAAAGCCCCAAAATTTCAGAGTTTAAGAGGACGCCTCGGTAGCTTAAGTGGCTAAAGCACTCGACCGGATATTGAGGGATCTGGGTTCGGATCCCAGTCAAGGCGAATGATTTTTACACTCTGAAATTGTTGCATTGAAATGCACATTAGCGGATGACTCCGTTAAAAGGAACTGTTGCGGCATCTACCGCAGTTTCTTTGGAATTTCACTTATAGAGGATTTGCACGGTTACTCAAAATAAGACATGTAACTAATTACAAATATCTCACTCATGTTCCTTAATTCGTCTTTGGGTAATAATAAGACACTGCATTATCGATTTTAAAATTTGATTGATAACATCCAAAATTTTTTAAAAACATCTCTTTACCAAGGAAATCACTAATATAGGAGTAAAAAATAAAATTATAGTAATTAATTCGTAAATGTAGTATTGAATGTCACTCGTATAAAGCATATTTTTGTCGTAAGGACTCCGGAGGAAAATCAAGGGACAGGGGCACTACAAACAGGCAAGGACACGCAAAAGAGGACAAACAAAGGCGAATGCGTCACAAAGAGTAACAGAAGAGCAAAGGGATGAAGCGCTTTGTCGAAACCCAGTATTTTATTTTTCTGAAAAGGCAGCGGGGGGGGGGGGGGGGAGAATTGCCCAAACCAAAGCCTTTTCCCAAAGGGTAATTACTTTCAGCGGAAAAGTTTACGCCATTAAATCCGAGAGAAGTGCTAATATTTGCATACGTTGTTATATCTTCACATCGCACCATTTGGCCGTGAGAGCGGACTCAATGCGGCTAGCTCGTGGCCGCGTTCCTGTTTTCCGTTATCACTTAGTTTATTGTCTCACCATATTCCCATTCTACGTACCTCTCCACTCACTTCTATTTCTTCCGCCATCTTCTCCCCTCCAAAACTCTCAAACTCAAAATCAAATGGATCTCCACTTCTAAACAATTATGGTTGATTCAGTATCTATCATGCTCGTCCGCCCTCTGTGACCAAGGCATCATTCCTTTCGCTTATCCGAGGCTGAAGCGGAGTTGCGTTATGTATTAATCATCTGGATTGCGGTACGATGCGATAAAAATACTTTGATGCGGAAGTTATATTTTTTTTTGATTGCCTTCGCCGGAAGACAACTCAATCACCGAATTGGACACACTAAGCACGTAGGCTCGAGATTCTTTTAACTTCTATTGATATATTACCCCGGCGAGTAAATTCGCTATGAAGTTTCAATGATTACTTTCGTTTGTGTCATAGGAAATTTTCGCGCAATGCTGGAGTGATATAGCAAGATTTACTGATAAATAGCGATCATAAACCTAAACTCTACAAGGTTAATTATATAGGAATATCGACGGCAAAAGCAAAGTTCTCGCAAAGTCCTCTTTTCCCTGGAAGATAAAATACTTGGTTCTTCAACTTACGTTTTCATTAAGCACGATCTAGGTTCCGACTCAGAAAGTTATCATCAAAAGTCGTTTTAAATCAAAACCTAGGTTGTGCCTTAGATACACGTGCAGGTATGTGAAAGAACCAAGTATTTTCTTTTCCAGAATAAATTTCTTCCCCAAAGTGATGCCTCCAACCATCCTCTTCCTCTGTTCACCTTTAATATTCATTTCAAATAATAATGATGGAAGTGTGTGTTTAATTTTATGAACGACCTACTTGCAGGTAGAAATGAGTAAATCACTTAGCATTAAAAAATCGGTTAATTAGATTTTATTTGCACTGAAGGCCAAATAAAAATAGTCTCAATATTCAACTGTTTCTAGCTCACTTAACTATCAGGCTTACATAACTAACATCAAGTTTACTCATCGAAATCGCTACCTCTCTTCTTCCTATGAATTGTTCGTATTTCGCGTTCTCTTCTGCCTCAATTTTTTTTATTTTAGTTATTCGAATTAATGCAAAATTTCTTTTCTTTGGTGTGCTTTTCATATTCTCCGATCTCTCTGCACATTATTTTGCATATTATTTGCTATTTTGTGAAACGCTTGATCATTTTTAGTTTTATCTTATTTTTTCACTGTCTATCACAAAAGCGTCCTTGGAATCACGCCCTCCCACCTGTAAATATATCGCCATTGCATAGACCTAAGGGAAATTTTCTGCTCCTTTTCATTTCTCAACTTAAATTTTAGTATCCTTATATTTTATTATCCCATGTACAAAAATAATGATAAGATAATAATCTCCATAAGATAATGGGATTTCTTTGTGATAGTGGTAGTTTGTTTGAGGCATAATGGAGGGGTAGGAAGAAACCTAAGAGGAATTAAAAACTACGGATGAACATGTGAGAATAAATAAAATAATTTAGAGGGAAGATATGGAAAATAGTGACGATGAAAACAGAGAAGAGCTAGCTTGATAGAATCAGAATTCAAACTCCAAAGATGATTCCAAAGAAACTGCGGGAGATGCCGCAACAGTAACTTTTAACGGAGTCATCCGCTAGGCGAATGATTTTTACACTCTGAAATTGCTGCATCCAAAGATAATATTTGGCAACCAGATTAGGTGAAATCCATCTCGGTGTAAGTTTTCTTAACCTAATTACAGTTTGGGAAAATGCCCAAGACAAGGTGGCGTGAAAAGATGACGGAAAACATGGGAAAATTTAGAAACATTATATATCGACTTCGACATAACAAACCTCGATCTGGAATTAAAGTTACAAAAATTCCGTCCAAAATTCAGTAATAAGAAATTTTTTTAAACTTCTGGGGGGGAATGGAGGTTTGTTATGACTCAAATATTTTGGGTTCATATTAATTAGTACTTAACTAAGAATAAAACATAAATTTCACAAAATGAACTAAGGTAATATCCTCATTCGTTGCTATGCATCTCATTTCTTATCCAATATTCTCTCATCATTGATCAGCCTATTTTAATTCTTTCCATCACCTCTCTCGGAATCACAATGACTCAAAAAATCTCGAGTTTTGGTTGAATATATCTTTCAAAATACCCCAGAACTTATATGAAAATTAAGACGACATATTTTCATGGACTGTCTTAGCCTTATCTGATGTAAATTCTTATTTTTCTGCAACAGCCAGGAAGAAAGCTGGAATTTCTTCGCGGAAGTATAAAGTGGAAATAAGCTTTGTTGTACCAGAATTTTGCAAAAAATGAGAAACTGATATGAAACAAACACGCATTACTGAAGACTATTTAACAAGCTCTTCATAACAACGGAAAATCATTCACCGAAGCGAACAAAAGTTCCTCAACAATGGACAGAGGTAATTTCTTGAAGCGTTCCAATTTGACATCGCCATTCTATGGTGCATAAAATGGACGGGCGTGTGGATTCTCTTCTCCGCCTCCCCTTTCAGCAGCATTTCCTCCGTCGATCCAACTTCCTTTCCCCTTGCAATGCCTTCCCTGCATCGTCCCGGATTCCTTCGGAAAGGCTTCCGCCCCTGAGCACAAAGATTCACCTGCATCATTCAGTTACTTCCTTTCTTCGGTGTGTCAAAAGTAACAAAACTTGACGGTGATATTTCCTGACCGATTTCTTTTTTTGCCAGTCATTATGCTGAACAACCAAAACTATTAATTTAAACTAAAACTTAAGTTACCGAACGTCATACACCGTTGCTATTACTTAATTAATATAAATGAGCTAATATTATATGTACATTAATTTAAATGAAAGGATACCAGGTAATTCTAGCGATATTTTTTTAAATTATCGTCTCAATAATGTGTTTTACTTTACCTAAAAACATATTTTCTCACTTTGCTAATTATTGCACTTTGCTAATTAGTCTAATACTTCTGCTATTAAAACTAATCTACTAGTCAAGATAGTAGTTTTTAATTGATGAAACACAATTTTAAGATCTACCTTACATAACACTAAATACATTATTTAAAACATTAATTGAAAAATGTCATTCCCATAATCTATATGCCATACTTCCTGCATTCGTTTCGTATAACCAGATTTCAACCCTCAACCGAAGTCTTCAACAGTCTATCGCCACTAAGTATGCCGTGAATTCATTTCTCCAGGCTTATTCCAGTTTCTACCAAGAACCTTCTTCCATCCGTTACCAAGTCTAAAACTTCTTCGCTTGCTTTTTTTCCATTCAGTTAAATTTTTCTGTCGTATCCCACACTCACCTGTCTACAATATCCACCTATTTTCTTACCTTTGCGACCAAGTTTACCCCATGCATAATATGCATAATACTATACTCATATAATACTAAAATTTTCACTTCTCTAATCTAAAATCATTACTCGTAGTACACGTCACAATTTTCTCATTGTGTAAAACTTTCTTTCTCGTCTGCAATTCTTCATTTACGCTCATTATAAGTTTCCCGCCATTTTCGAAAACATGACTAAATTAGTTTCATCGCTCTATGATATCTGCTTTATGTTATACTATATTCATGTCCACTCAAATGCATTGCTAAACTTAAATTCTAGGTATTAGCAATTTATTTTTTTCCAGTCATTAATATATATTTCACAACATTTTTCAATTTATATAATAGATCCATTAAGGCGATATTAAAAAAAAATCTAACCGCTAAACTGATGGGTCACTACGCCACACGTTTCTTTTAAGACATTGGCATGTAATCAGTCGCCTGTATCAAAAATGTTAATATATTTTTTTACCCTTAGTTTCTCAAATGGTTATCCCCTTAAAGATTAATTATTTGACAGCCTAGGGTCTCCTTTGGTAACAGGAAAAATTTATTTAAATTCATTGAATCGACTACAAATATCGCATGTAAAAATTATTATGTATATATACCTTATAATACGGCAGAACCAGTGCTTTTTCAAGGCTTTGAGTGCTGTTTCACATGACAGAAAGAACTTAATTCTTATGTCCGAAATATGCATGAATCTGTGCAATGGTGTTTAATATTTGGTGATAATTCATTCCCCAGTGGTAATGTAGATTTGGAGATTGTCCTCAAAAGCCATGGATTCCATTGCGGAATTTTCAATTTGAACGTTTCCATTAAGAAGGTATCAGTTTATTTCAATTTTTTCTTCCAAAAATGAACGCCAATTCATCCAACACGCAGGCTGTCTCTAAGCAAAAAATTTTGTTGGACAGCTATTGAGAGAAATGGCGTCCATTGACACATTTTAACCCAATTGTAACCATTGTAATTGTAACCACCAACATTGTAACATTTTTATACAATACGATGTTTGAGCGCAAAGCTATTGACTTCAAGTTATTACATCTATGGATGCCTTTACACTCCTAACGAGGAGGTGGAGCAGTTTTGTAATAGATGTCAACGTCCTAAGCTCTCTACCACTTTGTGAATTTGTACGCAAACCGAAATTTTGGCTCTCGAAATTTTAGGGTTAAATAATTCCTACCATTTTGAGTGAGAAGTCGATTAAAACGCATTTTGGAAATTGCGAAAATTGTGAGAGACGAACAAAATATTCGATGTAAAACAGGTTTAATCATTTTAAGATATTTAAGTTTAGACGATAAAAGCATATTATAACTTGGGAAGGTAAAATAGAGTAAAATTAAAGTTTCTGGTTGATCTATCGCAATTAGTCACAAATTATCGTCCCTCAATGAACTCCAATTTTCAAGAAACCTATTTTTACCATTTCATTCTGTCAGCATAACTTTCGTCTCTTTTCACACGTTTATAGAAAAACTAATCATCTAATCATGTTAAGGCAGCGGCAAAACTTATCTTTGAACTACCATTTTTTCCTCTATTCTGTAACAATGTTTCTTAACATAGAATTCAAGAGATGATCATTATACCTTCATGTTGTATTTCGTTTAGAAAATTGTCTTTTCTGTTTCAAGTATTTTGCAAATATATCAAAGGAAGGATACTTCACGCCCTCATTTGCAAAAAAAAAACAAGAAGAGTCCTTAATTTGTCTTGTAAACATTTAATCTGGGAAATTTGGCTGAAAACGGAAATGAGTGTCCTTGAACTCTCCTTGCTAAAAGAAATGACTGAAATCCCTTTGCGGAAATTTCGTTTCTAATTACTTCCTCTTAAAATTCCTCCTATTTTATCACGACAATTAAAATGACTACAGAGAAGAGTTTGTTAAAGGCTAATTGAAAGCTTCAATTGAGAACTCATTCGGTAGGTGCGATATATTATCCTGTCACAATAAATGAGGTAAAAATAACACTAATTTTTTCCTGTTCTCTTGCGTTTACATTGAAACGGAGGCAAAGGATAGCGGTATAACGGATTTCTGAATGAATTACCCTTATGAAAACCGGAATAGGAAGAGGGAAGGGGGAGAGAGTGAGAGAGAGAGAGAGAAGTGGAGGAGAGCAAACAATTGAGCATCAGCCCAGATCTCGTTAATAATTCTGAGAATTCTCTTTGGACCTTTTTATACGCTCGCCGTTTTTTTAGAATTCCCTTTTTCGGTATGAAACAAAGAGTTCTGTTATATGGCGTGCTAGGGTTATGGTAGGTCTCGAGAAGATGCGACCAAGGTGATGGAAGAGCGAGAAAGAACGGGAGAAGTGGCTCGAATTTGCGCAAGGAATGATGGGAAAAAGGTTATGTTTATGATGGTCTGCCCGGTTTCGTCTCTGTTACTCGTACAAGCACTTGGTATCCCATTCTCAAATGGTTTCAGACGCTCCCTGGCGTGTCATTTATTTTTGAAACTTACCTTTCCATTTTATAGCTTGAATTTAAATGAGAAAGATGCAGAGGTAGCACTAAAAAAATATATTTTTCGAATATAATGAAGATTAACATAGTCATTACCGCGTTTCCACTGCTGAGTTACACCTTTTTTCCCAAAGATACTACTTTGAATAAATATGAATTTAAATAAAAATTCATTTAAGTTCGTTCTGGGCGATAACCCTCATTTAATGGCAGTCATTTTCGCAAACGGAATAACTTACTTTAACATTTTTTTTGGGATTTTACATTTCTCAGCTGGACTACCTGAATAAAGAGTTAATGATAATATGATTTATATTCTCCGGTTTAACGCCGTTGTTAAATGTTCATCTTTATTCAGAGCATTGCAGGGTTAGAAATAAAGGTAAACCATATTGGCTGAAATTAAGATTGTTTACCCATTCATGACTTGAATTAGTTTCTTAGTTTCCTGTGCTAAACGGGTAGTAACTAGAGTACCTTCTCGTTCTGAATAAAAAAGCATGAGTTTTATATAACTATGGTCAGTTTTTAACAAGGCTTGAAGCATTCCATTTAAAAAGCAACATTCCCTCAGAACTAAGGCTTAATATTAAAAAATAAAAGAAAAAAATCAGAGAGCAATAAAAATTAACCGTCACAAAAAATTACTTGCATTAAAAGGATGTCCGACCGATGAATGCACTAGATAATTACGACTGTTTATGTTAGATACGAAACTGGAGCTTGAAAAGTGGAAATTCCAGGTCCTAATTTATCTTTCCCTATACACAAGAAGATATATATATATACGAGGGTCATCCGGAAAGTAGGACCCGTTCGTGCCGCATGAAGTGCTGACGACGCGAGTAGCCGCTGGACGAGGTCAGATAGCTTCAGTGGCTTGTCTGCCTTCTCTGAGCCAAGTTGCGTGACGCTAGCATTGCCTGTGTTGTTTCTGTGATTGTTTACAATGTTTAAAAAAATTGAGAACGCCGCCAGTTGTGAAGTGAGGGCAGTGATTAAATTATTCAATGCAAGAAACGTTCGCCCATGTGATATTCATCGCCAATTAAAGGAGGTGTATGGAGACAATGTAATGGACGAGTCGTCTGTTCGGCGGTGGTGTCGCAACTTCAACATGGGGAGGGGGAACACACACGACGATGAGCGTTCGGGGAGACCGTCTGTCATTACAGACCAACTGGTGAGCTCAGTTGACGAATTCGTGAGGAACGATCGGCGCGTCACAATTGATGACATCTGTGAGCATTTTCCCAATGTTTCTCGAACAATTGTTCATGAAATTGTTAAACACCATCTGCATTATGCAAAAATTTGTGCAAGATGGGTCCCTCGCGTATCTCAATGAGCTGGCGGCGAAGGACTATGCAGCAGGAATACAGAAACTTGTCACACGTTATGACAAATGCCTTAATTTGCTTGGAGATTATGTTGAGAAGTAGTTTAAAGTATCCTCTTTCAAATAAAATTTTTTATGTTTGTTAATATTTACTTTTGTGTCTTTATTTCACGAACGGGTACTACTTTCCGGATGACCCTCGTATATGTATATATATATATATATATATATATATATATATATATATATATATATATATATATATATATATATATATATATATAATTAAATATTCTTCAACACATAGTACAACTGTTCTTTTCCTTCAGACACTCATAAAAAATCAAATTCCAAAGATGTGTTTTAATGGAGTCAAAAAATACATATGCAGGTATTACTGGCTTTTGAATAATCCACTTAATTTATATTAGGTTTGGTTGATTAGGGAATATGAATAAGAATAGGGATAGAAAAAAAGAGAGTTATAAAGCATATAAAATCTATGTCGACAGTGCCGAATCTCTGCGAAGGGTCGCAAATAAACTACGGCCCATCCGAAGGAGACTATACATCTTCATATAACGTCAACCGCTGCTTGACAGATCTTTCGCACCTGAAAGCCACTGTCAAGAAAAGCCTAGTTTTTGGAAAACTCTTCTGTTCTGGCATTTCTCATGTATTTTTATTTAGCCTCTTGAAACCTACAGAAGGATTTTCTTTTCATTTACCTCTCTAAATCATTTATTCTTCATCTATATATTTGGTAATTCGACTCTCTTTTATTCTCTCAGAATGATCAAATCAGCAAATCCTCCTTTGTGTGCGCCTATCATCAATTCATTCCATTAAGGTCTTTACGCGACCCATTTATTGCATAATCTCTATCTCTATTTTTTCTAAAACAATCCTAACGTCCCCGATATCCATTATTATCCATTATCCAAAGGTATTATTCATTATGAGTATATCCCCAAAGGACAAACAGTGAATGGGCAGCACTATATAGAAGTTATGAAAGGGCTAAGACACACCATATTGTGGAAGAGACCACAAATATGAAAAAAAGCTCTTGGTGCTTTCGTCACGACAAAGCACTGGTGCACACATCGTTAAATGTTGCCGAGTTTTTGGCCAAAAATAGCACACTAGCGATCCTCCAGCCACCCTACTCGGCGGATCTTGCTCCAGCGGACATTTCCTTTTTCCTAAGTCTAAATCCATTGAAGAAATCCAGTGAAAATGCGCCACAGACTTAAAGACTATCCCAAAAGAAACGTTCCAGAAGGCATTCTAAATCTAGATGAAACATTGGGAGCGTTTTATTGGCAGCCAAGGACTATTTTTTGGAGGTGATACGCATAATGAAAGGGTGAGATATCAAAAATCAAATATTTATTCAAAAGGAGTCACCCTATTTTTGAAATGACCGCGTAAGAAGGACTTGGGGTTAGAAAGGAGGTATAAAGTCAAAATGTTTGTATGGGAATGGAACTCGCCGATTAGAAATGTAAAGCATTGAAAAAGTGGATCAGCGAATAAAAGAAGCTTTGGGATTATGTTGCTGGAGGGAAACGAGGAAAAGCAGAGGACGAATGGACCATATGGAGATCTCTGAGGCATAGAAGACCTACATGGATAGGATATTTCTTGAGGAAAAATAGATAAGTTAGTTAAATAATGGATTAGTTAGAAATCTAATAGAATCAAATAAAAGGAAGACCCCACGAGAACCGTGAGGCAAGTGAATAGGACAAATTAAGGACGTAAAGCAGATAAGCTATCGGGGTGAGGGAATTGACGCAAACATAGAGAGAAATGGACTGCTTTAAAACAATCTAAGGGTTGAAAAACGGATTATAAATAAACTGTTATTATGATTATAAACTAACTGTTATTAGTGATTATAAATAAACTGTTAATAAACTAGCTTATAGGAAAAATGTCATCCACTTGAATAATTATGACTCAAACTCATGTAGCAGTAATTCTTTTCTAATTCATTGTCAATTAAAAAAGACTGTCTCAATTTAAATTTCTCCTTATCTCACCGCATATATGAAGGGGTTAATTGTTGTAACCTCACAGACAGAAAAATAATTATAAACTTATTCAAAAGGGAGGAAATGCTTTTGGCCTATGACAGAGACAAAGAATGAAAACAGCGGAACTGGAAAGCCTTGTTCAAGAGATGATGAATTGTTCGTAGATATAAAAACTTAATCAAGTCCTGATTAGAAAATGAAATTAAATGGGTAACGAAAAACATGCTTGAAATTCATGGCCAGTGAATAGTCTTAAAACATCTAGTTATTCTCTTTTCAAATCATATCTAAAAAAATGGGTAAACACTTCTCGGTTAGGTTACGGAAAATATTTTGGAAAATATGAATGCACATAGGAGTGATAAAATGCTCAAGTTAACTTTGTCGGTGTGGACAGAGAGATGCTTTGATAGAAAAAATGGAAGCATTTTATCATACCGTAACCTTTCTCTTCCATCATCTTTATTTTACCGGAGCAAATTGCGTTTGTTTCTGCGTGCCTTCTGCTTCAGATAATCTCACTACCAATTACAGCCAAGCCTCGACCCACTCGGATAATTTCCTTTTATCCTTTAACTAAGCCTGTTGGTGACTTTCTATGAACGCCATGGAAAATGAAAATATCATGGCAATCTTCCCGATTATATAGCATGGAATGGGGAAGCCATGGTAAACGAAGTGTTTGCGAAAGAACCAGCGGAGTGTTGACGGGATAGTTTGCGTGGAAGGAGTGGGCAGGGGAGGACGTGGTGGACGTAGGTGGGTTCTGCATTTTATCGGAGCAGCCATTTTAGAGGGCGATCGAGAACGAGGTCATTTAATATTGAAACCGCATCGATGAGTGGCCGATTCTGGTTGGTTGAGGGGGAGTTGGGAGGATTTGGGTGGATTGGGAAGCCGTGCCAGGCGAAAAGTGTGCTGTGGTGTGCGGGATTGGGAAAGAGATGCGGGGAAAAGAGTGGAGTGGGACGAAGAGTCACATATGGGTGCGAATGCATGCAGATCAGATCCTAGTCCAGGTTGCTGCAATCGTGTTTCACGAATCGAGCCCACGCACGACGCAAGCTTCTATGAGTTGCAACGGTTCCGTGCTATTCTCCATATCCTATGCCTTTGACATAGGTTCGGTGATAGCATTGTTACGATTTATAAAAGTACCTTTGCTCGATTCCTCTAATCCCTCCCTGAATGAGTCTTTAGGGGCAACGATACTCGCCAACTTCTAAATTTTCTCCCAAAAAGTCATGGCTATATCTCTCTCTAGGCTAAGTAAACATAAATAAAGCAACATACCTTAGTTTTTATTTTAACCACCTAGTTTAGTTTACTCAGAATACAGCCTTGAAGCGCGATCTGAAAACGTGCGAAAAACACATAGCTGAACTGTCCTTCAGTAAGTGTTTATATATATATATATATATATATATATATATATATATATATATATATATATATATATATATATATATATATATATATATATATGTATATGTATATATATATATTATTATTATTATTATAGGTAATGTACCAGTTAAGGTAGGTTTTGGATGGTCATAATTTCTAATTAATTAATTGGTGACCCCTAGCAAAACACAACATCCTACTCTCTGAGTACTTTCTTCCTCCCTTCATCCCGTTCAACATCCCTCTTCTGTTCCTTCCCTTTCCTCGTTTGCCTAACATTCTCCCCTCTATTACAGTCTTCAACATCCCACTGCCGGTCAATACCCCCTTCATCCACTTTTCCTGCCTCCATAGGATAACTCCCAACAAACCCCTTTCCTCGCCCACCATACCAAGTACTTCCTCATTTGTTTTCTTCTCTGTCCATTTCACCTTCTCCATTCTTCTCCACACCCACATTTCAAAAGTCTCCAGTCTACGTCTATCCTCCTGCTTCAATGACCGTACATAGCTACGCTCCATATCAATTATATATATATATATATATATATATATATATATATATATATATATACTAGCTGAATACCCGGCTTTGCACGGGTTAGGGAGAAACAATAATATAAATATGCTACATAAATAAAAACAACAAATTATAAAGTACAATAATACACTACTTCATACAAATTTAAGAATCTTTTTTATTTAACACCTGTTTATAAACTACATTTTTTGTTTCATATCCAGGAGAAAGAATATATAAATTTTTAGGCGAACCTACTCCGGAGCAAGCAACATAAAGTTGCCCGTGGCTAAAACATGGCGATCTAAGATCAACACCACAAAACTTTAAAGACTGTCCCTGTGATTTATTAATGGTAATTGAAAAAGCTAGCCGGACTGGAAACTGTAGTCTTTTAAAGTTGAATGGAAGATCAGTTGGGATTAGAGGTATCCGTGGAATAAAAATTATTTCACCTTTTCCTTTTCCAGTTAAAATGACTGCCCGGATTATATTTTTCATTAATTTTGTCACACACAATCGTGTCCCATTGCAGAGTTTTGGTGGATCTAAATTTCGCAATAAAATGATTGGAGATCCTATTTTAAGTATAAGGTGATTTTGTGGCAATCCAGCTGGATCAAGTGAATTTAGGAATTCCGTTGGATAATTGACGGCTTCGTCAGCATCCACTACGGTATCAACCGATTTATATTAAATCACGTCTCCTGGCAGCATGGCTAGTATCTCCTTGTTAATTTCATTAACATCATCATTCTTAGGAGTAAGAATGGCTCTTTCTCGCAACCATTCTAAATTTTTATAATTTTGATTAACGTTAGGATAGACTGCTTGTATCATATCGTGGACAGTTTTCACCGATACACATAAATCTGATGAGAATTTTATCATACCAGATGCTTCAATAACTAATCTATCTTCTCCAATCTCCAAAAGTTTATTTGCAAAATTTTGAGCATTCCCATATCTTAAGAGGATTCGCATGTTTTGTTTAAAGCTAATTTCTTGGACATGATTCCATAGAACAGTATGTTTTAAACAGGCATAAATTTCATCGGCTGAAGTCGATTTTGGAATGACAGGCAGAGTTTGACGGAAGTCTCCACACAGGAGTACCAGAGCTCCTCCCATTAAACTGCAGTTTCCTCTAAGATCTTGCGTTGAGGGCCTCAAGAGATTTTTTATGAGCCATCGTACACTCATCCCATACTATCAATTTACATTCTATAAGAACTTGTGCCTGGCCGCTTGTTTTATTTATATGACATGTGGGATTTTCTTGTCGGGATATATTAAGTGGCAACTTATGGGCAGAGTGGGCTGTTCTTCCTCCTTCCATTAATTTCGCTGCAATACCTGAAGATGCAACGGCTAGAGCAATTTCTCCATGAACCCTGATTTCAGCGAGAACTAAATTAATTAAAAATGTTTTCCCCGTGCCACCAGCAGCATGATACTGAAAAATGATACCTCTCTCTTGTTTATCTACTTGATCCATTATTGTTTCGTACGCGAATTTCTGATCTTCATTAAGAAGTGGCTTTTTATCCGCGATGTATGCTTCTAAGTCTAAGAGATTGTAGCGAGTTTCACGTATATAATCTGGATAAAATACACCCTGTTGATCTTGTACAGGTGCAAAAAGACCAAGTTCCACTAAAGTCTTGTTAACCATGGTGATACACTTTTCCTCCAAAATAATCAAAATTTTATTAAAAATTTCGGAGTTGAACGTAATATCCAATGTAGGATTTTCACTTCGAACTTTAGCCAGTATATCCTCACTCTTGATTCTTTATATTTTTCCCATAATGTTTTTGGGTTGGATGGATTACAGGAGGTTATTTAGATGGCAAACAAAATTCGGATTTGTCCTGGAAGAGAAATCAAACTGGCCTCTCGCAATGAGTCATCCCAGGGTTGATCTCCTTCTAGCAACCCTAAATTCTGGCAAGCTTCTCTGAATGTCTCACATATTTCTCCGTTTACCGTTCTTAATTCTGAAAATGAGCGAGGTCCTCTAATGGTATGTAGAAAGAAGCATTCTTAAAAAATAACATTCGGCGTTGTTAGGATGGACTGTGTAGACTCTTGCAAAAGTATCCTGCTGGCATAGTTGGAAAAATGCTGTTTCTATGACAGCAAAAAAGTAAACAAATTACATACATACAAACAAACACTCTCCTTTATATATATAGATATATATATAGATATATATATATATATGTATATATATATATATATATATATATATATATATATATATATATATATATATATATATATATATATACACACACATTCAAACACGAAATCCCGCCAAACGGCGAATAAATACTCATATATACAGAAACAGATATAAGGAAAAGGGATAGGAACACATCCCTTTTCCTTATATCTGTTTCTGTATATATGAGTATTTATTCGCCGTTTGGCGGGATTTCGTGTTTGAATGTGTATTTGGCCAATGTGGCTCATCTCTTTCTTCTGGCTATGCGTGCCACGAAACGCACTGTTCCTTTCCTGCATGATGTTGTATGAATTCTAACCCACTGTCCTTTCCACTTGTGTTTTGTCCATTTCTTCTTTGGTGGGTGAAACAGTCCCCTGACGCCATCTCTTGGCTAAAGAATCGGGGCGCTTGGCGACATATTAGACCCACGGATTTCAGGGTAATTTACGTTTCCTCGATAGCTGCCTTGATAGCAGGACGTGCCTGTGTTCACCGAGTGTCTAAAATCGCCGGCGTCCGAGGCTTCGGTCGCCGGGGTTTGGAGAGCGGCACTGCCGGACTCTCTCGGAAATCGAGGTTCCGATCGTGTTTTGTTTCGAGCGGCGGTTGACCGCCTAGTTCATCAAGAAGCGCGCAGTTTGACTCTCGACTTCTTCCGCCGGGAAGGCCGTACTTTTGTTTTGTTTAGTGGATCAAGACTGACCTTGACTCCTGGTGTAGAGCTTAGGCTCCTTTTGTTTGCTACCGCCGGGTGCGTGTGGCGGGGAGGGAGCGTTCGTGAGTGTTTTATTTCCCTTTAAAGTGCTCGTTTTTTTGTTGCGCTTTCCTTCTTCATGTTAGTGTGCTGAATTTGATTTCTTCAAATGGCTGTGCGCCGTTTAAACACGCTCGCCTTGCAAGTTGACGAGAAGGCGAAGCCCCCTACCCCGTTGGAGGTCCACCTCTTCACGTTAGAGTCGCTGGGCCTCACACCCGAAGAGATAGTGGCGATCCAATTTGGATACAATCGCCATTTGATATTCCTGAAGTTGGCAACCGAAGCTACAATGACTAGGATTTTAGACAATACTCCGCGGAAACTACCGTTTCCGTCTTTAAGTGACCAGAGGACGACAATAACAATTGACGAGACTTCCGGCAGCCCGTGTAATGTCAGGGTTCTTTGTCTCCCCGTGGAGACCCCATTGGAAGACATAACAGGCGAGCTCCAACGCTTTGGTAAAATACATCACTCGTGGGAGAACAGGTGGGAGGGAGAAAATATGGCGCGGGTGCTTACTGGCACCAGGGTTGTGCGGATGACGGTCGGGAGAAATATCCCCTCGTACCTCCACATCGGCGGCAACCGGGCCATCATCATCTATGAGGGTCAGCGCCGCACTTGCGCCCGCTGTAATCAAGAAGGCCACGAGCGCAAGACCTGCCCTCGGAACCAGGGAGGTAAGAGCTATGTGGAGGCAATGACGATGCCCTCCAACCCTAACGCCACCGTGGAGATGGACGAGCCCGAAGTGGCTGTGGAGGAGAGAGCGCGGTCGCTTCTACTCATCGAGGGTGCGGTCCCGGCTGCTCCCGTCGGTCCCCCGCATCTCCCTTCAATTGGAGGGAAATGTCAGCGGGAGCAAAAATCGTCAACGGAGGAAAGGGAACCGAAAAAGAAGAGGACAGACAAACCCAAGTTCCTGGTCTCGAATACCGTTCTACAAATGGTTCACATACCTACCACCTCGCCTAATATCACACGACCTCCAGCCCCCGTCTCCGTGAGCTCGTCAAATGAGGAGGGATGGTCTTTCGCCCCCCCTCCCCCCGCTCACGCCATCGACGCCCTCGCTACGCAATCCTTGCATCACGGGTTTCAAACACCCCAAGAACCTCTGGTGACAGGTGAGGAGGATGCATCTGATTGCGATGTTTTCCAGTCCCCAACAGCTCATCCCTCGACCCCTTTATCATTGACTGTAAAGGAAGCGTCACCGACCCCGGAAGTCGACCCGCATACAAGTTTCCCAAAGTCAAAAATCCCACATACCCCATCTTCTTTCCCCATTAAGGACAGTCAATGTGTCGACGATCTAACCAGCGCTTCTCAAGATACGGACCACAAGCAACTATCTCCCCTGATTTTTCCCGACCACAACCCTTCCGCAGATGAGCCCCAGTCCGCCACTCCGACCCTCCCCGAGGGTGCGTCCTGCCCCTTGGCGGCCCCCAGCGGTGCTCCTTCGAAGAAGGCCCCCTGTGGAACGCTGCCGAGTTACCCGGTCTTCGTGGAGACCACGGCTGGCTCTTCCTCTTCGGACGAGGCCGGGGGGGAGGGATGTGGCGAAATGCCGCGTCCTCGCTCGTCGACCCGTTGGACGAGGCGTCCCGGGAAACGGCGAAGCACTCGTCGCCCGGGGTCGAGTCGCGACCGGAGCGACGCTAGCCACGATCAGAACTCTGGGAAGTGATGTCCGGTAGCCACCCGGTGCCGGACACACTTCGTCCATCGGTGAAGAGTTTATTTTTTTTGCTGAATGACTGATTGATTCGATAATTTCAACCCTGCCATTGATAATTTCTTACAATACATAATTTTCCATTGCTAGCTAAAATCTCCCTCCTAATATCTGTGGACCTTGTCTTCCTTTCCTTTTTTTTCTTTCTAAATGTTAATGGTCAAATTCACGAGTATGCGTCTGTATGCATATGCTTATTTATGTGCGTGTGGATATGCATGTGTGCGTATGTATGTACAAGTGGATATGTATGTGGTATATGCATCATATATGTATCCATGTATACACTTATACTAAAGAAAAACATGATGTACCCATAATCTGTGACCTGATATTATGCATAATGCTAACAAACTCTGTAATATTCTGAACCGAATAAAATAATTTATATCATAGCTCAAGTGGTTAAGAGCATCCGCCCGGCAAGTGGAAAGATCCGAGGTTCGAGTCCCGGTCAAGGAAATATTTTTACTCTTGTGATCCGTTCGATTCCGCCTTCCCCACCTTTATTGTGTTCGTCCTTTATATATGTTCCTATCCCTTTTCCTTATATCTGTTTCTGTATATATGAGTATATATATATATATATATATATATATATATATATATATATATATTATGTTAAAATTTAATAAATTATATAAGAGACTGAAAAATTATTGCCTGAAGAGTTGGTGAGAGTTCTAATTTACAGCATAAAAATTTGTCTGCATACATCATAGAACCCAAACCTGAAAAGATGCATAACAAATAATTCTACAGGTAAATATATAAAAAGGGTGCTCAATTATTTCTTCGACGTTCATCTTTTAACTATTAATTTTTAATAAATATTGAAAATGCCCAAAAAATTTGTAATTAATGTCAGAAGGGCTCTTTATTACATAGAACGTTATAATTTTCAAACTTCAGTTCGTTCAATTATTTTGGTACACAAATTGCTTTTTGTTAACGATTTCTGAAACAGTTATAAGTTATTTATTTTAAGGTAATTATCTGTAAGGTTAAATTAGATCGGTATGTATTTGTGGAATATTTAAACGAAGACAAGTTGTGATAAATATAGTGAACTATTTAAATGTACAAAATAAATATTTCGTGATGATAATTTGTCAAGCAATTTCGTTTTATAAATCAGATTTATCTGGCCATTTTCTCTAACAAATCCGTGACCAAATATAACCGTAAGTGATTGTTAATACAATTTTCTCTTGCTTGTATTTTGTAAAATTAAGGTCGAACAACTTTTGAATCCGATAGAGCAGGAGCAGTAAATAAAAAAATATTTCTCAAAATACAAAGTAAGTAAGAAAATAGCGGAGTGTACCCCAGTGTGTATTTGGGTTTACGCAATATCGTTTATTGGAACGCAGTTTCATTCAAAATTGTGAAACCAGGATTATGCCACATATTGATTGAGTATTGAGTCAGAATATGAGAATCCACGACAAGAGATGCAGAATAAGTAAAACTATGACGTCTCCACATAAGTTCGTATGCTGGTGGATCATGCTCAAGAAGGAAATCTATCCAGCTGATAATTTGGATGGTATCTGTTAAAATGAAAGCGATTATGGGTAAATTCGTTGTAAAATAAAGTAATTTACCATGTGCGGGGTAAACATCTATTTCTGAAGGACACCATACCGCTTGGCATAGAACGCTTTTCAGGTCAGACTATATTTGAATTTGAAGATTAAACGATTTTTGGGAGGTACAGTATGGAGTTTAGAATGATACCACGCTGAATAAAAAAATATAGTGTTATACTTAAGAATCTTTCAAACCAGTGACAGCCTAAGACACACGTATGTATTTATCGTCACTGGAAATAAATGAACAATAACGAACAGATAATTGCCTAAGTTGTTCATAGGACATGTGGCAATACATTTTTAAAATATATGGAAATGCAACGCGGAGAGTATTTGAGAAATGCAAGACTTTAAGCCTTACTGAAATTTGGAGCAAACACATCCATTTTAAATAAAAACAAGGAAAATGTGGCAGGAAAAAATACGTTGGCGTATGGAAATTGTAAAAGAGAATTGGATAACGGAGAGCATAAGATACCTACTTTAAAAAGAAGTAGAAATATAAACATGTTACTAGGAAGAGACACGTGGAGCAGAAATTCGAAATATGCCTTCCGGGACATATCAGTATTTATTATTATTACCCGAATAAGATAATCGTAAGCAAAAAAGAAATTTTCTACTGCTTTCAAAAAGTAAATTTAGAAATCGTGGAGCTGTTATATTTCAATGAAAATGTACCTTATCTAGCAATTTTGCTAATAAGTGCTCTTTAATTTTAATGTGCATACGTGTCTGTTTGTTTATTAATGATGTATCTCTATCATTTACGAGTATACTCACAATTATCACGCTTACTGCATTATCTTCCTACATTTTTTAGCACCCCATCATTGACTTCCAATACAGATGGAATATGTGAGTGCTGAATTGTATTGTTATTTATAGTTAGCTAGATAAATACACCAGATATAAAATGAGTTTCTATGGAATTTTTTATTTACCAACGATTTATTCTAAAAGGAAGGTGGGGGCGGAAAGTAATCATATAGCATCAGGCTTAACTTAAATAAATTCCATCATAATGAATAAAAGATGTATTTCCAAAAATGTTTGATGGATTTTCGACTATGATTTCAACGTATGCACGATATTCTCAGCGTAGAATTGCTGAGCGTCTATCAGCAAATTTGCGTTGGACCACCTTGTTCGAAGGGTGTTTGGGTTGGAAGGCCAGAGGAAGGAAATTTATAAAGATCGTAGAAAAAGAAAACACCAGGAGTACTGATGGGATGAAGGAAAACTGATGGGTAAAGGTCATATAGAAAGGATTGTTGTGCTCCAGAATCTCATGGTAGGGAATCATCATGTAGTCATGAAAGGAGTAATAGGAAATAATAAGCATGGGGCGAGAAAGAGAGATAAGAACATTTGAAAAATTAATTTTTTTTACAAAATTCAATAATTAAAGGAAGTATACATGTACCGTTTCCCTAGTGCTTGTGTGCAAAAAATATTTTTATAGGCATATTTAGGCGTCTTAAAAATAATGTCATTAATTTTACACCCAACCAAATATTAAAAAGAATTCTTCGCATCCAATTCAAAGCACTGATAAAGCTTTAGAAATACAAAGGTCGTTGCTAAAGAAATAGACCCACTTAACTGCACCCATTCTAGAAATTCATCCATTGACTGTGTCCTCCGTAAAATTTTCATATTCCGGTCTTATTTTAAGAAAAAACAGTATCATTTTCAAGGTTCCTGTTTTATACCTTATGCAACAGATATGCTCATGAACCAACCTGCCGTAGTAAGAGGAATTTAATATAGATTTATCGTCAGAAATCAGCTATATATGATACAAATGGGTAAGATTATGAATTAAACTAAGACGTATATGTGATTCATACCACAATTACTTCATACGCTCACTTATACAAGTAATTATATTTCTAACAATTCCTTAAATAAATGCTTAACTCTAAAGAATACCTAAATAATTGACAATATTTTAGGAATAACTCTCTGGTGATAAAAATCCCTTGCCTATTTATTATTTAAGCATAGTTATGAATAATCCGTAATTGTTTACTAGGTTTTTCGCTCATGGACTTAATACTACTCTACGGAGTGAGATCTAGAGCAAGGTCGTGAGGGAGGAAATTTAATTTTTCCACAGTAATTCCACACGCAATGTCCTTAAAATGTAAAACAACTTCTTATATGCTGTACTATTTGGGGAATTGAATTTAGCACGGTTTTATTTAGGGTTGACCAGTTCGGCGAAGCCTAAATAAAACTGTCTTCATTTTTCTCAAAATAATTGAAGACCAGAGGTTGCCAATAAAATTTTTTCCATCTCAAAGAATCGAACCTGCATCATTTAAGCGGGACCCGTCGCATTTTCCGGCTTACTTGAATACTGCACCTAATCCTATCATCCTTTTACCGCTGAATGAATACATGCACTATCACGATTCTTGCATAAATCTTCCTGAAAACATCCTCTTATTCCATCCGTCGCCCAAATCCGGGGAGGGGGTGGAAAGGAAGGATAAATGAACGCCCTGCACGCTCATCTATCCTATTCAGTTTACCTTCCCGTCTCGCCGATGCACATTAAGTTCCCCACGAAGATCGACAGCTCGCGGGTGAGGTGTGCCTATATAATGCGGCGTCCTGAATCAGACCCTCTCGTCCCATGCGGCCATGGCAGCGCAACACCAGCGGAGAGATCGTGTGCGAAAAAGGTTAGCTAAGCCTCTCCCCAAGCCCTCCCCCTACCGCCCCGACAACCACCTCTCTCCCACCTCATCCTCCGCTCCACCCCGCACTCGCCAACTGAATCATGGAGAGGCTTTAATGCCCAACTTATTAATTCACGTGTTAGCCATTCGGAGCATTTTTGAATAATTTATCCCGCGGTCGAGCAGCGGCGTTTCTGCAGTGACGGAAGCGAAATAAAGAAAGAGAATGGAGAGAGATGACGGATAAATGGGTGGAAGTAGGTGAAGGAGAATAAGGTGGGACAAAACGAAGAGAGAGAAGTCTGCATTATAACAGGGTGAGGAATGCGTTCGATGGATCTAAAGTCAGCGTTGAGCCATTGTTACTTTAAGATTCGCCGTCTAGAAGTTGTTTCTACCCTTATTTCTCTCACAGTTCCCATTAGTATTTTCCAAGCTGAACACGATTTAGTACTAAACCCAAGGTTTAATCATTTTATTTTAAAAAGTTGATATGAGGCTCCCTTTCATATGTTCTCTGGCTTTTGGCGAAAAAAATCACGATATTTACCCTTTATGTTTTTTATCATCGTCAGAAATGTTAACCTCCTCCGAATATGTAGCAATATATATGTAATGTTATTCTGAAGGAAATGTATTCCTTATTACTGTAGGGTACGGCAGCATATTTAGCTGGTTTGAATTCAAATTCCCTTCAAAAATCTGCAGTGTGTCGTCGCTCCTTTTGTATATTTATTTACCCTTTTAACTTTCTCTACATTTATTATATGAGAATTTGAACGTCCAATCTTTATTCATGCATATATTGAAACAGAAGAATTCAAATTTAGGATTCGAAAGAAAAAAGTACAAACGGTTGCGTAATAAATTGAGGCGGAAAAATAATAGGGAGAAAGGATTGTGGTGAAATACTCAGTGGGAGGAACTAAAAAATAGAAAGAATGATATTGTTACTTGGTAGAGGAAGATGAAAGCATTATCAGTAAGTAAAAGAGATAAATATGGAAAAAACTTTCAAAGAGACAACAGGAAAATTATTACTAGCATAGAGGTATGCATTTCAGCATTATCGGAGAGGTTATAGGCCAGAGGATTTCGTCAGAGCAGTGCTAGTCCCTATCCCATAGGTTTATGTATAGAGTATCGGGAAAAGTTTCGGAAAAGCAGATTTATTTAAGATGCACCTACAATGCCCATAGATTCTTCCAATTACATCTCTTGAACGTTGATTTACTTTTTCAAGCCAATTTTCAACGACTCGAAAGCTCCCTGGTAGGTGGATTCCAGAAGATCCTTAAGGGTACGCGTGTAAGCTTCTTTAACGGCACTAAGGGTCCCATGATGGTGTCCTTTGACGGAGGATTTCCATTTTGTGAATAGGAAATAGTCTGCTGGTGCCAAGTCAGGACTGTAAGGGGGTTGGGGAATCGTCGTGAGACCGTTGCAGAACGTTCTCGCAAGCAGACACTAGACTTTGCTCTTGGTCGTCCGCCAAAACCTTTGTTAAGAGTTTACCTCAGATTTTTAACATCACCAAATATTCAGTGATAATGATGTGCACTGTCATTTTATTAATGTTTATACGATCTGCGATCACGCGCAGACTTAGCCTACGGTCTGAATGTAGCACTCCAGGAAAAAATTGTTATCGGTACTTTTAAAACTAACCACGTATTCATCATTAACTTGTCTGCGACCTGTAAATATCCAAGACTGCACAGGAGTGAGGGGTCAATGGAGATTCGTGATAGGTTGTGTTAACACATGGATTTCCATTATCACCTGTGTACTGCCGAACGATTCAGAAAATCAGTGTGATGCATATGGGATTGCAATCAACGCAAACAAAACAAAGGTTACACCTTTTTCGAGAAAGAAGGAAGCTAATATATAAATTAAAATATAATTGGGAAGCCCTAAACTGGGACATTTATGACAGTTACGCAGAGATGTTGACTAAGGATGTTAAGCTCATTAAAGCTCTGATATGGAAGGGGTTTTTGTGCGTTCCGGAAATATGGCTGTTAAAGCACAATGATCAGCGTATAATGGGATATTTTGAAATATGATCGTGGGAAAGGATGGAAATGGTGAAACGGGCAAGAAGTAAAACAAACGAGTAAGTGCTAAGAGCATTGTGGGGGGAAAGAGAGGATTATTGGGAGAAATCCAGAGGATGCAAGAAAGATGGATGTAGAGCGTTTTGATTGGGAACGGAGTGTTGAATACTTTGATGGTAAGAAAATATTAAGAAAGCTTGGAAGGGGCAGTAACAGGATAGAGTGAAATGAACAAAGAAGTAGGTGGATTTGAAGAATATAAAAAGTCTACCGTAGTGTGCGATGTGAGGTTGTGTTAGGCTAGGAGAGATGAAGAAATGCTTCGCCTTATCACTTTCAGATTGTGTTCACCCAAAATCTACCTTAAACGGTAGAGAACCAAGCATGATAATAATAAAATTTAAATATCTACTTCTTTGAGAAAGTTAAGACTATTGTTTTTTAAGTAAGAACCGTACTGAAGAAATCATGCTCTTTTTTACAAATGATTACCGGCTTAAAATGAAAGCGTTACGATTTCTGTGGACGTAAGGCTTTGTCAAGCTCGTGAGAAAAAATTGATTAAAGTTCAGAAGTGTAAGGTGGATGGAAATGAGAAAATATATCCTGGAAGAGGGAAGGTCTTGAAATGAGTGGATAGAAGGAGATTTTGATGTGTAGAGGGAAGAGGTTTCAGAAATGAGCAGAAGAATTCTATGAAAGGAAATGGCTCCTGGGCTGTTTCAGCCGTTTTTCCGAATAAGAAAGGTAGGGGAGGGAGGGGCGAATCATCGGAAGACAGAGTTGGGGAGTGGCAAGCAATGCTAAGGACAAGGTGGTTGCGGGGAGGAAATGGAGGGGAGGAGGTAGAAATGGGTGGAAGACTGTTGGAAAGGCATGGGAGGACCAGGGAGATATTCTCGAAGTTTCATCAGAGTCGCTTACGCGTTTAATCTCGAGTGCATCCCATCTTGGGGGAGCCAATTATCTCAAATTAATTCGCTAACATCTTCCCTAACCAAACTCTGGATTCGAATGAATAAGGCTTTGAAAATCGTCTCGCTGCCTCCAATTGGGATGCTCATCCATACTAAGAGAAAACGAGGTTTTAAGTACGGAATCGCCATCGAGAAAGGGTTTTTGATGGATTCATTTATTCATTAAGATTTTGGAAATAAGCTCTTAGCATTCGACGTCTAATTGGCAATAATCGGCTACTAATGTAAATCACATAATTAATAATCAAAAAGCAGAGAATTAGGAGTTGCTACTTTAAAATCTCATCCCATCCTCTTTAATCAAATTAAGTTCTTGTAATCTTTATCGCTGTAGAGTGAAAAAATAAGTCAGTCTTGTATTTTGAGCTTCTCTCTTATTAGTATTTGACCTCGATTATTTAAAATACAAAGATCATGTACTCCCGAATTTCTGAACACTTTTAGAAAGAAATTACCTAAAATTTCGGAATTAAAATTCACATTTTCACAAACGGAAACGCGATTTCTGAGACTAATCGGGGAAGAAAAGCCAACTTCCAGGGCACTTATGACTCTGGCAAAATGAAAATTAGAGTTTTCCTTTTTTAATTATATTTTATGAAATAATTCTAATCATCGAGAAATAAAATATAGCACTTGATAGAAATAATGAATACGATTATTTATTTCTAGCGAATACAAGTGGGTATAATGGTATATTCATGGATGACCTAATATGAAAGACTGTGCCACTTCACTATCTTCTGTAAAAGTGGACAATTATTGCCAATTCATTATCACTTATTGTCACTGAAAAACATCAATGATGATTTCTTTGTTTCTTGTCTTTTTTAGAGCCTACCGGTTTAAATAAATATTTAGATAATCCGTGGACAGTGCTATAGCATCAAATGTTAATAAAAAGAATTTCCATTTATGAAAATAATTTCAATTTTTTAACGTGATGAAGAGCAAGAGTTTAAGTATGAATGATAAAAGTATTGAATAAACGCGATGTATCAATGAGGTAACCCTTTGTGTCAAAATATTTATATGCGAAAATTGAGTTAAGCTGGAACATTTAAGGATGCTCTACTAATAGCTCGAACGAGTACGAACAATAATTCTTAGGTCAATGCTCCTTAATATTTGCAGCCAAGTGTTCTTTTTTAAATACATTTTGTAGGGGATAAAAAAAGTCGTTAAAAACACTCTGGATACATTTTATATTTTGACAAATAAATACTAATGAATATGTTAATGGTTGATTTGTTCAATTTGGAGATGCTAGTTTTGCTGTGAGATATTAATAAGTATCTACCTTGAATGTGAAGTGTAGAGGCTATTCCATCCGTAGCCATCCACTGTTTTCATTTTATTTCATGCCTACTATTAGCTGATATATAGTTTCCTGGTTGTATTTTACTTCCGCCATTTGAAGCTTGTATTTGACGATGGTGGGGTTTTTCTCTATTCCTGCTCCTTTATGATTTTAATGTTATTCCCTCGGAACTTGAAGATGTCAATGAAAGATCTTAAGCCGTTAAGAAGTCCAAGCATTTGAAATGCATGCTAGGAACGTTTTAATTTAGGGTCAGCTTTAAACATGGAACAAGGACATCTTTAGATGTAGTAAAAGAAGGTGGGTGGTTGACTTAAATGTGAGATGAGAGGCTGTATGCTAAAACTGGTTAATAATTTAAAACCTTATATGGAGGCTAGTTAAAAGATAATACACCGTAAAATACATTCTTGTTCAACTAACTCTGCCTCGGCTTTCTTTTAATGCCTTAATCCGCAAAATTTTCCAATATAGAAGTCACATAACCTAGTAAAACGAAAAGGTACCGAGCTTAAAGTTGTTCCTAGAAATAAATAATATATTCTGAATCCAGCTTTATAACAAAAACGCCAAAATATTTGAACCTATAAATTTAAAATGGTGATCATTCACGCTTTGCAGGAAGTAATCATTACAGACCAGCAATCGTTTGAATTAAACGGAATTCTAAAAAGACAGAAAGCACACAAACTCCAAAATTTCAATGTGTTCATATATTATAGGTTTTATTAATTCTGATAATATACGTGTGGTGTCTGTAATGGGGGAACTAGACGGTAGGGTAACGTGTGCCTCGCGTTTGGATCAAGACCAATGAGAGTGTGATAAGTCTTTTGACAAAAACAGTTCCAGAATCCACTTGCAAGAAGACATTTTTATCCCTCTCCTATATGACTACCTCCTCTATTCACCGTACAGAAATTTTCCCATTTTCCAAAATTTATAGCTTTTAAATTCGATTTTGTCTTGCACTCCAGGTCATATTTCAACTGGGGTACCTCCAACTTTATGCAAACTCAAGTAAATCTATTTGGTAATGTCTCATAAATGACTAATAAAAAATTCCAGGGGGAATCATTGCCAGCCATTCAGCATTCCCATTCATTCTAGCACATTTAGTCAACGAGTGTCCATTATGTTCACAATCGGTAATCACCAAAAAGATTATTCAAGACTTTGAAAAAGATCGTTAAATAACTGAAGTTCAGTATTCAGGCACATCCAAATATTGCTGGTATAAAATAAATAAATATATATTTATGCATAAATATAATATAAAAAATATATTATTATTATTAGGTAATATAACAGTTAAGGTAGGTTTTCGGATGGACACAGCTACTAAATAAATATTTTGTGACTCCTAACAAAACACAAAATCCATCATCCTACTCTATATCAGGTCCCTCTTCATCTCTGAGTACTTTCTTCCTCCCTTCATCCCGTCCAATATCCCTCTCCTGTTCCTTCCCTTTCCTCGTTTGGTTAACATTCTCCCCTCTATTACTGTCTTCAACATCCCACTGCCGGTCAATACCCCCTTCAACCACTTTTCCTGCCTCCATAGGATTTCTCTTAACAGACCCCTCTCTTCGCCCATCATGCCAAGTACTTCCTCATTTTGTTTTCTTCTCTTTTCATTTCACCTCCTCCATTCCTTTCCACACCCACATTTCAAAAGCCTCCAATCAACCCAGAAACTCCCCTCTCACTTTTCTCTCTTCTTTCAAGCCAAATCAGAGAAACCATCGCCCGTCCGTCCGTCTATCCGGGGAAAAATAAGTCAAACTATTCTTAGGGCAGACCTCGGATATGTATTCATATATTTTATATTTTATATATAATTATTACAATAAGTACTCCGTAATAAGTTGCTTAATTTTATAAAAGCCTTCATTTAATATGTCGCTATTTGAGCATCGAATGATGGTCTTAGTCTCTGTAGCATCATTTTGTTTAAGATGAACCCCAAAAGTGGACAGAATAGGAATCAAGACATAGCTTTTAAAACGTTTTGATAGAAACATCCAAGGATCCGTTGGAAAGTTAAAAGAAGAGAGCTCTGAAATATGTTTGGCTGACGGAAAACTGAGGTGAAGGGGGAGAGAAACAAGAACTGCCAATATTTTCCGCCATATTTCGTAGTAAATATATGTCTCCTATTATCATTTTTACATTATTATTACAGAAGCGGATGACTCCGTTAAAAGTTACTGTTGCGGCATCTCCCGCAGTTTCTTTGGAATTTGTCTCCTATTATATTTAAAAGCCGCTCCGCGTCAGTTAAAAGTTAGGTTGGTTAGCATGAACATTAATAAGTAATTCAGTCCCTGACTTTCACATTCCGAAAGTGAGAGTTTAAAATAAAAACACGGCAATTAGATCGTTTTGGTAAAATATGAAGAAATAAAAGAAAAAATTTACATAGCCCAAATCAATTCTTGAAAAAATATTTAAATCTTCTAATGAGAAAAGTGCGTTAAAAAGCAGAAGAGAACTGAATAATAACAAAAGAACGGAGAAACCCATCATTACTTAACAATTACTGTGATAAGTTATTTAATTTGATCTCAGAAAACTTTAAACTAACCTCATCAGTAAGTGTCAAGAACTTTGGTATTGCAGTAAGAATGAAGGGTTTCTAAGATCACTTCCCAGCACAAACAAATATTCTGCAATGTACTGGGTATCGTTTTTAGTTGTGTAACCGTCTGAAAACTTTCAAAAATATCTATGTATAAGGTGTCAATACTGGGAAAAAACAGGAATATAATAGCCAATGGTTTCAACCAATAAACGTGTTTTCAAAGACTAAAATAATTTTTTAACTCTAATTCTTACTCTTAATTCTCTGAATTTTATTTTTTACATTGAATTGAAATTTTATTCAGATAATTCTGCTCGAGATGGTCTTACGTGCTCACTCACTATGATTCGCCAAAGCGAATGCTGCGCCTATTAATTGTTTATTAATTAAAAAAAATAGTTTTTTTAATGTGCAAAAGCAGAAATATGCAAAATTTAATACATAATATGCTGCCACCAGGCGGGGTAGGGAAGCAACTTCGCGGGCCTAGAGAGGATGTTGACGGGGCTCCCCGTAATGGGTTGAAATGAAAGGGTTGAGGGAATTCATTCAAGGTTTGTGTGGTAGGGTCGCATGATCAACGGCCCCTGCGGTTTGGCGGGCAAAGTTTTACGACACCATTCTTCAGGAAATATCCCTGCACGCATTCCGTCCTCCGACATCCTTCACTATCCTTTCACCCCTCATACCCTGTCCCCTTTTCCTTCCCCCACCTTGCCCGCTCCTTTCCCCCATCACTCCCATTCCCCAGCCCAACAATTTCTGCCACCCTCGCATCGTTCCCGGTTCCATACCGCCGGCTCCCAAACCCATCATTCCTCTTATCTGCGGAGTCTCAAGGAGAGTACATTCCCACTCACAGGATCCCTTTCACTACCAACTACTCCCCTTTCACTGCCATCGCCACACTAATTTCTCCCCGGGAAAATTAATCCAAAATTGCCCGCAGACGTAAGGCCGACACTGACGTTAAATATCACTTAGTGCTCTCACGTGACTAAAAAGTGCAACTGTGACCGTGATAATCATTAAATGATCGGAATAAAAGAGCATACTTCAGTTAAATTCAGCTACGGAAAAGGCCAAACTTACGTTTAACAGAACTAGCGCAACTGAAAATGATAGAATGCTATAACATTCAATTATTCTTCCGTATTGAATTAATTTTGGACGGTATCAAAAAATTAACTCTCGTGAAGCTCACTCCCAGGTCATTTCCTTGTATCATAAACATATATTACCATGGACTATTTCCTTCTTCAGATATTCAATCTTTCTAACCGCCGTGCCATCGCATCTCCCAAAATTGCCAATTTTTTCTTCCCATTTCACCTTTTAGTAAAAATGATCCCTTTCATCAAAGCTTTTAACATTCCGCCACCTCTCAATATCTCCTCCATCGCATCCAATTTTTCTAAAGATTTTCAGGTTCTTTCGAGCTGCTTTTCTCCTCCATCCAAACCATGTTATACAAAGAAGCATGAACACAAAAACAGCTTTTGATCATGGTATATATGTGAACACAGTTCAATGTAGTTAACTTTTTAAGTACATATATTTGCAGAAAATTGTTAAGTGGAAAAAATTCAATATCAACACCTATTTTTATAAGTATATCGTAGAAACTTAATTAATCGATTCTCCTTTAGAATTTATACTTTTCAATTAAGTGTAATATATTTCTTCATCCTTTCCTTTAATAAATGTTACTGTTGGTATTCTGTAATTTAAATAGGTTTAGATAGACACATAATTTACAACGATACAAAGATATGTTCCTTTGCCACTCGTAAAAAACATAAACTGACATACGACACCAATAAACCCTATTTCAATTCTGTATACTTCCTTCTTGCTTTCATTCCATTTAACCTGCCCTTCCTACTCATTGACCTACTACAATAAACATTTTGGAACAA
Organism: Hetaerina americana; assembly: GCF_022747635.1. Classification (NCBI taxonomy): domain Eukaryota; kingdom Metazoa; phylum Arthropoda; class Insecta; order Odonata; family Calopterygidae; genus Hetaerina; species Hetaerina americana. Next base: position 23,334,337 of record NW_027287205.1, read on the forward strand.
AGATACAGACGTTTGCTATAATACTCTCGAGAGTGCTTGAACAAGTCAGGATTGACTTATAATATTTTGAAATTTATGAAGAGCGCAATTATAAGCTCAAAATTGAAACGGTTAATTTGGTCTGGTTTCTTTCCGTTCATGCTGCCAGGAAACGCAAGAATCAATTTTTCATCATACAATGTTTATACAAATGGCCATTCAACCATAAATCTTCTCTCCCGTGACGAGTAATTAATCTTTACAATTCCTTACGAGCCAAATACGTAGTGTGTGCATTGAATGCGCGAACTGGTGCAATCTAGCGGTCATGATGCGGACTATAGCCCCGTTCATTAGCGGCGCTAGTTGCCTGAGACCTAATGAGCCGTCTGTGCTGGGAAGATTATCGAGCTGTGCGCATGGTGCCGGTTATGTTAGTTTCCGTTGTCCTGGTTTTTACTGTTTGTCGAAAATGACAATTGACGAAATCACGGAGCAACGAATCAACATCAAGTTTTTGGGTGAACTGTGGTAAAAGTTATCAATATATTACTGAAGTGTTGACACCTGTTTACGGTGATTATGTTCTGAAGAAAGCATCCGTTTTCAAGTGGATAAAGCGTTTTAAAGAGGGCCGACAAGACGCCACGGATGATGCAAAGCTGGGAGGACCTCCAACCCCCTGTGTTGACGACAACATTGATCGTGTGTGGTCCCTTGTCCTTACAAATCGTCGAAAAACTGTCCGAATGATAGCTGATGAACTGACTTTAAGAAAATCAACAATGCACACTATTTTAACCGAACATGATTAATGGATCCTTCGCAATGACAATGCACCTACATATTCAGCATTGATTGTTCGCCAGTTTCTGGAAAAAAATTCAATCACCATTCTTGATCATCCTCCTTATTCGCCAGATCTCGCCCCCCGCAACTTTTTCCTATTCCCAAAATACAAAAATGTGATGAAGGGAATCACTGGGAAGATGTGGACACAAAACAAGAAACGACGAGACCTGCCGAGGACTTCCAAGGGTGCTTTAAACAGTGGAAAAGAAGATGGATTAAGTGCATAGCAAAGAATGGAGAGTACTTTCTAGGAGAGAAAATTGATTTAGACTAAATATTGCAAAATAAAGTTTTTATGGCCTCATTTCGCGTATTTATTGGGCATACCTCCTCCATGCATGTCACGCATAAGAGCTCGAAAAGATTTTGGCAGTAAAATATGCAGAATAGTCTCATATTAGTTTCACAAGACGCTATTCTACGAGTAAATGTAACGAAATAAAGCATTTAATTATTATACTCTCGATATTGTTTCCCATAAATACCTTGACACGATTTAAATTCATTGGACCTTTTATTCGTTTTAATGTTACAAATAGGAGATACCTTGTATACTTAACTAAATTTGGAATTTGAACATAATGCGGTTATTTTTCTGAAAAACTAATCCCATTTATTTGTGTTTCCGCATATATCTCTGTATGTATTTTCCAGGCAGACCTTTCTCTTCTTATCTCCTGGGATATTTTCACTTTTCTCTAGCAATATTTTTTAATTTTTCGTATTGGAATTCGTGGAAGTTCGTGATGTTCGTAATTAAATAAAAGATGCATGTAGGCAATTTCCTTTGATTTCTCTTCCGTTGCTACCCTGATGACTTTCACTAATACGAACGTGACTTTTGCCTCTCTCTAGTGCCTCTCACTTGGAAAAGGCACTGCAATTTTAATTAGATATCCACGCCGAAAAGAAAAGTCCTTTCGAAACTTATCCAATTCACAACGTGGTCGTTTGCTCCAAACAAAGCTACCTCATGAATGGAGAATGAACGGTGGCCTATTTAAAAAAAAAACAGAAGTAAGCTCTAAAATGAGCTTTTATTGGTTGGCCTTCGGTAAATAATGAATCTCATTCACCTTTTGGTTTATTTTCGAAAATATTTTCTGACACCATAATCAGTCTATATTTTAAGAATGGCAAGATTAGTAAGTTGCATTTGGTAAGAATCTGGCTCAAAGCTTCGGCTGATTGTGATTAGAAGGAAAAGATCCCTCAGAAAATTTGGCGATACACTTAGGAACTATGTATCAGCTTGTTAATGAGAGTGCATTGCAAAATATTTGGTTGAAAGTGAACGTCAAAGGCACAGATAATCCTGGCGTAACAAAGGTAAGCATTTAGCAAACGTAGTAGTAAATAGCAGTCTTCAACACCCCATCATAGAGCTCTGAATCCACCTTTCCTGCCTCCATTAGATTTCACCCCACAATTTGCGCTCCTGCATCGCAATGGCTAGCACTTTCTAGTTTGTTTTCCTTCCTGGTATATTTCACCGTTTCCATCCATCTTGACACCCACATTTCAAAACACTTCTATCCATTCCTATATTCTTGCTTTAATGACTATTTTTTAACGAAGTTCAAAACCTCGTTCCATATTAATGTTTTGACGAGCCGTTTCTTAACATCTTCACCTAACTTTTATTAATTCTTTCCTCTTGATGTTAGGTTCTTTGCCTTACATAACTATTTTTCTTAACTTACTAATGCCTCAACGATAAGCTGTTCCACCAACTCTAGTTTATGAACTCCTATTTAGTTATTTAACTTACCCTTTCTATTCCCCGAAAACCTCAAAAAATTTGCTCTGTTGGCAGTTATTCTCATCTCATATTGATTGCGCTGACTTTCCAATGCGGTCAGCAATTCTTACAAATCTATGCCTTATGTGAAAACTAAATTTTGATCATCCGTGGAGTAAACTAACTAACTTTAAGAATTGACACAGACCTTATCCAGTTCTCGTTACACCTCATTAACCTTTTCTTCTATTGTTAAACGCGGGAAATGGTGATGGATACCCGTTTCACCACTTTCTCTAATACTACCAATTCCGACTCTCCATTAACCACCTCAGTAGTCTGAGACATATAAAGGCTGGAGATAAGTATTCTATCCCTCCAATGAACTCTTCTATTTTCAGCAAAAAATACATTAATTCTACCGAATTCACTTTATCAAACGCTTTCTCAAAATCTACGAAACAGAAAAATATATCCTGGTTGTAATTTATGTTCCTTTTTATCAGTGGCCTCAATTCTTCTGTTGTGCCTAACGCTTGCCATTAACTTTCCCGAACCCAAACTGATCATCCCCTAAGTAATCATATGTCCTCCTCTCCATTCTCTTGGTGATAATTCTGGGCACCCACCAATTCCTCGACATTCTCCCATATGGTTGCCTATCCCTTTTTCAAATAGGATATAACACGGGTATAATTAAATCTTCCGGTCGAACTCATCCCTAATAAACGTCAAGAACTATTCCCAAAAATAGTTTAGACCTTCAAGCTGCTCAATTGGAACGGCCTTATTTGATTTAATTTCCCTTAATGCTCCTTCTATCTCGAAATTCATGAAATAATACAAGGTGGCAACTGCTCATTGATTGTTCTCTACGTTTGCATGTCCGTTTTTTTATCATTTTTTTCCAGTTATATACATTGTAGAAGAGCAAATGTGACTCATGCAGTTGAGAAGGCGGCATACCGCTTTTCAATGCCAATGTATATTGAGCTTCATTGTATGTTTCAATTTTCGCAAGTCTCCTGCATTGCGCAATTCCCCGCGCTTGATAACCTTTTCCGCAAAAACGTAAACAAGATCTTTTAACATTACCATAACAGATATTAAGCGTAATCAGAATCGCATTTGTTTATTATGCCGAGAAAGTAGGTTACCATCGTATTGCTGTTGATAGCTCTGAAATATTCATAAAATGCATAATTTCCAAATCGAGAAAATATAGTAGGTGTGGTTTATGCATTCAGACAGGCGTAAAATATCCAAGATTACGCTGAGGCACAAGATAATGGGGTTCATTGGATGCATTCAAATAAGAGCATTATGGAAACCAACGACCGAAGGATAAGGCGATAATCTGAATAAATTGATCGCCCGATGATTGGAATGTCACTGTAATTTAAAAAAGACGGAATTCTCAAGTATTCAAGTGTAAATATTAACTCTAGAATGACATACCAACATAACCCAGTTGTTATTTTGTTTTGAACTATTTTTGCAGCTGCTTATTCCAGTAGGTAATTACTAATTGTCGAAACGTGATAGTTTCAACTAATTCAATTTATATTTTAACTATTTTTTCAACTAAACATATTGTAATTAAGATAGGAGTTTAGAATGTAGTAATGAATTGAACTGATGTATTGACTTTAAAACGAAGTACATCCTGCCAATTCCGTTGGGGATAGAATTAACCTCGTAATAGAAAAAGGCGTGAGGTTTGCTGAAAACAAATGTTGGTTAGATGAGATGTTTGCATTTCTTTTGCTGTCTGATTATTAAATACAAATTTTTTCCTAAAAATAATACTGATTTGGATTGCCTGAGGACGCTGAATAGTATTCCGTTTATTTGAACACGATAAATATTTCACGAAAATTTCTACCATAAAAGCCCACCGACAGTATAATATCACTGCATTTATTGTACCAGAACGTGTGTGCTCTTTACCCAGAGTTAATGGGTAACTTTTTTCATTTTGAAGTGAATCAATAGATTTTTTTAAGCAATTACGACTGATTTGCAGGTAAACTCTGCTTTTAAATGAGTAATTGTCATCCACAATAGAAACTGTGCCTTTTGCTGAGAGTTCTGAGGTAATTTGTTTCATTTTTAGTTATTAATTTAAGAAAAGGATGGACAAAGTCGTAATGATGTACACTTCAATTCAGTACTACAATGCATTGATTCAGCTATATCATGTTAAAATATAGGTCTAAGATGAAATGTTATTGCTATGAAACAGTTAAATTAATTGAGTGGATTTAAAAATTACATACAGTCTTACACATATGGCTAAATCTTTTAATAAAATTTAATATAAAATAAACGAAATATGACAAAAAAATTATTTGGAAACTTCTGCCACAAGCCAAAAACTATTTGCTCATCCCTAAGAACCTTGAACGAATTACGATAATCTCTTTCTTATCCTACACTGCAAAACATTCGAAACTGATCTATTATTTTGCATTTGGTAATAGTTTGTACGTGGAAAAAAACTTTTATATTTTTCACGATTTTTTCTAGATACCAACATTAAAAATGCTTTCCAAGTCAAGAATTGAGTTTCCTTCGTCTCTTTTCATAGAATTGATGAAACTTGCGGAAGGAATATGAGTCCTCTTCATTTTAGAGACATTTTGGCTCAGGAAAATTTCATTATCAAAGGGAAAAAATATCTTATTTTGGAGGTTTTTAAAAGAATGCTCTCTATAGCTCAATTTATCACACATGTGTCATCTTGTGAAAATTTCGACCATAATATTTCAGTGTCAAATGCAATGAACCAAGCTACGATGTATTCGCTGAGCGATATATCTTGATATGATGGTTGTTTCTCTACCTTCATTTGAGATTAAGCTCCCATTCTCATTATGGAAATAATAACAAGTTCCCACGCGTAGGATGCAGAATTTAATGGCCGCTTCTTAATAGGGCCATTAGAGTGTTCCCTTTTTCGAATCGATATGCAGACAAAACCTACAGTAGGTCTTGTCTGCATATTGGACACCAGCCAATTAAAAGAAGTATAGTCATTCATATCCACTGTTGACAAAAGGCAAATCATCCTACTATAGTCCAAACGTTTTCAATTTCTATGCAGTATTTTCTATTTTTGTATTCATATCTCCTGGTAGATAAAATAATTAACTTTGTAAGGCCCTTGGAGTAAAATTATACCTTTACTGTATCACTGCTGCGCTATCATGTATAGAAGGATTATTTTCTGGCTAATTTAATTTCGCAGTACTATTTTATGCCAAAATTTACACGTGCTGTGTTTATCCTTTATATGTCTTCCTAACCATTTTCCTCTGCATATATCCAAGTGAATGAATATATATATGTGTGTGTATGTATGTATATATATATATATATATATATATATATATATATATATATATACATATATATACACATATCCATAAACACAGTAATTAACCCGAAGGTCGGTTTGGTAGGTTATGGTACTAAGACTAAGGCCGACGGCGTGTGAACGGCGTGTGACGGCGTGTGCTTTCCCTGTGCGGGTTTTGGTTTCCTAGGAAGATCTGCTACTCGAAAAACCACAGAGTTTGGGTGGAGCTGAAGCGCCCAGAGACTTGCCCGGGAATCGAACCTGGGACCCTCCGGTTAGTAGTTCAGCGTTCACCCCCCCGGACTACCGCGACGCACACACCCACAAATACGAGTAAGTAGTATATACACAGTAGAGGCGTAATTAAGCAGATCACAAGTGCAAAAATATTTCTTGGACGGGGACTTGAGCACCGGATCTTTCCACCTGCTACGCTGATGCTCTAACCAATTGAGCTATCGAGGAAACGTAATTTACATTGAGATCTGCGCCATCGCCACTATACTATACGTTCCACTTACCAAAGGAGAAAACGCAAGAGGAAAGGATAGTAGGTTGGCAATCATAAAACAGCACAAAGGATAAGAAAACTTTTTAAGCGTTTCGTGGCACGCGTAGCCAGAAGAAGAGACGAGCCACATTGGCCAAAGACAAATTAATACACGAAATCATCATTGCATCTTCAAGTAAAAAGGTCTGGAGCCTACCTGTTTGTTAGCCTATGTGCGCGTATTAAAATTTTTGATTTTGATTTGAACTTGATTTTATTCATAGATTCCTTCCACAACTTCAAATTTGAAGGTATGAAAATCGAAAATATTTAATTTTTACTCGAGTTAGAAATGTAATTTTAGTTTAGGAGAATTTGAATCAATAATTAGTTTAGAAATACAATGAGAGCCCATTCTAAAGTGTGTGAAAAGTTAAACCCTTCATTTGAGTAAGAATCTTTCACCTTACCCGCTCCACAGCAGGATATTCACTTCCGATGTATGCAAAAAAAGACGGGGAGCGCAGGGACTCGCGGTGGTATACACTCGTCGTACGGGCGAAGTTCCCTGAACCTCACTCGATCCGAGACGCTCTTCCCGCTCGCTCGATCACCCCTCCTCCTAAGTGCAGAGCGCTTGATCGTAACCTTGAATCAGAGTTTCGAATGAGCATTTTTACGTGAATTGAGCGCCGTACCCTACCCTACCAGTCTCCAAGGACACTGCATAATGGACTGGCAGGATTTCAAACAGACCGTTTACCATGGCGTCAAGTTGAGTCCTGAAATATTAATGGTCAAAATGGTTAAAAGGCGTAAATAAAATAATTCCATTTAATTAGGGCTTTAATTAATGTTTTTAACGCGATTTATGTGTCAAAATTAATGTATTTTTAGATATATATATATAATATTATTTAACGCGAACTACAGTATTTTTCAATACAAAGGTACCAAATTATTTATATATAATATATATATTTATTTATTTATGTGATGAATACTTATCCAATAAAAAGAGCGGATATTTATTATGCAGAGGCGAAATTCATCTTTGAACCGTCAGATTTTTAGCCATAATATTACCATACCGTACAAAACCTCTATGACCTTATTTATAAAGCATTGAGAGAATAGCAAATTTATTTATTGAAAATATTACCAAGCTTTCATTGGCTCTTAAGTATACGTTTATTAATGAATAATTCCAGGCCAAAAATCCAACCTGACTTCACATAATCCTAAAATATTTTTTTAAACTATGTTTTTATCGCTCGATATTTTCTGAATAATATTAATTCGCTTTTCTTACATTTGTGCATAATTGACTTCCCCCATTCTAACACCTTTATTTGTGGTAATATTTGGTGTCTTTTTAATTTTCTGCACCTTAGCTACTGGTTACCTCTTTCGTCATTACAAGTGTTACTTTTGATCACTATGACTGGGGCCTTGCCCTCGCTGAAGGTCTTACACTGGTCCTCCAAGGCTTCTCTTAGTTCCCAGGAATCATTAATCTTCCTACCACCCATAAAACTTTCATGGGAACGGCAGTTGAGGTGTTTTCTCAATGCCATCTTCAATATTGTTTTTAACGTGACCCCCATCACTTGCAATGCTCGCCCCATTGGGGTCATGCGTCTTTGCAAGCAGTGAAGCACAAGCATCTCCCTTAGGTGCAAGCAAGATGGAAGGGTGGAAGTCAAACCTCTCACCTCCTTCCTACGTTTCGAACTTTCTGTTGGGCCATCCAATATTGCTTATCATCAATCAATATTGCTCCCAGGTAAAAAACACGTGAAAGCCTTCCTTGTCTGTAAAGGTTGTGGTATACGGGTTATACATGCAGCAAAGTTTTAAATCATACTTATTCCAACTGAATAATTAATAGATGTTCGAATAAATTTATTTAAAAAAAATCCCTGAATAATCCCTAATACCTGTTAAGGTCATTGGAGTCGGTTACATTTTGGTTTTATTTCTGATATCCGACCTACCGCATGGACATTTATTACATTTTGAAGTATATTAAAAGATAACATCTGCTTTATATAAACGTAAAAAGGTAGCTGTTTATTCTACGCTCTAAAATTGTCTGTCATTCATTTCTAAAGTAGTCAAACGACTAGGGTAAGTAATATTTGGTTTATAAATTTTGAAACACTTCGCTGCACACAGTATTATTTTGAATTCACAGCTCGTAATAAATACATTATCAAGATCCTTTGGTATTACATTCCTTACTGTAGTGAAATTATTGGCATACCTTGATGTTTGCACTCAGGTAAGTAATTACATTTTACATATTGCAAACGTAGGAAAGCCATTAAAATCTTCACTGCTTCCTTGCCGAATTTTCAAATAGATTTTACTTGTACTAAAGCACTAAGGGAAAACAAATGGGTGCGGCCATGCGGAGTTACAAAACAAACTTATGGACTAGGTGCTCATTGGGCGTTCTCAGGCTCTGTTTCCTATTGAGACGAAACATTTTTTAGCTCTGAGCACTGGGTGAATAGTTTGGAAATTGTGATTTTAACTCAGAGAGAGAAACTAACTTAAATCATATTTGGTGAGAATTGCATTTGTGTAAGGTTACAGGGAACATATTCAAAATAACAACGCTGACATTTATTCATATTCTCCATTCCAGTGGTAACGTATTACATTCCAATTACTTCTGTAAACTTCCGTTTACGGTGTGAGGTTAGATTTCAAAAGTGTATTTTGCTGTAGATGCGGAAGAAATAAATCTTTCTGCTGGTTAACGTTATTCTTATTTCGCAATTGGTATTTTCCTTAATGCTATTTCGAAATTTTGGAGAAAATAATTTTCTTTCGTACCATGTACATAATCAGCATATTTTTTGAAAAGTAATAGTTTATTATTATCTGCTAAAACCTAGTAAGTATAATGCATTCTCTTAAAACAGCGCCTTATAGATCTTATCTTTGCAAAAATGCCGTAACAATATCGCTTACAACCTAAACAGTCCGTCTACAGTCACGTACGACGTTCACTTTTGCCTAATTTAGGCAATACATTTTTCCTTTAAGGTCGGCCTATAATCTAAAACTGAATACTTTAGAAACGAAAATTGAAATCCTGTTCCAAAAATATGACGTTGCCCTTGCATTGACCTCAGTGTTAATACATGCGTTTCCGAGTGCAGTAAATATTATGCCTAAAATATTGGAGCAATGATATTGAATTCATTATGTGTATATGCGTGTATAATCTCCTTGGACAATTTAATTTACAATTTACAATCTCAGTAAAAAGAATTTCCAAAATATTTCATTATGATTGGCTTATTTACAATGAAATTATTTGCTTGAAAATTGCAAAATAAAAAAATTTAATGTACTAATTCATTGAAATCAATTTATTCGGGAACTTGCACGTTACCTATAGGCTATTTCGGCACTACTTCATCATGATTTTTGTGGTCACATTTTTTTGTATTTGGCGATGAATTTCGACAGTTAAGATATATAAACATACATTTCAAGGTACCTATTGTTGAACTATGTGCAAAAAATTATTTCGAAGAACTAGAAGAGAAAATGAATTGATAATTTTATTATGCTTTCATAATACCATCTTCGTTCATATTCGAAGGTGTGGCACATTGCATGTCCACGCATTGAAGGCGTATGTAAAAAATACCCTTATTAGTGTAACTATTATCAAAGATATTCATTCCAACATCGCTTTTTGGTGGCATCATAACTCCTCATTTTACCTGCCAATACCATCCCAATCATTCACGCCAGCGTATTTGATTTCCTTTTCGTTCACCATTTGTTCATTTGGTTTTTCCTTTCTCTGTCGTTTATACTTCCTCTGGTTTCGACCGTATTTAACTGCAGTGGATTTTTTTCCCTAGAGCATTTCAAAAAGGTATTTTTATGCTAATTTGGGTCTTCCATAAAATTATATCTCAATTTTCTTTTCCAATTATGAACTCAGCATCCACTCGTTCTATCAGCTCCATTTTCATCTCTATTCGTGGAACCGCTTCCAGCTTTTTCCAATGCCCTATTACACAGCGCATGGTGTTCTCTACAAGTAACGAATTCGTTTGGCCGTAGAATATTAAGTGATATACTCCTTTGAACCTTGTCCTCCATGGCATTTCTTGATATGGATATCCCTCTTCTAATTCCCATAAAAATGTTTTTTCTTTGCCGGCTCCGCTTCCGAAGTGGTAAATATATTTATTTCCTCATAAGTTTTATTTATTAACCAGATAAGGAGCTAAGTAAATAGAAATATTAGAAAATTTTTCAAGAAAATGAAAGCATTTAAATTTTCAAGAAAAAGGAAAGCTTCAACAAAGAATTTAGATACATAAAAGAAAGTAGAGCAGGAAAAATAGTTCTGCTTTTTACGAAGTATTTTGCTGGCAGAAGAGTGGAGATGTAAAAAAAAAGAATTGTTAGTAGGTGAGAAAAAGTTTTCAAAGCGACGGAAGTTGATTATGGCATTCTAAGCAAAGACCCAACGAAATAACTAGTGAAACCTAAAATGGAGTGCAGGTTTGCATGATCCGGAAAGATGGTCATTGAGGCAAGGGAAGAGTATATTTTTATGAAGATATATTGTTATGAAGAGTATATTGTTATGAAGAGTATATTGTTATAAAGAGTATATTGTTATGAAGAGTAAATTGTTATGAAGAGTATATTGCTATGAAGAGTATATTGTTATGAAGAGTATATTGTTATGAAGAGTATATTGTTATGAAGAGTATATTGTTATGAAGAGTATATTGTTATGAAGAGTATATTGTTATAAAGAGTATATTGTTATGAAGAGTAAATTGTTATGAAGAGTATATTGCTATGAAGAGTATATTGTTATGAAGAGTATATTGTTATGAAGAGTATATTGTTATGAAGAGTATATTGTTATGAAGAGTATATTGTTATGAAGAGTATATTATTATGAAGAGTATATTGTTATGAAGAGTATATTGGAGGATGAATGTATATATGTGTTTATATATTCCATGTATACTGAACTGCTGACTGGAGGGCTCGGATTCGATTTTCGGGGACGCCGCTTGGCATCCTCAGTTTCACCCAAGTTATGTGATTTTTCTGGCCTACCGAATATTCTTAGGAAACCATAGGTGGCCCAGGGAGGGGAACTGCCAGCCCTTTCGTAATGCATGAATTTCAGACGCCGTTAGGGCCTACACTCACCTATGCAACCAACATTTAGGTTGATAATTGTGTATGTATGTGCAAAATATTTCAAATAATGTGGGGTATGATAAATGGAGTTACATACCTGTAAACTGGAGTACATGCATCTAGTGAAATATACTTCTCCACCTATCGGTGAGGAGCTGTTAATAACACGAAGAACAATAGATGGAGAAAATGAAATAGATGGAAAGTAAGACATACGATGAAGGGAAGGAAAGCATGATAGGGGAAGACAGATGATTTTTGGGTGAAATTCGAAGAAGGCAAGTTTAGTGGGTGAAGGATATATTGAGAAGCAATGAGGTACTGAAGACGCTAAAAAAAGGGAAGGATGCTTGGAAAGTGAGGTAGATGGAGGCAAAAAAAAGTTATTTTAGATGAAATCACAGGATAGAAAGAGTGTAGATATAAAGATAAGAGGTATTGTAATTAGTATTGGGTTGAAGAATTTTTTTGTTATGTCAGTTAGAGCTTATGAACGCAGTAGTGTTTAGTAACAGGGTTCAACAAAAACCTATCTAAAGCGGTTTAACAAAAACCTATCCAAAGCGTCATATGAAGACTTATAACAATAACAGCTAGGCATCAAACAGTCCGCTGTTATCCTAACGTACCTTTTCTACACATAGCTGAATTTATACCAATGTTCCCTATTAGCATAATATGGTCGTTTAGCAATTTTTATGTCTTTCTGAAATGGCTGAGGACAATATACTCTGCCTCAACGAAGCACACATAACGGCACCATAAATAAGGAGCTGTTCAAATAGCTTCTTACGACGTCCTTAGTAGGTAAAGCGACTGCGAGTTTTCTGGAAATAAGTTAAATGCTCAGCAGAAAATCCCTGAATAGTTATAACGTGAAAACACTAATCGCTTCATATAACTTCAAAGTTTTTTAAAAATGACCAGCAAAGTTCTTCGCCAATATTCTCCCTGAGGCATACCGGGTGACCTCCCAGCCCTCTTACCTTTCACCTCCCAAACTCCACCGTCATTCACCCGGAGGGCTTTAATGTGATGGCATTATTCCACGCACAGTTGGGATCCAAATGAAGGACGACCAGGGATTCGCGGATGCCCTTACTGCCTCTTCACATGGGGTCCCAGAGTCGTCCCTCACGGCGTAGTTGCTTCCTCTCTCTCCCTGCCCCACCCCCACTCACTCCTTTCTCTCCGCCTTCACCACCACCACGACACCATTCCCAGTCGCTATCTTCCGTCGCCTCACGTGCTTCCCGCGGCGAAGATAGATGACTCTGGCGAACGAGTTGCGACGACCACCCAGTGGTGGCGATGCACGAGATATATCCGCCGAGCGCTTCCCGCAATCACACTCTCACTGCTGCAAAGTCCACACCCGAAGCCCTTCTATCGTGGTCGGAAACTGTGCTGGATGGAGCTCTTTTCATTCCATGCTATTCTCAGTTTTCTTTCGTGGTTTGCCTCATTTCACCGCGTCATCCGTCCCGCAGTCCGATATTAAACCGCCTTCTCCTCCCAAACTTACCTCAACAGGCTACACACTCAACGAATCGTACATGTTCTTGTTCTAAAAGTAGCAAACTGAGGTCAGAGGGACAAAAAACCTTAAATCTTGTAGTTGTAGGTGAACTTGTGTTCGTTAAAGAAATGGAAGATAGTAACGTAATTTTTTACCACAATTCTTAGGTTGTAGACAGTTGGTATTTCAAGATTACGAATATTGCCAGGAAATATGGAGCAAAAATAAATGGGATGCAGAGGAAAAGATTCACAGTAATTTAACAACCACAATTCATTTGGACTACTATGAATGCATTCACTTCGGTGAACAACCATTTATATCAAATCCTACAATCCATCACTCATGTGCGTGGCATGGTGTGTTAAGTCTCCCACAATTAGAATGATTGGTAATCGAAAATTCAAATTATCGGCAGGACATTTTTCTTTTACACGGTGATAATGTGCGAAGAAAGAAAAAATGATTCCGTACACCTATCGGTTTAGTAGTAGTCGTTATTCACTATCTTTTAGGACATGTAATAGGGAGTGATTTTGTATAAAACATCAGCATTATGGGCGTAAATTCCTCTCGGGTCCTGCACCGGGTTATATTGTCCATATTGGCCGGCGTTTTGATGTCCGATTCGATCATCGTCTTCAGGGCTTCTGAATGAAGACGATGACCGAGTCGGACATCGAAACATCGGCCAATATGTACGATATAACCCGGTGGGGGACCCTAGAGGAATTTACGCAGCTGATACGCCGGGAAAACACCAAATCTTTTATCATCAGCATTATGCTTTACTTAAATATTTGTTACCTGTCAAAATACCAACTATTTTAAATGATATGGTTAGTGTTAATTACAACAATATTTATAATGGTATTCCGGGGAAAATACGTAAGTTAAATAAGCGAGATTAGCTGCTAGTATCAAGTACAGCGATAAAATGTCGTCTTTAAAATAATTCCTTCATTTCCAGTGTAAAACTTGAATTATTTTAGTTTATCTACTTTGCAGCATCATCACCTGTTGATGATTCCCTTTAGCAAACCATCATCGCATAAATATATTTTGAATGTAAAATTTTTGATATTTTATTTTCCCCATTCTTGTAGATGTAAAAATTCGACTAAGCATGGCCTAAAAGAGTTGGCTATTAACTAAGTATATTTTGCCATATCACTGCTGGATACTGTAATATTTGAAAAAACAAATGGCAACCGTCTCGAAAGTGAAAAACCTTTCCACGGAAAACACGTTGACTTCCTGGAACAAAAAATCATGATGACTGAACGACCATGGTCTACATTCATCTGACAATTTGTTTGAAACTTGAGCTCAGTAAAAATGTATATTTCGTCAAAATGTCAGTAATCTCCGTCTTCTTTGAACAGTAGAAAATTTTTCATTTTCCAGAATTATGACCTCTAATTGAATGCAATATTATAGAGTGCGGCAGCATAACTTCCTTTTTTTGAAAGTATTTTGCATTTGAAAAAAGAAATTTATGTTGCCGCACCTAAAGAAAGAAAAGAAAGCTGTTCCCCCATTTTTTTCGAAAAGTCAGTTGATCTCTTGGCGTGTCTCGTTAAGAGCATATTACTGTTGCATGTTAGAGGCAGGGTTTCTTTTTTCCTTTTTCCCTTCAAATACATTTATTCTTACTGGCTGAACCCTCTTAAGCCATACGGGCGAAAATTGATAAACTCATTTTTTTCATTTTGTGGGAAATTCTAATGTTATAATGGGCATGTTTGGATAAATTTGGATAGCGGAAATTCTGAAGATCATAGACAATTTAGTGTTCCAAAATATACTCTGAAATTAATAAATTTGAAGAGTCCAATTCAGATCAGTTTGATTTTTTCCTAAAAGTTAATCACAGCTAAAAATGTATGTTTTTATTTAGCTATTATATTTTTATTTCTATTTTATTTATTTTACATTCAGGGATATACGCTGTTTGGAAGGAAAGTGGGGTTGCAATATAACAACACTTTGACTGATCTTGATAACCTCCTTGTACACTCTTTAAGATATTTATCTTCCGCTTTGTTCACAAAAGCAATTTCTTAATGGGCTTTAATATTAAATCAGTGAGTTGTCAATTGTCTGCTCTTGAACACCAGAAATCTTCGGGAGGATTTATGATAGCTCTTTCAAACAGTCTAATTAGCTCTACCACAAGAATCCAAATGACACTTCAAAGTTATCTCGGTCACCATTCTTAGGAAGAATACTATTTGTGGGACTATTCGTATTACCTTTATGTTGAGTGTACCATTTTAGTAATAAAGTATATGCGTAAGATTCAATGGCCTTTTCAAGCTCTTCATTCTATTTGTAATGAAACCTAACTCGCTTGGGAGAAAACTAGAGAAAAATAGTCTTTCGCACGGGAGTAGTAGATTTTATGGGAGGCTAGCGACAGCCAAGTTCATTTGCGCCAGTAGAGATGGAAGGGAAAGGAAGTGTGGAGAGAAACCCAGCGTCGGCATTAGCCTAATCTTGTCGAAAGGCGCCAAGGGATCCGCAGTTTAACTTCCCATCCGACGGACGTCATACTCATTTAAAGTACTCTCCACAAAGCATCTCTAGTAGGGATCGGGATACTACTGAAAAATATTTGTTGTCTCCAGGATTTAGACCCAGACCCTCTCGTTGGGAAGCCGTACATCAGCAAACACGCCATCCCAATCCCTGTATTTCCTAATTAAGTAATCAATGTATTCATAGTGAAGTATCTCATGCTTCTACAATTTACCGTAGTCGTAAGCATTTCACCGTGGACATTTATCTCGATGTCAATTTTAATTTTATTTCCGAGAATTTGGTCAGAATTTTCTTCTCATACAGTTGATTAATTTGGGGGTTTTCCACTCACAGCATACACATTTAACTAAGTAAGTATTCGTATTCTCAGAGCCTGGCATCGTACTGTCAGATCATCATACCGGGAATATGTGGCGGCTTCACAATATATCTTCTGGTCATCGACTGAAACACATAAATGCCATAGGGTCATTTATTCTCGGGCCAGCAAAAGAAAAATATTTATATACATAAAATCATTTTCTTGGTAATGAGGGGGCCAAAAACAGGGAGCATTCATTTATTTATATTTTACCCTATATATAGGAGGAAATGATTAAGGAGGCATGGGAAGAGCTGGAGGTAGGAATGAAAGTGGGCGGAGTATTCTTGAAATCAGTTAGGTTTGCTGATGACCAAGCTTTAGTTTGTCAGTCAGCAAAGGGGTAGCAAGCATTGCTGAATGAATGGGAAATTCAGTTCGATAGATATGGGCTGAGAATTAATATAAATAATGCAATTGTTATGCGATTTTCTAGGAAGAAAAAGACTAAGCTTAACATTAAAATAGGACGGTAAAAACTAGAGCTGGCAGAACAGTTTACGTATCTCGGAAGTGTTTTGGACCAACACGGTCAAAGTAGTAAGGACGTTAGGAGTAGAATTGCGCTAGGCAAGGAGGCTTTCACAAGGAGGAGTGAGTTGATGAGAGGGACGTTGAGTAAGGATGTTAAGAAAAGACTCGTAAAAACTTTGATATGGAGCGTAGCTCTGTGCGGCGCGGAAACGTGGTCATTGAAGCAGGAGGATAGTCGTAGACTTCAGGCTTTTGAAATGTGGGTGTGGAGAAGAATGAAGGAGAAATGGACCGAAAGGAAAACAAATGAGGGACTACTTGGCTGGAAGGGCGAAGAGAGGGGTTTGTTGGGAGAAATCCTCTGGAGGCAGGAAAAATAGATGAAGGGCGTATTGATTGGCAGTAGAGTGTGTAAGAATGTAATAGAGGGTAGTACGTTAGGCAAATGAGGAAAGGGTAGGAACAGGATAGGGATTTTGGACGAATGAAAGGAGGAAGGAAATACTCAGAGATGAAGGGGGACCTGATGTAGTTGTAGGTTGCTGAATTGTATTTTGTTGGGAGTCACAAATATTTATTTGGTAGCTGTGTCTATTCAAAACATACATTAACCGTTAGATTAACTTATAATAATAGAGCTTGGCAATCACCGAACTAAAATAAATATTGACAGTAGAGATTCCTTTGAATTGTGATTTAAGGTCAACGTGATAATCCTACAGTTGTCGGTGCCACAGCTATTTTGAGTATTTCTCATTAGAATGGAAAATAATTATTTTTGCTAATTTACTCAAAATAACATTGTTTTAAATCTGTCTTTATACAGCATTTCCCGACGTAATATCTCCGTTTATACTTGATTCCTTTTTGATGACCCCCACCCCGTTTCATCCACCCTTTTAAATGTGTCTTTTGTTGCATAACTTCCTCCTCACGACCGGAAAACTTCAAAGAACGAAAAATTCCGTCTCTAATTCAGCAGTTCAAAGCGAGCTAGGGACAGAAAGCTCGAGTCATGAGAAATACTAGAATAAAACTTCGGGAATCGATCAACATGATTACAGCGCTTAACACTTGGGATCATCATGTTTAGGCCTCACGATAAACAATGTTCTATGGCTTAGAATAAGAGTATCTTCCCAGTGAACACTGCTGGAAGGAGTATCGAGTACAGTCGACTTTCATTCTTTGAAAGCATGACTTTCTTTCTGCGTAAATCTGAAATTCAGGTCAAATTTCTGTACTTTATGGAATGACAAGGAACATAATGGTATTTATCAAAGGTCACTGGAGTGTGTTGATTATGCGTGGAGGGTCAGATAAACTCAGGTAAAACATATTGCTGGCGGCTGCAGATGATTGGGAAATCCTGCCACCTTTCATCAAGGAAAACATTCCCTAACTCTATCCACCCCGCCAGAATTTTCGTCCGAGTACCTATTGGACAAGAGATTGAAGTTTGCCGAGGTATTTTCACAATATCTGAATCATACTATCTGGAGCAATGAATAAAATTGGGAAAAAAGTTTCTCCCACGATATGTGTAGAATTAATTTCCATCTCATATTTTTTGACTCTCGACATTTTTCTTGAAATTTAAGAAAATATTGAGGAAATCACAGAGTGAATACGGTGATTGAAAAGATAATCCATATCGCTCACCGAAATATTTCAGTCAATATTAGGTGAACATAATTATACTACAATCTAAGCCTAACTGTACTAGACGTCTCTTTTGGAAAGCCTAACAATCAATCTGATCCTCAATTTCGAGTGCCAGGGCCTTGAAATCACAAGTAATCTCTAGAATTATCAATTCTACATGTAAAACCTTCATTGGATTCACTTTTGCACCACATGTCTCGTTTGCGACTCACTCACTCGCATATCTCGAGGAATAAATAACATCCAATCAAAATCGATAATCCGGTTTTCGTGTGGTGTTCGTCGTCACTACAATCACTACAGTACTTCTTTATTCCTTCTCCCATTCTCTTCTTCGTCCCTCCATCACATAATTTCCTCGTTAAAGCGTGCATGCTCTCACTTTAACATATCCCACCCGAGCTGGTTGCTCCCTTTAATAATGAAGTAACGTGGCAGTGGAACTCATTTGCAGCCATGAAATATCAATGTGCCATAAGTCCATTTTATGGAAGTCACTGCCATGTGCAAGTTAATTGGAATGAACATGCTTATAGCTTTGTTTCCCGTGTGAAAAGAATTAAACTCAGCAAATTGAAGGCCATGAGCGTGATCGTATGGTCAAAATGAATACTCTATTTTAGATCTCTTGAACCGGTAAACGATCGAACGCTAGGAGCACGTAATGCCCATGCGGACAATTTTGATGTTAAAACATATTCAGTGTTTAAATTCTATGCTGTCATTTTTATTTGCCAAATCGAGCTATTTCAATATTAACGTATACAGTGTTATTCTAGCTAGAGCGCAAAACTTTTTTAAGGTTACTTAGTTCATCTCCGGAGACGACAAACTTATTTGTACTTCAGATATAAAATGTCTTGTTTTATTCCAAGAAAAGTAGCAACGGTATCATCCATCTGCATTGCGTACAGTTATTTTCCCTGCGAATATCGATATGTGAAATGCCGATACGTATACATTGAAAACAGTCTTATGTTTAGGTAGGTATAATTTAGCACTGTTTTTTTAAAGCTACCAATAATGATTCTACAAAAATGAAAATGGTGGCTAAAGTCTTGTTCACAGATCTCGAAGTATAAGACCAAATGAGAAACTACCAGTTTTAAAAAACGTTTAGCAGGTGGATGCCCTGACAGAATTAATATAAAATGAATTTCAACCTTGGTGAACTGTTGAGAGCAGTAGTACAGAGAATATTTTCTTAGTAGAAACGTCACCCGAGTGCGTTGCCAACCACAACCGTATACACCGAATACATTATTGTAATTTTTTTTTCGCATCATGAAAATAGTGCTTATTTTCCGTCTTAAATAAAATTAATTTGACATCGAAAGTTATTTTTTCATTTATAAACAAAATACTGTGAAATATTCCCGTATTTAAAAAGTTTATTCTAAATGTATTGAATGGTGTAACGGTAAGTGGGTTAAATATTGATAAAATATATGATATTAAACCCAAAATGAATTATATTCACTGCAGCCTGAAGTAATTTCACTTTTACACAAAAGTTCATGATGAAGTCTTAGACATTACTAAATGTGGGGCACGTATTAAAATATCGTTCCCATCAACGATCCTCTTCTAATAATTACTTTTGAATGGAAATTAACATATGTTTATGGAAATGAAATGCTATTTTGCGCAAATCGGTTGAAATTTGTTTCATTTAGGATATAAATAAGCTCAAATTTACTTAAAGGCAATATTGATTTTTTGGGGAACTATACCGACGTCTCGGTCAACTCTGTGACCACCAGTAGGAGTGAGAGTTTAAAAATGGGTGAAGAGAGCACACTGAAGTGCTAAGCGTAGTTAAATTACTGTGCTCCAGTGGGACAGGGCGGAGAAGGAGGTGGGGAAGGTTGCGGAGGGGGGCGATTTATTAGGTTGGAAAGAGAAGGAGAAGTGAAGTATATGTGTATTCTACTGTACTGTGTTGTCTGTGTGCTATTAAACTACGATTTCTAGGTCAAATAAGGTTGCGTTGATGATTCCCGGTCCGTTGTTTCTAATTTTGTCTCCGTGCATTTGTAGGTGCAAGCTCTAGGGTGGCGTCGAGTTTGAAATTTTTGGTATGCCTTATTGGGGATAAATCAATAGATAAAAGAGAGTGATAAGTTTCGTAAATGTGTTTTATGATGGCCAATTTTCAAAGCGGCCATTTTTATAGTGTTCTAAGTGTTTCTTGAACCTGTTACTCATTTTATCTGTCCAATGCATGATGTGTGACAAGTTCCACAGGTCCCTTCGTTATTTCGGATTTCTCTATGGTGGGCCTATTGAATTACCCAGTAAATTTCGTAGGGTGTTTGGTTTTCTGAGACTGATACTAGGGTCCACTGCTTTGAAAATGCTGTGGATCCCTTAAGTCAGCTTGGGTTCAAGAGGAGTGGAAAATAATTTTTCTTGAGAGCATTGCTTAATGTTCTGTGCGTTATGTATCTATTGGCGAGTTTTTTCTTTCGGTTGGTGATCAATTTATCCATCAATATAGGTTCATATCCTTTAACTACGGGTGCCATTTTTATGTTTTTCATTTCTTTGACATAGCTTGGTTTTGTGAAAGGTGAGCATACGGTTTATTATACCATTGCAATCCCGCCATCTTTTCCTGATAAGGATGGCGTGAGTCAGCTTTTATATGGTTTTTCGTGGACATTTGTTTCCTAAGTGCATCAAATGTGGCGGTCCCACCGTTTCTTATGACTAGCACTTCTAATGTTTGATTACTTAGAGGATGAATTCAATTGATGTCTTTGTCATTTGGTTTTCTAAAGAATTTTTGGATATCTCACTTTCCTTTGTCATAAATGGCAGAAATATCGTCTTCTCATTGGAGGAATGTTTTGGGGAAGTGGTTTCAGAGTATTTCTAGATTCGTTTTCAAAAGAGAGAACAAAAATGCTGGTGACGAACCACCCTTATCAAAAAAGATGGCAGTACTTAATTAATGTTTTCTTCCCCACTGTCAAACTCTCAATGATGTTGATGATCATCTAGTTGACTAAAATATTAGCAAAGAGTTCCTGCGAAAAATCTTTATTCCCTAGAGGAATGTTGGTACCAGATGTTAGCATCCGTTTGGTAATTAATATTTTTATTAGCCAACTATTTATGCTTTGGTATGATTGCTGAAACTAGATAACTTTAAAAGGAAACAATCTGATTACTAATAGCCTAGTGTTTCATATTAAAAAGTGATTACATACGTTTAATCTAAACTGTTCTAAAAAATTCTAGACACTCAAAAGAGATATCTTAGTAGCAGGTATCATAGAGATGGAGTACATTGCAAACACGTCGAAAGCTGGCTCTGCAGAATGGCTATTTAAGAGAGAGAACAACACAAATTTTTATATTTCACATCTTAATAATGAATGTCTGAACTGATGAAATCAAAAACGTAATGAAATCAGCCTTGACTTCGTGGAAGTAATGAATATTCATGCCTCAAAAATTACCCGTAATTTTGCTTGATATTGCATGGCTTACTCAAGAAGCAAATAGATAATTTTATTTGAATCAAAACTCGCTGTGCTACATACCATCGGTGTGTAAATTACTATGTTATTTTTTAATAAAGATTGAAATTGCCAAATATCAACCTACCAGAAATTACCAGTTTCGGCTCATTTTCACGCTTGAAAGTGGCGACCCCCATATAAAAAAAATATAAAATCTAAAGGTTTGAGAGCTATTTTCATTGTAACCAAATTCCTTGACGACACTTTAATTTTTCATTTATATAGGAATCCATTGTCTGGGAATTGAACTGTTACACGGAGGACGGTTGAATTTTTAAAATTGTTTTCGCCATTTGGGAGTCCTCGGTCGAAATTTGAAAAATGCTTGCTTGGAGAATTATTGGCTCTTTTAAATATAATTTCAATAGAAATCCCTTTGTCCCCTCTGACTTCAGACTCTTTCCCATTAATAGGGTGAATGCGATGTTAATCTCACCTCAGACAAGATATTTCTAAACAAATAAATACATAATGTTGAATAAACTATAAGGAAAGATGGTTTCCAGAGCATTCCTTCATTTGACTAGCAGACTCGCAAAGAAAAATCTTTATTAAACTTTATTAATTTCATATATAACCGTTTTTATTAACATCTCTGTTTATCTTTAGTCGCACGAGGTGCCTTCAAGTTTTAAAGTCTCGTAATCTTCTATTGTGCAACTTAAACAATACATTTTCAACTTCTGGTACTTCTCAGCGTCATTTTTCATGAAGACGTTCTTTGCAACATGAACTTTATTATTCTGCAACTCTTGATAATGCATTTGTAGGAATCCTATTTGCCCGTGGAAATACCGGCCGGGCCGTGACCTGAGGTTCTTGGATTCGTCGTCACATGAAGTTGGACCTTGCGATAACCCACGAATGCTCATTTTTCGCGTTCATAAAAATCATCAGCTCATGACTCAATCATGTGACGACGGCTTTCGATTGGTGTGAAAACACGGGAGTGGATAAAACGGGAGTCCACACGGTCTAATTTTGCACTAAATGACACAGTTTTTGGTATTAAAAACGCCTTCTGCTATAGATTGAGAAATAGAAGCACTGTGAAGTACACGGTGCGGCCACGCGTGTCTTTGGTTTACAAAGAGTATTTTAGCCATACATTTATATGTATTCCAAAAAATATCTTGAAAAATTGGGTTACCTTGGATATTCGTAATAATGACTATGAGGAAAAATGTTTTCCAATTTATTCCTTCATTTCACCTTTCAGTGGTAAAAGGGAAAACTTAAATAAACTTGAGCAATGAAATAGTTAACCATCCTCAATTAGCAACTCTTCCAATGACTCATGATAAAAACAAACCTTACGGCTGAATTGATGTGACGGTCACATAAATTTTTCATTATCAGAACTAACTTTATTTTATAAACTTCATTGAATGTTTAATTTCTCGAAATATTGCGCCCATTACGATACATTTAGAAGAAACAACCACACTGTTTTATAATTATTTCTAAAACCTCCTAGTACATTGCCCGAAAGATAAAACTTTCATATTTCACACAAGTTTATTTTAATAAATGCATCAAACTCATATAAAATCGTACTAATTATTACTAAATACAATATTATCTCAATGCTCTTAATATAATGAATATAAACGAATTATTTCTGCAGCTAATGTTTATTTTGTTATTGGCTCTTTCAATGATGGAGACAATTCGAGTTAATTTCGTTTTAAAGAACTACACTTATTTCCCGTTTCCTTTATAAGGGATATTGAAATTGTATCAATAGAAACTTTTTCATTTCTACATGTTCCTTGTATTCTGGGTGTGATCTACTCGATTATATCCGTAATTCACCAGCAATACATATCTACTATTAATAAAAATGACAATATAATCAGGCTTTCCCATAAAATTTAAGCATTCGTTCACCATTAAAATCAGCAATTCCAATACAAGATTTGGAACTTGACAGAAATCATGAGTAAACTTACTTCAAATTTACAAGAAAAATTGAAAATAGGTACCTATTTATTGCCATGATTCCGCAAGAGATATTTCAGATTCCATGCCAATCCTACCCGTTAAAGGTAGACATACACTTATATATGTAGTTTTAATCTATGTGCACAATTGATGTTGGTGAAATATCAAATATTTCTAGCATAAAAAATAATATAGACAATATTAGGAAAGATAGTAACAATTTTACCCTAGATTAGTGGATTTACCTAGTGGAAAATTGTTACTGTCCTTCTTATTATGTTCGAATTCCAACAAATAACGCCTGAAACTACACAATTAAATATAGACCATAAATCTATTTTTGCCTTTTTTCACATGAGTTTTCGTACTACCTTCTTCAAACTACATAATCTCTTATCATAATTTTTGTAGGATTACGGTGGAGGGAAATAAAACTGAGGGAAGTCAAGTGGAGCCTATCTTCAAAGAATATATTGCAGGAAGAAGGGATTGTTAGTTGTGGCATGGTAGGGACTTATTATTTTTGAGAATTTCAATGTTTCATTCAATGTTCATATTTATATATAAATATTAATAAAATTTTAATTTTCATCTCCAGATGGAATCATACGCGATACATTCACTCCTACTGTACGAGTATGTATTCCGGAAAGTCGATTGTTATAAAAATCATACACACCGCTAACTACACGCTTTGGAGAGCACTAGGTATCCTTCAACGTTAAGTGTTTTTGATAATTTCTCTTTAATATCTGAACGGCTCGCGAATAAGTTTTCTTTCTCAAGCCGCGAGCCCTTCTTTTTAATGCCGTTGCGAGAATGGGTTCATTCAATGCGCATTAATTTAAAAGGCAAATGTTGTAAATGCATTTAAAGATAATTTCGAGAATTTTTCATTTTTCAAAGCAAGGTTTGAAGGAATGACACAACGCTATGCGCACGAGTAAACAATCGTGTACTAATGCACGTGAAAATTTAAACGAACATATATAACTCAGTTAAAATTATTACATCATTACTCAGTTAGAGAAATAAATCATTTTTTGAAACTCTTTTCATAATCAGCATTGAAAGAAGTTTGCAATGCACTCAAAGGCATTCCAAAATATTTTATCACTGTTTCTTCAAATAACACACTTTTTAATGAACTTTTTCTCTTTATGATTTCATGAAAACCCTGTTAAAGTTTGCTAGTTAATACAATCTCTATCCCAGCAATAATTTTAAAAAGGTTATAATTAATTTATAGTGAACGAGATATAATAAGGGGCATATTTCTTCCCAATAACCAGTTGGTCAAGGAAGAATCCAAGAATCCTCTTCACAGGGCTCCATTTTTCAATATATTTTATATATCCTATTCCAATAAACCAACGAAGGAAAGTTATATGACATTAGCGGGGGGCAGTTATTAATCTGATGATTTTAGAACTGATTTGCTGTCGACAGCAGGTGGAGAAACAAATAGAAATAAAGAATTGTGACTTAAGAACTTTTGAGATGCTTGAAAGATGCTTTTTCTTGAAACAGACAGAGAGAGAAAATTCGCAATACGAAACATTTCTTTAGCATTTTAATTCGAAGACATTTTATTCTTTATTTTCAGTGTGCAATATGATCCAAACAAACTGATAGGATTTATGAAAGTAAAATATGTTCTTCTATATACTTCGTAAGTATATTTTTATGTTGAACGGTCAGTTTTTTAATTAATAGATTATAATAGTTCAATTTGGCCCCATTATTTACCATTATTTCTGCATGTAACATTGAGAAGCATTTCTTTTGCAGAATTAATATTGCAGTATTTCTGAAGCTTGGCTTATTTGAGTTATTTATGTTATATTTGCTATTATTTGTCTGGGATTGAAAATCGAAGTGTAGCAAAAGTTGAATCAAATACCTTATGAGTCCTTTGTTAGCTATGTTGGTGTAAATAAACTCTAAGAGGCGTATTTGCCATAGCATTTGAATATACTTATTTGATTTCTGTAATTTTTAAAACCTTATGTGGATAGAAAACTCTAAGCAATGAAGCGCATTAAGAATATCTTGTCAAATTAATCCAATTTCCAATTTTTCAACACAGAATGGGTATGTGCAGTTGAAAAATACGCGTATATATGTTTTTTCACGCTATTTAAGGTGTTTAATGACGTACTATGTATGAAATTAAAATTTGATAGAACTTAGGACCCTGATTTCACTAAAAGTGTGCTGAATTCAGAAGAATATGCCAATTAAATAATTTACAATGATCAAAACAAACTTACGACACGTCAATTAGAGTCACTAATACTTTATTAATGTAAAATCTAATTCATTATTCCATTTTCTGGCAATTCCTAAAGGGTGATATGTCACAGTGCTATCCAGCCGTCATTTAATTTATCCGTGAAAGAGTCACCGGAAAAAGAATTGACAATTTACGTCTCACGTTCTCTTGTGTGCGCTAGAAATTGCATTGTTTTGTGACTGCGGCCGTTTTAATCACCTCCGAGTTCATCGGAGTACTTACCTCGCCCTTTATTGCTCACATGGCCAGATTTCGGGAATTTACAGGTTAACACGCGCTCACAAGCACAGTGTGACTGATCTCCCAACACCTTCGTGGCAAAGGGACAATTCCCGATGCAGCATCTCCAAATTGCATTTGGCCATCGTCCATTAACTGCTCCCGTAGTTCGATTGCG